>NW_028232061.1:0-330803 GCF_054491065.1 Syngnathus leptorhynchus
CTAGCCCCCAACAGCCTTTTTTTTCATAACACTTTAACCAGAGTGACGGGAGAGCGGCATTTCAGAAAACGTGCTTATCTCGGCGAGAAAAAGCGATTTCGGCAATAAAATTTAAAACGCGTGTAAAACATAAACCAAACGATGAAATTGGTTATTTCTTCATGTATAATGATCAACTCGATACTCCCTAGCCCCCAACAGCCTTTTTTTTCATAACACTTTAACCAGAGTGACGGGAGAGCGGCATTTCAGAAAACGTGCTTATCTCGGCGAGAAAAAGCGATTTCGGCAATAAAATTTAAAACGCGTGTAAAACCGGGCCGCCCGGTTCTTTTTTTGAACCAGCCCGGTTCTTTTTACACTTCCAGCTGGAGCTCACGAGCGGCTTTTTGGACAAGATCACGCCGTGTTAGGCTTCCAGAGCCCCGGCTAAGCAATTTTACCGGGCCGCCCGGTTCTTTTTTTTAACCAGCCCGGTTCTTTTTACACTTCCAGCTGGAGCTCACGAGCGGCTTTTTGGACAAGATCACGCCTGGTTAGGCTTCCAGAGCCCTGGCTAAGCAATTTTAACGGGCCGCCCGGTTCTTTTTTTTTAACAAGCCCGGTTCTTTTTGCACATCTAGCTGGAGCGCAGCAGCGGCTTTTTGGACAAGATCACGCCGTGTTAGGCTTCCAGAGCCCCGGCTAAGCAATTTTACCGGGTCGCCCGGTTCTTTTTTTTTAACCAGCCCGGTTCTTTTTACACTTCCAGCTGGAGCTCAGCAGCGGCTTTTTGCACAGTATCACGCCGGGTTAGGCTTCCAGGACCCCGGCTAAGCAATTTTACCGGGCCGCCCGGTTCTTTTTTTTAACCAGCCCGGTTCTTTTTACACTTCCAGCTGGAGCTCAGCAGCGACTTTTTGGACAAGATCACGCCGTGTTAGGCTTCCAGAGCCCCGGCTAAGCAATTTTAACGGGTCGCCCGGTTCTTTTTTTTAACCAGCCCGGTTCTTTTTACACTTCCAGCTGGAGCTCAGCAGCGGCTTTTTGGACAAGATCACGCCGTGTTAGGCTTCCAGAGCCCCGGCTAAGCAATTTTACCGGGTCGCCCGGTTCTTTTTTTAACCAGCCCGGTTCTTTTTACACTTCCAGCTGGAGCTCAGCAGCGGCTTTTTGCACAGTATCACGCCGGGTTATGCTTCCAGGACCCTGGCTAAGCAATTTTACCGGGCCGCCCGGTTCTTTTTTTTAACCAGCCCAGTTCTTTTTACACTTCCAGCTGGAGCTCAGCAGCGGCTTTTTGGACAAGATCACGCCGTGTTAGGCTTCCAGAGCCCCGGCTAAGCAATTTTACCGGGTCGCCCGGTTCTTTTTTTTAACCAGCCCGGTTCTTTTTACACTTCCAGCTGGAGCTCAGCAGCGGCTTTTTGGACAAGATCACGCCGTGTTAGGCTTCCAGAGCCCCGGCTAAGCAATTTTACCGGGTCGCCCGGTTCTTTTTTTAACCAGCCCGGTTCTTTTTTAAACCAATCCGGTTCTTTTTACACTTCCAGCTGGAGCTCAGCAGCGTGTAAAACATAAACCAAACGATGAAATTGGTTATTTCTTCATGTATAATGATCAACTCGATACTCCCTAGCCCCCAACAGCCTTTTTTTTCATAACACTTTAACCAGAGTGACGGGAAAGCGGCATTTCAGAAAACGTGCTTATCTCGGCGAGAAAAAGCGATTTCGGCAATAAAATTTAAAACGCGTGTAAAACATAAACCAAACGATGAAATTGGTTATTTCTTCATATATAATGATCAACTCGATACTCACTAGCCCCCAACAGCCTTTTTTTTCATAACACTTTAACCAGAGTGACAGGAGAGCGGCATTTCAGAAAACGTGCTTATCTCGGCGAGAAAAAGCGATTTCGGCAATAAAATTTAAAACGCGTGTAAAACATAAACCAAACGATGAAATTGGTTATTTCTTCATGTATAATGATCAACTCGATACTCCCTAGCCCCCAACAGCCTTTTTTTTCATAACACTTTAACCAGAGTGACGGGAGAGCGGCATTTCAGAAAACGTGCTTATCTCGGCGAGAAAAAGCGATTTCGGCAATAAAATTTAAAACGCGTGTAAAACATAAACCAAACGATGAAATTGGTTATTTCTTCATGTATAATGATCAACTCGATACTCCCTAGCCCCCAACAGCCTTTTTTTTCATAACACTTTAACCAGAGTGACGGGAGAGCGGCATTTCAGAAAACGTGCTTATCTCGGCGAGAAAAAGCGATTTCGGCAATAAAATTTAAAACGCGTGTAAAACATAAACCAAACGATGAAATTGGTTATTTCTTCATGTATAATGATCAACTCGATACTCCCTAGCCCCCAACAGCCTTTTTTTTCATAACACTTTAACAAGAGTGACGGGAGAGCGGCATTTCAGAAAACGTGCTTATCTCGGCGAGAAAAAGCGATTTCGGCAATAAAATTTAAAACGCGTGTAAAACATAAACCAAACGATGAAATTGGTTATTTCTTCATATATAATGATCAACTCGATACTCCCTAGCCCCCAACAGCCTTTTTTTTCATAACACTTTAACCAGAGTGACAGGAGAGCGGCATTTCAGAAAACGTGCTTATCTCGGCGAGAAAAAGCGATTTCGGCAATAAAATTTAAAACGCGTGTAAAACATAAACCAAACGATGAAATTGGTTATTTCTTCATGTATAATGATCAACTCGATACTCCCTAGCCCCCAACAGCCTTTTTTTTCATAACACTTTAACCAGAGTGACGGGAGAGCGGCATTTCAGAAAACGTGCTTATCTCGGCGAGAAAAAGCGATTTCGGCAATAAAATTTAAAACGCGTGTAAAACATAAACCAAACGATGAAATTGGTTATTTCTTCATGTATAATGATCAACTCGATACTCCCTAGCCCCCAACAGCCTTTTTTTTCATAACACTTTAACCAGAGTGACGGGAGAGCGGCATTTCAGAAAACGTGCTTATCTCGGCGAGAAAAAGCGATTTCGGCAATAAAATTTAAAACGCGTGTAAAACATAAACCAAACGATGAAATTGGTTATTTCTTCATGTATAATGATCAACTCGATACTCCCTAGCCCCCAACAGCCTTTTTTTTCATAACACTTTAACCAGAGTGACGGGAGAGCGGCATTTCAGAAAACGTGCTTATCTCGGCGAGAAAAAGCGATTTCGGCAATAAAATTTAAAACGCGTGTAAAACATAAACCAAACGATGAAATTGGTTATTTCTTCATATATAATGATCAACTCGATACTCCCTAGCCCCCAACAGCCTTTTTTTTTCATAACACTTTAACCAGAGTGACGGGAGAGCGGCATTTCAGAAAACGTGCTTATCTCGGCGAGAAAAAGCGATTTCGGCAATAAAATTTAAAACGCGTGTAAAACCGGGCCGCCCGGTTCTTTTTTTGAACCAGCCCGGTTCTTTTTACACTTCCAGCTGGAGCTCACGAGCGGCTTTTTGGACAAGATCACGCCGTGTTAGGCTTCCAGAGCCCCGGCTAAGCAATTTTACCGGGCCGCCCGGTTCTTTTTTTTAACCAGCCCGGTTCTTTTTACACTTCCAGCTGGAGCTCACGAGCGGCTTTTTGGACAAGATCACGCCTGGTTAGGCTTCCAGAGCCCTGGCTAAGCAATTTTAACGGGCCGCCCGGTTCTTTTTTTTTAACAAGCCCGGTTCTTTTTGCACATCTAGCTGGAGCTCAGCAGCGGCTTTTTGGACAAGATCACGCCGTGTTAGGCTTCCAGAGCCCCGGCTAAGCAATTTTACCGGGTCGCCCGGTTCTTTTTTTTTAACCAGCCCGGTTCTTTTTACACTTCCAGCTGGAGCTCAGCAGCGGCTTTTTGCACAGTATCACGCCGGGTTAGGCTTCCAGGACCCCGGCTAAGCAATTTTACCGGGCCGCCCGGTTCTTTTTTTTAACCAGCCCGGTTCTTTTTACACTTCCAGCTGGAGCTCAGCAGCGACTTTTTGGACAAGATCACGCCGTGTTAGGCTTCCAGAGCCCCGGCTAAGCAATTTTAACGGGTCGCCCGGTTCTTTTTTTTAACCAGCCCGGTTCTTTTTACACTTCCAGCTGGAGCTCAGCAGCGGCTTTTTGGACAAGATCACGCCGTGTTAGGCTTCCAGAGCCCCGGCTAAGCAATTTTACCGGGTCGCCCGGTTCTTTTTTTAACCAGCCCGGTTCTTTTTACACTTCCAGCTGGAGCTCAGCAGCGGCTTTTTGCACAGTATCACGCCGGGTTATGCTTCCAGGACCCTGGCTAAGCAATTTTACCGGGCCGCCCGGTTCTTTTTTTTAACCAGCCCAGTTCTTTTTACACTTCCAGCTGGAGCTCAGCAGCGGCTTTTTGGACAAGATCACGCCGTGTTAGGCTTCCAGAGCCCCGGCTAAGCAATTTTACCGGGTCGCCCGGTTCTTTTTTTTAACCAGCCCGGTTCTTTTTACACTTCCAGCTGGAGCTCAGCAGCGGCTTTTTGGACAAGATCACGCCGTGTTAGGCTTCCAGAGCCCCGGCTAAGCAATTTTACCGGGTCGCCCGGTTCTTTTTTTAACCAGCCCGGTTCTTTTTTAAACCAATCCGGTTCTTTTTACACTTCCAGCTGGAGCTCAGCAGCGTGTAAAACATAAACCAAACGATGAAATTGGTTATTTCTTCATGTATAATGATCAACTCGATACTCCCTAGCCCCCAACAGCCTTTTTTTTCATAACACTTTAACCAGAGTGACGGGAAAGCGGCATTTCAGAAAACGTGCTTATCTCGGCGAGAAAAAGCGATTTCGGCAATAAAATTTAAAACGCGTGTAAAACATAAACCAAACGATGAAATTGGTTATTTCTTCATATATAATGATCAACTCGATACTCACTAGCCCCCAACAGCCTTTTTTTTCATAACACTTTAACCAGAGTGACAGGAGAGCGGCATTTCAGAAAACGTGCTTATCTCGGCGAGAAAAAGCGATTTCGGCAATAAAATTTAAAACGCGTGTAAAACATAAACCAAACGATGAAATTGGTTATTTCTTCATGTATAATGATCAACTCGATACTCCCTAGCCCCCAACAGCCTTTTTTTTCATAACACTTTAACCAGAGTGACGGGAGAGCGGCATTTCAGAAAACGTGCTTATCTCGGCGAGAAAAAGCGATTTCGGCAATAAAATTTAAAACGCGTGTAAAACATAAACCAAACGATGAAATTGGTTATTTCTTCATGTATAATGATCAACTCGATACTCCCTAGCCCCCAACAGCCTTTTTTTTCATAACACTTTAACCAGAGTGACGGGAGAGCGGCATTTCAGAAAACGTGCTTATCTCGGCGAGAAAAAGCGATTTCGGCAATAAAATTTAAAACGCGTGTAAAACATAAACCAAACGATGAAATTGGTTATTTCTTCATGTATAATGATCAACTCGATACTCCCTAGCCCCCAACAGCCTTTTTTTTCATAACACTTTAACAAGAGTGACGGGAGAGCGGCATTTCAGAAAACGTGCTTATCTCGGCGAGAAAAAGCGATTTCGGCAATAAAATTTAAAACGCGTGTAAAACATAAACCAAACGATGAAATTGGTTATTTCTTCATATATAATGATCAACTCGATACTCCCTAGCCCCCAACAGCCTTTTTTTTCATAACACTTTAACCAGAGTGACAGGAGAGCGGCATTTCAGAAAACGTGCTTATCTCGGCGAGAAAAAGCGATTTCGGCAATAAAATTTAAAACGCGTGTAAAACATAAACCAAACGATGAAATTGGTTATTTCTTCATGTATAATGATCAACTCGATACTCCCTAGCCCCCAACAGCCTTTTTTTTCATAACACTTTAACCAGAGTGACGGGAGAGCGGCATTTCAGAAAACGTGCTTATCTCGGCGAGAAAAAGCGATTTCGGCAATAAAATTTAAAACGCGTGTAAAACATAAACCAAACGATGAAATTGGTTATTTCTTCATGTATAATGATCAACTCGATACTCCCTAGCCCCCAACAGCCTTCTTTTTCATAACACTTTAACCAGAGTGACGGGATAGCGGCATTTCAGAAAACGTGCTTATCTCGGCGAGAAAAAGCGATTTCGGCAATAAAATTTAAAACGCGTGTAAAACATAAACCAAACGATGAAATTGGTTATTTCTTCATGTATAATGATCAACTCGATACTCCCTAGCCCCCAACAGCCTTTTTTTCATAACACTTTAACCAGAGTGACGGGAGAGTGGCATTTCAGAAAACGTGCTTATCTCGGCGAGAAAAAGCGATTTCGGCAATAAAATTTAAAACGCGTGTAAAACATAAACCAAACGATGAAATTGGTTATTTCTTCATGTATAATGATCAACTCGATACTCCCTAGCCCCCAACAGCCTTTTTTTTCATAACACTTTAACCAGAGTGACGGGAGAGCGGCATTTCAGAAAACGTGCTTATCTCGGCGAGAAAAAGCGATTTCGGCAATAAAATTTAAAACGCGTGTAAAACATAAACCAAACGATGAAATTGGTTATTTCTTCATGTATAGTGATCAACTCGATACTCCCTAGCCCCCAACAGCCTTTTTTTTCATAACACTTTAACCAGAGTGACGGGAGAGCGGCATTTCAGAAAACGTGCTTATCTCGGCGAGAAAAAGCGATTTCGGCAATAAAATTTAAAACGCGTGTAAAACATAAACCAAACGATGAAATTGGTTATTTCTTCATGTATAATGATCAACTCGATACTCCCTAGCCCCCAACAGCCTTTTTTTTCATAACACTTTAACCAGAGTGACGGGAGAGCGGCATTTCAGAAAACGTGCTTATCTCGGCGAGAAAAAGCGATTTCGGCAATAAAATTTAAAACGCGTGTAAAACATAAACCAAACGATGAAATTGGTTATTTCTTCATGTATAATGATCAACTCGATACTCCCTAGCCCCCAACAGCCTTTTTTTTCATAACACTTTAACCAGAGTGACGGGAGAGCGGCATTTCAGAAAACGTGCTTATCTCGGCGAGAAAAAGCGATTTCGGCAATAAAATTTAAAACGCGTCTAAAACATAAACCAAACGATGAAATTGGTTATTTCTTCATGTATAATGATCAACTCGATACTCCCTAGCCCCCAACAGCCTTTTTTTTCATAACACTTTAACCAGAGTGACGGGAGACCGGCATTTCAGAAAACGTGCTTATCTCGGCGAGAAAAAGCGATTTCGGCAATAAAATTTAAAACGCGTGTAAAACATAAACCAAACGATGAAATTGGTTATTTCTTCATGTATAATGATCAACTCGATACTCCCTAGCCCCCAACAGCCTTTTTTTTTCATAACACTTTAACCAGAGTGACGGGAGACCGGCATTTCAGAAAACGTGCTTATCTCGGCCAGAAAAAGCGATTTCGGCAATAAAATTTAAAACGCGTGTAAAACATAAACCAAACGATGAAATTGGTTATTTCTTCATGTATAATGATCAACTCGATACTCCCTAGCCCCCAACAGCCTTTTTTTTCATAACACTTTAACCAGAGTGACGGGAGAGCGGCATTTCAGAAAACGTGCTTATCTCGGCGAGAAAAAGCGATTTCGGCAATAAAATTTAAAACGCGTGTAAAACATAAACCAAACGATGAAATTGGTTATTTCTTCATGTATAATGATCAACTCGATACTCCCTAGCCCCCAACAGCCTTTTTTTTCATAACACTTTAACCAGAGTGACGGGAGAGCGGCATTTCAGAAAACGTGCTTATCTCGGCGAGAAAAAGCGATTTCGGCAATAAAATTTAAAACGCGTGTAAAACATAAACCAAACGATGAAATTGGTTATTTCTTCATGTATAATGATCAACTCGATACTCCCTAGCCCCCAACAGCCTTTTTTTTCATAACACTTTAACCAGAGTGACGGGAGAGCGGCATTTCAGAAAACGTGCTTATCTCGGCGAGAAAAAGCGATTTCGGCAATAAAATTTAAAACGCGTGTAAAACATAAACCAAACGATGAAATTGGTTATTTCTTCATGTATAATGATCAACTCGATACTCCCTAGCCCCCAACAGCCTTTTTTTTCATAACACTTTAACCAGAGTGACGGGAGAGCGGCATTTCAGAAAACGTGCTTATCTCGGCGAGAAAAAGCGATTTCGGCAATAAAATTTAAAACGCGTGTAAAACATAAACCAAACGATGAAATTGGTTATTTCTTCATGTATAATGATCAACTCGATACTCCCTAGCCCCCAACAGCCTTTTTTTTCATAACACTTTAACCAGAGTGACGGGAGAGCGGCATTTCAGAAAACGTGCTTATCTCGGCGAGAAAAAGCGATTTCGGCAATAAAATTTAAAACGCGTGTAAAACATAAACCAAACGATGAAATTGGTTATTTCTTCATGTATAATGATCAACTCGATACTCCCTAGCCCCCAACAGCCTTTTTTTTCATAACACTTTAACCAGAGTGACGGGAGAGCGGCATTTCAGAAAACGTGCTTATCTCGGCGAGAAAAAGCGATTTCGGCAATAAAATTTAAAACGCGTGTAAAACATAAACCAAACGATGAAATTGGTTATTTCTTCATGTATAATGATCAACTCGATACTCCCTAGCCCCCAACAGCCTTTTTTTTCATAACACTTTAACCAGAGTGACGGGAGAGCGGCATTTCAGAAAACGTGCTTATCTCAGCGAGAAAAAGCGATTGCGGCAATAAAATTTAAAACGCGTGTAAAACATAAACCAAACGATGAAATTGGTTATTTCTTCATGTATAATGATCAACTCGATACTCCCTAGCCCCCAACAGCCTTTTTTTTCATAACACTTTAACCAGAGTGACGGGAGAGCGGCATTTCAGAAAACGTGCTTATCTCGGCGAGAAAAAGCGATTTCGGCAATAAAATTTAAAACGCGTGTAAAACATAAACCAAACGATGAAATTGGTTATTTCTTCATGTATAATGATCAACTCGATACTCCCTAGCCCCCAACAGCCTTTTTTTTCATAACACTTTAACCAGAGTGACGGGAGAGCGGCATTTCAGAAAACGTGCTTATCTCGGCGAGAAAAAGCGATTTCGGCAATAAAATTTAAAACGCGTGTAAAACATAAACCAAACGATGAAATTGGTTATTTCTTCATGTATAATGATCAACTCGATACTCCCTAGCCCCCAACAGCCTTTTTTTTCATAACACTTTAACCAGAGTGACGGGAGAGCGGCATTTCAGAAAACGTGCTTATCTCGGCGAGAAAAAGCGATTTCGGCAATAAAATTTAAAACGCGTGTAAAACATAAACCAAACGATGAAATTGGTTATTTCTTCATGTATAATGATCAACTCGATACTCCCTAGCCCCCAACAGCCTTTTTTTTCATAACACTTTAACCAGAGTGACGGGAGAGCGGCATTTCAGAAAACGTGCTTATCTCGGCGAGAAAAAGCGATTTCGGCAATAAAATTTAAAACGCGTGTAAAACATAAACCAAACGATGAAATTGGTTATTTCTTCATGTATAATGATCAACTCGATACTCCCTAGCCTCCAACAGCCTTTTTTTTCATAACACTTTAACCAGAGTGACGGGAGAGCGGCATTTCAGAAAACGTGCTTATCTCGGCGAGAAAAAGCGATTTCGGCAATAAAATTTAAAACGCGTGTAAAACATAAACCAAACGATGAAATTGGTTATTTCTTCATGTATAATGATCAACTCGATACTCCCTAGCCCCCAACAGCCTTTTTTTTCATAACACTTTAACCAGAGTGACGGGAGAGCGGCATTTCAGAAAACGTGCTTATCTCGGCGAGAAAAAGCGATTTCGGCAATAAAATTTAAAACGCGTGTAAAACATAAACCAAACGATGAAATTGGTTATTTCTTCATGTATAATGATCAACTCGATACTCCCTAGCCCCCAACAGCCTTTTTTTTCATAACACTTTAACCAGAGTGACGGGAGAGCGGCATTTCAGAAAACGTGCTTATCTCGGCGAGAAAAAGCGATTTCGGCAATAAAATTTAAAACGCGTGTAAAACATAAACCAAACGATGAAATTGGTTATTTCTTCATGTATAATGATCAACTCGATACTCCCTAGCCCCCAACAGCCTTTTTTTTCATAACACTTTAACCAGAGTGACGGGAGAGCGGCATTTCAGAAAACGTGCTTATCTCGGCGAGAAAAAGCGATTTCGGCAATAAAATTTAAAACGCGTGTAAAACATAAACCAAACGATGAAATTGGTTATTTCTTCATGTATAATGATCAACTCGATACTCCCTAGCCCCCAACAGCCTTTTTTTTCATAACACTTTAACCAGAGTGACGGGAGAGCGGCATTTCAGAAAACGTGCTTATCTCGGCGAGAAAAAGCGATTTCGGCAATAAAATTTAAAACGCGTGTAAAACATAAACCAAACGATGAAATTGGTTATTTCTTCATGTATAATGATCAACTCGATACTCCCTAGCCCCCAACAGCCTTTTTTTTCATAACACTTTAACCAGAGTGACGGGAGAGCGGCATTTCAGAAAACGTGCTTATCTCGGCGAGAAAAAGCGATTTCGGCAATAAAATTTAAAACGCGTGTAAAACATAAACCAAACGATGAAATTGGTTATTTCTTCATGTATAATGATCAACTCGATACTCCCTAGCCCCCAACAGCCTTTTTTTTCATAACACTTTAACCAGAGTGACGGGAGAGCGGCATTTCAGAAAACGTGCTTATCTCGGCGAGAAAAAGCGATTTCGGCAATAAAATTTAAAACGCGTGTAAAACATAAACCAAACGATGAAATTGGTTATTTCTTCATGTATAATGATCAACTCGATACTCCCTAGCCCCCAACAGCCTTTTTTTTCATAACACTTTAACCAGAGTGACGGGAGAGCGGCATTTCAGAAAACGTGCTTATCTCGGCGAGAAAAAGCGATTTCGGCAATAAAATTTAAAACGCGTGTAAAACATAAACCAAACGATGAAATTGGTTATTTCTTCATGTATAATGATCAACTCGATACTCCCTAGCCCCCAACAGCCTTTTTTTTCATAACACTTTAACCAGAGTGACGGGAGAGCGGCATTTCAGAAAACGTGCTTATCTCGGCGAGAAAAAGCGATTTCGGCAATAAAATTTAAAACGCGTGTAAAACATAAACCAAACGATGAAATTGGTTATTTCTTCATGTATAATGATCAACTCGATACTCCCTAGCCCCCAACAGCCTTTTTTTTCATAACACTTTAACCAGAGTGACGGGAGAGCGGCATTTCAGAAAACGTGCTTATCTCGGCGAGAAAAAGCGATTTCGGCAATAAAATTTAAAACGCGTGTAAAACATAAACCAAACGATGAAATTGGTTATTTCTTCATGTATAATGATCAACTCGATACTCCCTAGCCCCCAACAGCCTTTTTTTTCATAACACTTTAACCAGAGTGACGGGAGAGCGGCATTTCAGAAAACGTGCTTATCTCGGCGAGAAAAAGCGATTTCGGCAATAAAATTTAAAACGCGTGTAAAACATAAACCAAACGATGAAATTGGTTATTTCTTCATGTATAATGATCAACTCGATACTCCCTAGCCCCCAACAGCCTTTTTTTTCATAACACTTTAACCAGAGTGACGGGAGAGCGGCATTTCAGAAAACGTGCTTATCTCGGCGAGAAAAAGCGATTTCGGCAATAAAATTTAAAACGCGTGTAAAACATAAACCAAACGATGAAATTGGTTATTTCTTCATGTATAATGATCAACTCGATACTCCCTAGCCCCCAACAGCCTTTTTTTTCATAACACTTTAACCAGAGTGACGGGAGAGCGGCATTTCAGAAAACGTGCTTATCTCGGCGAGAAAAAGCGATTTCGGCAATAAAATTTAAAACGCGTGTAAAACATAAACCAAACGATGAAATTGGTTATTTCTTCATGTATAATGATCAACTCGATACTCCCTAGCCCCCAACAGCCTTTTTTTTCATAACACTTTAACCAGAGTGACGGGAGAGCGGCATTTCAGAAAACGTGCTTATCTCGGCGAGAAAAAGCGATTTCGGCAATAAAATTTAAAACGCGTGTAAAACATAAACCAAACGATGAAATTGGTTATTTCTTCATGTATAATGATCAACTCGATACTCCCTAGCCCCCAACAGCCTTTTTTTTCATAACACTTTAACCAGAGTGACGGGAGAGCGGCATTTCAGAAAACGTGCTTATCTCGGCGAGAAAAAGCGATTTCGGCAATAAAATTTAAAACGCGTGTAAAACATAAACCAAACGATGAAATTGGTTATTTCTTCATGTATAATGATCAACTCGATACTCCCTAGCCCCCAACAGCCTTTTTTTTCATAACACTTTAACCAGAGTGACGGGAGAGCGGCATTTCAGAAAACGTGCTTATCTCGGCGAGAAAAAGCGATTTCGGCAATAAAATTTAAAACGCGTGTAAAACATAAACCAAACGATGAAATTGGTTATTTCTTCATGTATAATGATCAACTCGATACTCCCTAGCCCCCAACAGCCTTTTTTTTCATAACACTTTAACCAGAGTGACGGGAGAGCGGCATTTCAGAAAACGTGCTTATCTCGGCGAGAAAAAGCGATTTCGGCAATAAAATTTAAAACGCGTGTAAAACATAAACCAAACGATGAAATTGGTTATTTCTTCATGTATAATGATCAACTCGATACTCCCTAGCCCCCAACAGCCTTTTTTTTCATAACACTTTAACCAGAGTGACGGGAGAGCGGCATTTCAGAAAACGTGCTTATCTCGGCGAGAAAAAGCGATTTCGGCAATAAAATTTAAAACGCGTGTAAAACATAAACCAAACGATGAAATTGGTTATTTCTTCATGTATAATGATCAACTCGATACTCCCTAGCCCCCAACAGCCTTTTTTTTCATAACACTTTAACCAGAGTGACGGGAGAGCGGCATTTCAGAAAACGTGCTTATCTCGGCGAGAAAAAGCGATTTCGGCAATAAAATTTAAAACGCGTGTAAAACATAAACCAAACGATGAAATTGGTTATTTCTTCATGTATAATGATCAACTCGATACTCCCTAGCCCCCAACAGCCTTTTTTTTCATAACACTTTAACCAGAGTGACGGGAGAGCGGCATTTTCAGAAAACGTGCTTATCTCGGCGAGAAAAAGCGATTTCGGCAATAAAATTTAAAACGCGTGTAAAACATAAACCAAACGATGAAATTGGTTATTTCTTCATGTATAATGATCAACTCGATACTCCCTAGCCCCCAACAGCCTTTTTTTCATAACACTTTAACCAGAGTGACGGGAGAGCGGCATTTCAGAAAACGTGCTTATCTCGGCGAGAAAAAGCGATTTCGGCAATAAAATTTAAAACGCGTGTAAAACATAAACCAAACGATGAAATTGGTTATTTCTTCATGTATAATGATCAACTCGATACTCCCTAGCCCCCAACAGCCTTTTTTTTCATAACACTTTGACCAGAGTGACGTGAGAGCGGCATTTCAGAAAACGTGCTTATCTCGGCGAGAAAAAGCGATTTCGGCAATAAAATTTAAAACGCGTGTAAAACATAAACCAAACGATGAAATTGGTTATTTCTTCATGTATAATGATCAACTCGATACTCCCTAGCCCCCAACAGCCTTTTTTTTCGTAACACTTTAACCAGAGTGACGGGAGAGCGGCATTTCAGAAAACGTGCTTATCTCGGCGAGAAAAAGCGATTTCGGCAATAAAATTTAAAACGCGTGTAAAACATAAACCAAACGATGAAATTGGTTATTTCTTCATGTATAATGATCAACTCGATACTCCCTAGCCCCCAACAGCCTTTTTTTTCATAACACTTTAACCAGAGTGACGGGAGAGCGGCATTTCAGAAAACGTGCTTATCTCGGCGAGAAAAAGCGATTTCGGCAATAAAATTTAAAACGCGTGTAAAACATAAACCAAACGATGAAATTGGTTATTTCTTCATGTATAATGATCAACTCGATACTCCCTAGCCCCCAACAGCCTTTTTTTTCATAACACTTTAACCAGAGTGACGGGAGAGCGGCATTTCAGAAAACGTGCTTATCTCGGCGAGAAAAAGCGATTTCGGCAATAAAATTTAAAACGCGTGTAAAACATAAACCAAACGATGAAATTGGTTATTTCTTCATGTATAATGATCAACTCGATACTCCCTAGCCCCCAACAGCCTTTTTTTTCATAACACTTTAACCAGAGTGACGGGAGAGCGGCATTTCAGAAAACGTGCTTATCTCGGCGAGAAAAAGCGATTTCGGCAATAAAATTTAAAACGCGTGTAAAACATAAACCAAACGATGAAATTGGTTATTTCTTCATGTATAATGATCAACTCGATACTCCCTAGCCCCCAACAGCCTTTTTTTTCATAACACTTTAACCAGAGTGACGGGAGAGCGGCATTTCAGAAAACGTGCTTATCTCGGCGAGAAAAAGCGATTTCGGCAATAAAATTTAAAACGCGTGTAAAACATAAACCAAACGATGAAATTGGTTATTTCTTCATGTATAATGATCAACTCGATACTCCCTAGCCCCCAACAGCCTTTTTTTTCATAACACTTTAACCAGAGTGACGGGAGAGCGGCATTTCAGAAAACGTGCTTATCTCGGCGAGAAAAAGCGATTTCGGCAATAAAATTTAAAACGCGTGTAAAACATAAACCAAACGATGAAATTGGTTATTTCTTCATGTATAATGATCAACTCGATACTCCCTAGCCCCCAACAGCCTTTTTTTTCATAACACTTTAACCAGAGTGACGGGAGAGCGGCATTTCAGAAAACGTGCTTATCTCGGCGAGAAAAAGCGATTTCGGCAATAAAATTTAAAACGCGTGTAAAACATAAACCAAACGATGAAATTGGTTATTTCTTCATGTATAATGATCAACTCGATACTCCCTAGCCCCCAACAGCCTTTTTTTTCATAACACTTTAACCAGAGTGACGGGAGAGCGGCATTTCAGAAAACGTGCTTATCTCGGCGAGAAAAAGCGATTTCGGCAATAAAATTTAAAACGCGTGTAAAACATAAACCAAACGATGAAATTGGTTATTTCTTCATGTATAATGATCAACTCGATACTCCCTAGCCCCCAACAGCCTTTTTTTTCATAACACTTTAACCAGAGTGACGGGAGAGCGGCATTTCAGAAAACGTGCTTATCTCGGCGAGAAAAAGCGATTTCGGCAATAAAATTTAAAACGCGTGTAAAACATAAACCAAACGATGAAATTGGTTATTTCTTCATGTATAATGATCAACTCGATACTCCCTAGCCCCCAACAGCCTTTTTTTTCATAACACTTTAACCAGAGTGACGGGAGAGCGGCATTTCAGAAAACGTGCTTATCTCGGCGAGAAAAAGCGATTTCGGCAATAAAATTTAAAACGCGTGTAAAACATAAACCAAACGATGAAATTGGTTATTTCTTCATGTATAATGATCAACTCGATACTCCCTAGCCCCCAACAGCCTTTTTTTCATAACACTTTAACCAGAGTGACGGGAGAGCGGCATTTCAGAAAACGTGCTTATCTCGGCGAGAAAAAGCGATTTCGGCAATAAAATTTAAAACGCGTGTAAAACATAAACCAAACGATGAAATTGGTTATTTCTTCATGTATAATGATCAACTCGATACTCCCTAGCCCCCAACAGCCTTTTTTTTCATAACACTTTAACCAGAGTGACGGGAGAGCGGCATTTCAGAAAACGTGCTTATCTCGGCGAGAAAAAGCGATTTCGGCAATAAAATTTAAAACGCGTGTAAAACATAAACCAAACGATGAAATTGGTTATTTCTTCATGTATAATGATCAACTCGATACTCCCTAGCCCCCAACAGCCTTTTTTTTCATAACACTTTAACCAGAGTGACGGGAGAGCGGCATTTCAGAAAACGTGCTTATCTCGGCGAGAAAAAGCGATTTCGGCAATAAAATTTAAAACGCGTGTAAAACATAAACCAAACGATGAAATTGGTTATTTCTTCATGTATAATGATCAACTCGATACTCCCTAGCCCCCAACAGCCTTTTTTTTCATAACACTTTAACCAGAGTGACGGGAGAGCGGCATTTCAGAAAACGTGCTTATCTCGGCGAGAAAAAGCGATTTCGGCAATAAAATTTAAAACGCGTGTAAAACATAAACCAAACGATGAAATTGGTTATTTCTTCATGTATAATGATCAACTCGATACTCCCTAGCCCCCAACAGCCTTTTTTTTCATAACACTTTAACCAGAGTGACGGGAGAGCGGCATTTCAGAAAACGTGCTTATCTCGGCGAGAAAAAGCGATTTCGGCAATAAAATTTAAAACGCGTGTAAAACATAAACCAAACGATGAAATTGGTTATTTCTTCATGTATAATGATCAACTCGATACTCCCTAGCCCCCAACAGCCTTTTTTTTCATAACACTTTAACCAGAGTGACGGGAGAGCGGCATTTCAGAAAACGTGCTTATCTCGGCGAGAAAAAGCGATTTCGGCAATAAAATTTAAAACGCGTGTAAAACATAAACCAAACGATGAAATTGGTTATTTCTTCATGTATAATGATCAACTCGATACTCCCTAGCCCCCAACAGCCTTTTTTTTCATAACACTTTAACCAGAGTGACGGGAGAGCGGCATTTCAGAAAACGTGCTTATCTCGGCGAGAAAAAGCGATTTCGGCAATAAAATTTAAAACGCGTGTAAAACATAAACCAAACGATGAAATTGGTTATTTCTTCATGTATAATGATCAACTCGATACTCCTAGCCCCCAACAGCCTTTTTTTTCATAACACTTTAACCAGAGTGACGGGAGAGCGGCATTTCAGAAAACGTGCTTATCTCGGCGAGAAAAAGCGATTTCAGGCAATAAAATTTAAAACGCGTGTAAAACATAAACCAAACGATGAAATTGGTTATTTCTTCATGTATAATGATCAACTCGATACTCCCTAGCCCCCAACAGCCTTTTTTTTCATAACACTTTAACCAGAGTGACGGGAGAGCGGCATTTCAGAAAACGTGCTTATCTCGGCGAGAAAAAGCGATTTCGGCAATAAAATTTAAAACGCGTGTAAAACATAAACCAAACGATGAAATTGGTTATTTCTTCATGTATAATGATCAACTCGATACTCCCTAGCCCCCAACAGCCTTTTTTTTCATAACACTTTAACCAGAGTGACGGGAGAGCGGCATTTCAGAAAACGTGCTTATCTCGGCGAGAAAAAGCGATTTCGGCAATAAAATTTAACACGCGTGTAAAACATAAACCAAACGATGAAATTGGTTATTTCTTCATGTATAATGATCAACTCGATACTCCCTAGCCCCCAACAGCCTTTTTTTTCATAACACTTTAACCAGAGTGACGGGAGAGCGGCATTTCAGAAAACGTGCTTATCTCGGCGAGAAAAAAGCGATTTCGGCAATAAAATTTAAAACGCGTGTAAAACATAAACCAAACGATGAAATTTGTTATTTCTTCATGTATAATGATCAACTCGATACTCCCTAGCCCCCAACAGCCTTTTTTTTCATAACACTTTAACCAGAGTGACGGGAGAGCGGCATTTCAGAAAACGTGCTTATCTCGGCGAGAAAAAGCGATTTCGGCAATAAAATTTAAAACGCGTGTAAAACATAAACCAAACGATGAAATTGGTTATTTCTTCATGTATAATGATCAACTCGATACTCCCTAGCCCCCAACAGCCTTTTTTTTCATAACACTTTAACCAGAGTGACGGGAGAGCGGCATTTCAGAAAACGTGCTTATCTCGGCGAGAAAAAGCGATTTCGGCAATAAAATTTAAAACGCGTGTAAAACATAAACCAAACGATGAAATTGGTTATTTCTTCATGTATAATGATCAACTCGATACTCCCTAGCCCCCAACAGCCTTTTTTTTCATAACACTTTAACCAGAGTGACGGGAGAGCGGCATTTCAGAAAACGTGCTTATCTCGGCGAGAAAAAGCGATTTCGGCAATAAAATTTAAAACGCGTGTAAAACATAAACCAAACGATGAAATTGGTTATTTCTTCATGTATAATGATCAACTCGATACTCCCTAGCCCCCAACAGCCTTTTTTTTCATAACACTTTAACCAGAGTGACGGGAGAGCGGCATTTCAGAAAACGTGCTTATCTCGGCGAGAAAAAGCGATTTCGGCAATAAAATTTAAAACGCGTGTAAAACATAAACCAAACGATGAAATTGGTTATTTCTTCGTGTATAATGATCAACTCGATACTCCCTAGCCCCCAACAGCCTTTTTTTTCATAACACTTTAACCAGAGTGACGGGAGAGCGGCATTTCAGAAAACGTGCTTATCTCGGCGAGGAAAAGCGATTTCGGCAATAAAATTTAAAACGCGTGTAAAACATAAACCAAACGATGAAATTGGTTATTTCTTCATGTATAATGTTCAACTCGATACTCCCTAGCCCCCAACAGCCTTTTTTTTCATAACACTTTAACCAGAGTGACGGGAGAGCGGCATTTCAGAAAACGTGCTTATCTCGGCGAGAAAAAGCGATTTCGGCAATAAAATTTAAAACGCGTGTAAAACATAAACCAAACGATGAAATTGGTTATTTCTTCATGTATAATGATCAACTCGATACTCCCTAGCCCCCAACAGCCTTTTTTTTCATAACACTTTAACCAGAGTGACGGGAGAGCGGCATTTCAGAAAACGTGCTTATCTCGGCGAGAAAAAGCGATTTCGGCAATAAAATTTAAAACGCGTGTAAAACATAAACCAAACGATGAAATTGGTTATTTCTTCATGTATAATGATCAACTCGATACTCCCTAGCCCCCAACAGCCTTTTTTTTCATAACACTTTAACCAGAGTGACGGGAGAGCGGCATTTCAGAAAACGTGCTTATCTCGGCGAGAAAAAGCGATTTCGGCAATAAAATTTAAAACGCGTGTAAAACATAAACCAAACGATGAAATTGGTTATTTCTTCATGTATAATGATCAACTCGATACTCCCCAGCCCCCAACAGCCTTTTTTTTCATAACACTTTAACCAGAGTGACGGGAGAGCGGCATTTCAGAAAACGTGCTTATCTCGGCGAGAAAAAGCGATTTCGGCAATAAAATTTAAAACGCGTGTAAAACATAAACCAAACGATGAAATTGGTTATTTCTTCATGTATAATGATCAACTCGATACTCCCTAGCCCCCAACAGCCTTTTTTTTCATAACACTTTAACCAGAGTGACGGGGAGAGCGGCATTTCAGAAAACGTGCTTATCTCGGCGAGAAAAAGCGATTTCGGCAATAAAATTTAAAACGCGTGTAAAACATAAACCAAACGATGAAATTGGTTATTTCTTCATGTATAATGATCAACTCGATACTCCCTAGCCCCCAACAGCCTTTTTTTTCATAACACTTTAACCAGAGTGACGGGAGAGCGGCATTTCAGAAAACGTGCTTATCTCGGCGAGAAAAAGCGATTTCGGCAATAAAATTTAAAACGCGTGTAAAACATAAACCAAACGATGAAATTGGTTATTTCTTCATGTATAAGGATCAACTCGATACTCCCTAGCCCCCAACAGCCTTTTTTTCATAAAACTTTAACCAGAGTGACGGGAGAGCGGCATTTCAGAAAACGTGCTTATCTCGGCGAGAAAAAGCGATTTCGGCAATAAAATTTAAAACGCGTGTAAAACATAAACCAAACGATGAAATTGGTTATTTCTTCATGTATAATGATCAACTCGATACTCCCTAGCCCCCAACAGCCTTTTTTTTCATAACACTTTAACCAGAGTGACGGGAGAGCGGCATTTCAGAAAACGTGCTTATCTCGGCGAGAAAAAGCGATTTCGGCAATAAAATTTAAAACGCGTGTAAAACATAAACCAAACGATGAAATAGGTTATTTCTTCATGTATAATGATCAACTCGATACTCCCTAGCCCCCAACAGCCTTTTTTTTCATAACACTTTAACCAGAGTGACGGGAGAGCGGCATTTCAGAAAACGTGCTTATCTCGGCGAGAAAAAGCGATTTCGGCAATAAAATTTAAAACGCGTGTAAAACATAAACCAAACGATGAAATTGGTTATTTCTTCATGTATAATGATCAACTCGATACTCCCTAGCCCCCAACAGCCTTTTTTTTCATAACACTTTAACCAGAGTGACGGGAGAGCGGCATTTCAGAAAACGTGTTTATCTCGGCGAGAAAAAGCGATTTCGGCAATAAAATTTAAAACGCGTGTAAAACATAAACCAAACGATGAAATTGGTTATTTCTTCATGTATAATGATCAACTCGATACTCCCTAGCCCCCAACAGCCTTTTTTTTCATAACACTTTAACCAGAGTGACGGGAGAGCGGCATTTCAGAAAACGTGCTTATCTCGGCGAGAAAAAGCGATTTTGGCAATAAAATTTAAAACGCGTGTAAAACATAAACCAAACGATGAAATTGGTTATTTCTTCATGTATAATGATCAACTCGATACTCCCTAGCCCCCAACAGCCTTTTTTTTCATAACACTTTAACCAGAGTGACGGGAGAGCGGCATTTCAGAAAACGTGCTTATCTCGGCGAGAAAAAGCGATTTCGGCAATAAAATTTAAAACGCGTGTAAAACATAAACGAAACGATGAAATTGGTTATTTCTTCATGTATAATGATCAACTCGATACTCCCTAGCCCCCAACAGCCTTTTTTTTCATAACACTTTAACCAGAGTGACGGGAGAGCGGCATTTCAGAAAACGTGCTTATCTCGGCGAGAAAAAGCGATTTCGGCAATAAAATTTAAAACGCGTGTAAAACATAAACCAAACGATGAAATTGGTTATTTCTTCATGTATAATGATCAACTCGATACTCCCTAGCCCCCAACAGCCTTTTTTTTCATAACACTTTAACCAGAGTGACGGGAGAGCGGCATTTCAGAAAACGTGCTTATCTCGGCGAGAAAAAGCGATTTCGGCAATAAAATTTAAAACGCGTGTAAAACATAAACCAAACGATGAAATTGGTTATTTCTTCATGTATAATGATCAACTCGATACTCCCTAGCCCCCAACAGCCTTTTTTTTCATAACACTTTAACCAGAGTGACGGGGAGAGCGGCATTTCAGAAAACGTGCTTATCTCGGCGAGAAAAAGCGATTTCGGCAATAAAATTTAAAACGCGTGTAAAACATAAACCAAACGATGAAATTGGTTATTTCTTCATGTATAATGATCAACTCGATACTCCCTAGCCCCCAACAGCCTTTTTTTTCATAACACTTTAACCAGAGTGACGGGAGAGCGGCATTTCAGAAAACGTGCTTATCTCGGCGAGAAAAAGCGATTTCGGCAATAAAATTTAAAACGCGTGTAAAACATAAACCAAACGATGAAATTGGTTATTTCTTCATGTATAATGATCAACTCGATACTCCCTAGCCCCCAACAGCCTTTTTTTTCATAACACTTTAACCAGAGTGACGGGAGAGCGGCATTTCAGAAAACGTGCTTATCTCGGCGAGAAAAAGCGATTTCGGCAATAAAATTTAAAACGCGTGTAAAACATAAACCAAACGATGAAATTGGTTATTTCTTCATGTATAATGTTCAACTCGATACTCCCTAGCCCCCAACAGCCTTTTTTTTCATAACACTTTAACCAGAGTGACGGGAGAGCGGCATTTCAGAAAACGTGCTTATCTCGGCGAGAAAAAGCGATTTCGGCAATAAAATTTAAAACGCGTGTAAAACATAAACCAAACGATGAAATTGGTTATTTCTTCATGTATAATGATCAACTCGATACTCCCTAGCCCCCAACAGCCTTTTTTTTCATAACACTTTAACCAGAGTGACGGGAGAGCGGCATTTCAGAAAACGTGCTTATCTCGGCGAGAAAAAGCGATTTCGGCAATAAAATTTAAAACGCGTGTAAAACATAAACCAAACGATGAAATTGGTTATTTCTTCATGTATAATGATCAACTCGATACTCCCTAGCCCCCAACAGCCTTTTTTTTCATAACACTTTAACCAGAGTGACGGGAGAGCGGCATTTCAGAAAACGTGCTTATCTCGGCGAGAAAAAGCGATTTCGGCAATAAAATTTAAAACGCGTGTAAAACATAAACCAAAAAATGAAATTGGTTATTTCTTCATGTATAATGATCAACTCGATACTCCCTAGCCCCCAACAGCCTTTTTTTTCATAACACTTTAACCAGAGTGACGGGAGAGCGGCATTTCAGAAAACGTGCTTATCTCGGCGAGAAAAAGCGATTTCGGCAATAAAATTTAAAACGCGTGTAAAACATAAACCAAACGATGAAATTGGTTATTTCTTCATGTATAATGATCAACTCGATACTCCCTAGCCCCCAACAGCCTTTTTTTTCATAACACTTTAACCAGAGTGACGGGAGAGCGGCATTTCAGAAAACGTGCTTATCTCGGCGAGAAAAAGCGATTTCGGCAATAAAATTTAAAACGCGTGTAAAACATAAACCAAACGATGAAATTGGTTATTTCTTCATGTATAATGATCAACTCGATACTCCCTAGCCCCCAACAGCCTTTTTTTTCATAACACTTTAACCAGAGTGACGGGAGAGCGGCATTTCAGAAAACGTGCTTATCTCGGCGAGAAAAAGCGATTTCGGCAATAAAATTTAAAACGCGTGTAAAACATAAACCAAACGATGAAATTGGTTATTTCTTCATGTATAATGATCAACTCGATACTCCCTAGCCCCCAACAGCCTTTTTTTTCATAACACTTTAACCAGAGTGACGGGAGAGCGGCATTTCAGAAAACGTGCTTATCTCGGCGAGAAAAAGCGATTTTGGCAATAAAATTTAAAACGCGTGTAAAACATAAACCAAACAATGAAATTGGTTATTTCTTCATGTATAATGATCAACTCGATACTCCCTAGCCCCCAACAGCCTTTTTTTTTCATAACACTTTAACCAGAGTGACGGGAGAGCGGCATTTCAGAAAACGTGCTTATCTCGGCGAGAAAAAGCGATTTCGGCAATAAAATTTAAAACGCGTGTAAAACATAAACCAAACGATGAAATTGGTTATTTCTTCATGTATAATGATCAACTCGATACTCCCTAGCCCCCAACAGCCTTTTTTTTCATAACACTTTAACCAGAGTGACGGGAGAGCGGCATTTCAGAAAACGTGCTTATCTCGGCGAGAAAAAGCGATTTCGGCAATAAAATTTAAAACGCGTGTAAAACATAAACCAAACGATGAAATTGGTTATTTCTTCATGTATAATGATCAACTCGATACTCCCTAGCCCCCAACAGCCTTTTTTTTCATAACACTTTAACCAGAGTGACGGGAGAGCGGCATTTCAGAAAACGTGCTTATCTCGGCGAGAAAAAGCGATTTCGGCAATAAAATTTAAAACGCGTGTAAAACATAAACCAAACGATGAAATTGGTTATTTCTTCATGTATAATGATCAACTCGATACTCCCTAGCCCCCAACAGCCTTTTTTTTCATAACACTTTAACCAGAGTGACGGGAGAGCGGCATTTCAGAAAACGTGCTTATCTCGGCGAGAAAAAGCGATTTCGGCAATAAAATTTAAAACGCGTGTAAAACATAAACCAAACGATGAAATTGGTTATTTCTTCATGTATAATGATCAACTCGATACTCCCTAGCCCCCAACAGCCTTTTTTTTCATAACACTTTAACCAGAGTGACGGGAGAGCGGCATTTCAGAAAACGTGCTTATCTCGGCGAGAAAAAGCGATTTCGGCAATAAAATTTAAAACGCGTGTAAAACATAAACCAAACGATGAAATTGGTTATTTCTTCATGTATAATGATCAACTCGATACTCCCTAGCCCCCAACAGCCTTTTTTTTCATAACACTTTAACCAGAGTGACGGGAGAGCGGCATTTCAGAAAACGTGCTTATCTCGGCGAGAAAAAGCGATTTCGGCAATAAAATTTAAAACGCGTGTAAAACATAAACCAAACGATGAAATTGGTTATTTCTTCATGTATAATGATCAACTCGATACTCCCTAGCCCCCAACAGCCTTTTTTTTCATAACACTTTAACCAGAGTGACGGGAGAGCGGCATTTCAGAAAACGTGCTTATCTCGGCGAGAAAAAGCGATTTCGGCAATAAAATTTAAAACGCGTGTAAAACATAAACCAAACGATGAAATTGGTTATTTCTTCATGTATAATGATCAACTCGATACTCCCTAGCCCCCAACAGCCTTTTTTTTCATAACACTTTAACCAGAGTGACGGGAGAGCGGCATTTCAGAAAACGTGCTTATCTCGGCGAGAAAAAGCGATTTCGGCAATAAAATTTAAAACGCGTGTAAAACATAAACCAAACGATGAAATTGGTTATTTCTTCATGTATAATGATCAACTCGATACTCCCTAGCCCCCAACAGCCTTTTTTTTCATAACACTTTAACCAGAGTGACGGGAGAGCGGCATTTCAGAAAACGTGCTTATCTCGGCGAGAAAAAGCGATTTCGGCAATAAAATTTAAAACGCGTGTAAAACATAAACCAAACGATGAAATTGGTTATTTCTTCATGTATAATGATCAACTCGATACTCCCTAGCCCCCAACAGCCTTTTTTTTCATAACACTTTAACCAGAGTGACGGGAGAGCGGCATTTCAGAAAACGTGCTTATCTCGGCGAGAAAAAGCGATTTCGGCAATAAAATTTAAAACGCGTGTAAAACATAAACCAAACGATGAAATTGGTTATTTCTTCATGTATAATGATCAACTCGATACTCCCTAGCCCCCAACAGCCTTTTTTTTCATAACACTTTAACCAGAGTGACGGGAGAGCGGCATTTCAGAAAACGTGCTTATCTCGGCGAGAAAAAGCGATTTCGGCAATAAAATTTAAAACGCGTGTAAAACATAAACCAAACGATGAAATTGGTTATTTCTTCATGTATAATGATCAACTCGATACTCCCTAGCCCCCAACAGCCTTTTTTTTCATAACACTTTAACCAGAGTGACGGGAGAGCGGCATTTCAGAAAACGTGCTTATCTCGGCGAGAAAAAGCGATTTCGGCAATAAAATTTAAAACGCGTGTAAAACATAAACCAAACGATGAAATTGGTTATTTCTTCATGTATAATGATCAACTCGATACTCCCTAGCCCCCAACAGCCTTTTTTTTCATAACACTTTAACCAGAGTGACGGGAGAGCGGCATTTCAGAAAACGTGCTTATCTCGGCGAGAAAAAGCGATTTCGGCAATAAAATTTAAAACGCGTGTAAAACATAAACCAAACGATGAAATTGGTTATTTCTTCATGTATAATGATCAACTCGATACTCCCTAGCCCCCAACAGCCTTTTTTTTCATAACACTTTAACCAGAGTGACGGGAGAGCGGCATTTCAGAAAACGTGCTTATCTCGGCGAGAAAAAGCGATTTCGGCAATAAAATTTAAAACGCGTGTAAAACATAAACCAAACGATGAAATTGGTAATTTCTTCATGTATAATGATCAACTCGATACTCCCTAGCCCCCAACAGCCTTTTTTTTTTCATAACACTTTAACCAGAGTGACGGGAGAGCGGCATTTCAGAAAACGTGCTTATCTCGGCGAGAAAAAGCGATTTCGGCAATAAAATTTAAAACGCGTGTAAAACATAAACCAAACGATGAAATTGGTTATTTCTTCATGTATAATGATCAACTCGATACTCCCTAGCCCCCAACAGCCTTTTTTTTCATAACACTTTAACCAGAGTGACGGGAGAGCGGCATTTCAGAAAACGTGCTTATCTCGGCGAGAAAAAGCGATTTCGGCAATAAAATTTAAAACGCGTGTAAAACATAAACCAAACGATGAAATTGGTTATTTCTTCATGTATAATGATCAACTCGATACTCCCTAGCCCCCAACAGCCTTTTTTTTCATAACACTTTAACCAGAGTGACGGGAGAGCGGCATTTCAGAAAACGTGCTCATCTTGGCGAGAAAAAGCGATTTCGGCAATAAAATTTAAAACGCGTGTAAAACATAAACCAAACGATGAAATTGGTTATTTCTTCATGTATAATGATCAACTCGATACTCCCTAGCCCCCAACAGCCTTTTTTTTTATAACACTTTAACCAGAGTGACGGGAGAGCGGCATTTCAGAAAACGTGCTTATCTCGGCGAGAAAAAGCGATTTCGGCAATAAAATTTAAAACGCGTGTAAAACATAAACCAAACGATGAAATTGGTTATTTCTTCATGTATAATGATCAACTCGATACTCCCTAGCCCCCAACAGCCTTTTTTTTCATAACACTTTAACCAGAGTGACGGGAGAGCGGCATTTCAGAAAACGTGCTTATCTCGGCGAGAAAAAGCGATTTCGGCAATAAAATTTAAAACGCGTGTAAAACATAAACCAAACGATGAAATTGGTTATTTCTTCATGTATAATGATCAACTCGATACTCCCTAGCCCCCAACAGCCTTTTTTTTCATAACACTTTAACCAGAGTGACGGGAGAGCGGCATTTCAGAAAACGTGCTTATCTCGGCGAGAAAAAGCGATTTCGGCAATAAAATTTAAAACGCGTGTAAAACATAAACCAAACGATGAAATTGGTTATTTCTTCATGTATAATGATCAACTCGATACTCCCTAGCCCCCAACAGCCTTTTTTTTCATAACACTTTAACCAGAGTGACGGGAGAGCGGCATTTCAGAAAACGTGCTTATCTCGGCGAGAAAAAGCGATTTCGGCAATAAAATTTAAAACGCGTGTAAAACATAAACCAAACAATGAAATTGGTTATTTCTTCGTGTATAATGATCAACTCGATACTCCCTAGCCCCCAACAGCCTTTTTTTTCATAACACTTTAACCAGAGTGACGGGAGAGCGGCATTTCAGAAAACGTGCTTATCTCGGCGAGAAAAAGCGATTTCGGCAATAAAATTTAAAACGCGTGTAAAACATAAACCAAACGATGAAATTGGTTATTTCTTCATGTATAATGATCAACTCGATACTCCCTAGCCCCCAACAGCCTTTTTTTTCATAACACTTTAACCAGAGTGACGGGAGAGCGGCATTTCAGAAAACGTGCTTATCTCGGCGAGAAAAAGCGATTTCGGCAATAAAATTTAAAACGCGTGTAAAACATAAACCAAACGATGAAATTGGTTATTTCTTCATGTATAATGATCAACTCGATACTCCCTAGCCCCCAACAGCCTTTTTTTTCATAACACTTTAACCAGAGTGACGGGAGAGCGGCATTTCAGAAAACGTGCTTATCTCGGCGAGAAAAAGCGATTTCGGCAATAAAATTTAAAACGCGTGTAAAACATAAACCAAACGATGAAATTGGTAATTTCTTCATGTATAATGATCAACTCGATACTCCCTAGCCCCCAACAGCCTTTTTTTTTCATAACACTTTAACCAGAGTGACGGGAGAGCGGCATTTCAGAAAACGTGCTTATCTCGGCGAGAAAAAGCGATTTCGGCAATAAAATTTAAAACGCGTGTAAAACATAAACCAAACGATGAAATTGGTTATTTCTTCATGTATAATGATCAACTCGATACTCCCTAGCCCCCAACAGCCTTTTTTTTCATAACACTTTAACCAGAGTGACGGGAGAGCGGCATTTCAGAAAACGTGCTTATCTCGGCGAGAAAAAGCGATTTCGGCAATAAAATTTAAAACGCGTGTAAAACATAAACCAAACGATGAAATTGGTTATTTCTTCATGTATAATGATCAACTCGATACTCCCTAGCCCCCAACAGCCTTTTTTTTCATAACACTTTAACCAGAGTGACGGGAGAGCGGCATTTCAGAAAACGTGCTCATCTTGGCGAGAAAAAGCGATTTCGGCAATAAAATTTAAAACGCGTGTAAAACATAAACCAAACGATGAAATTGGTTATTTCTTCATGTATAATGATCAACTCGATACTCCCTAGCCCCCAACAGCCTTTTTTTTCATAACACTTTAACCAGAGTGACGGGAGAGCGGCATTTCAGAAAACGTGCTTATCTCGGCGAGAAAAAGCGATTTCGGCAATAAAATTTAAAACGCGTGTAAAACATAAACCAAACGATGAAATTGGTTATTTCTTCATGTATAATGATCAACTCGATACTCCCTAGCCCCCAACAGCCTTTTTTTTCATAACACTTTAACCAGAGTGACGGGAGAGCGGCATTTCAGAAAACGTGCTTATCTCGGCGAGAAAAAGCGATTTCGGCAATAAAATTTAAAACGCGTGTAAAACATAAACCAAACGATGAAATTGGTTATTTCTTCATGTATAATGATCAACTCGATACTCCCTAGCCCCCAACAGCCTTTTTTTTCATAACACTTTAACCAGAGTGACGGGAGAGCGGCATTTCAGAAAACGTGCTTATCTCGGCGAGAAAAAGCGATTTCGGCAATAAAATTTAAAACGCGTGTAAAACATAAACCAAACGATGAAATTGGTTATTTCTTCATGTATAATGATCAACTCGATACTCCCTAGCCCCCAACAGCCTTTTTTTTCATAACACTTTAACCAGAGTGACGGGAGAGCGGCATTTCAGAAAACGTGCTTATCTCGGCGAGAAAAAGCGATTTCGGCAATAAAATTTGAAACGCGTGTAAAACATAAACCAAACGATGAAATTGGTTATTTCTTCATGTATAATGATCAACTCGATACTCCCTAGCCCCCAACAGCCTTTTTTTTCATAACACTTTAACCAGAGTGACGGGAGAGCGGCATTTCAGAAAACGTGCTTATCTCGGCGAGAAAAAGCGATTTCGGCAATAAAATTTAAAACGCGTGTAAAACATAAACCAAACGATGAAATTGGTTATTTCTTCATGTATAATGATCAACTCGATACTCCCTAGCCCCCAACAGCCTTTTTTTTCATAACACTTTAACCAGAGTGACGGGAGAGCGGCATTTCAGAAAACGTGCTTATCTCGGCGAGAAAAAGCGATTTCGGCAATAAAATTTAAAACGCGTGTAAAACATAAACCAAACGATGAAATTGGTTATTTGTTCATGTATAATGATCAACTCGATACTCCCTAGCCCCCAACAGCCTTTTTTTTCATAACACTTTAACCAGAGTGACGGGAGAGCGGCATTTCAGAAAACGTGCTTATCTCGGCGAGAAAAAGCGATTTCGGCAATAAAATTTAAAACGCGTGTAAAACATAAACCAAACGATGAAATTGGTTATTTCTTCATGTATAATGATCAACTCGATACTCCCTAGCCCCCAACAGCCTTTTTTTTCATAACACTTTAACCAGAGTGACGGGAGAGCGGCATTTCAGAAAACGTGCTTATCTCGGCGAGAAAAAGCGATTTCGGCAATAAAATTTAAAACGCGTGTAAAACATAAACCAAACGATGAAATTGGTTATTTCTTCATGTATAATGATCAACTCGATACTCCCTAGCCCCCAACAGCCTTTTTTTTTCATAACACTTTAACCAGAGTGACGGGAGAGCGGCATTTCAGAAAACGTGCTTATCTCGGCGAGAAAAAGCGATTTCGGCAATAAAATTTAAAACGCGTGTAAAACATAAACCAAACGATGAAATTGGTTATTTCTTCATGTATAATGATCAACTCGATACTCCCTAGCCCCCAACAGCCTTTTTTTTCATAACACTTTAACCAGAGTGACGGGAGAGCGGCATTTCAGAAAACGTGCTTATCTCGGCGAGAAAAAGCGATTTCGGCAATAAAATTTAAAACGCGTGTAAAACATAAACCAAACGATGAAATTGGTTATTTCTTCATGTATAATGATCAACTCGATACTCCCTAGCCCCCAACAGCCTTTTTTTTCATAACACTTTAACCAGAGTGACGGGAGAGCGGCATTTCAGAAAACGTGCTTATCTCAGCGAGAAAAAGCGATTTCGGCAATAAAATTTAAAATGCGTGTAAAACATAAACCAAACGATGAAATTGGTTATTTCTTCATGTATAATGATCAACTCGATACTCCCTAGCCCCCAACAGCCTTTTTTTTCATAACACTTTAACCAGAGTGACGGGAGAGCGGCATTTCAGAAAACGTGCTTATCTCGGCGAGAAAAAGCGATTTCGGCAATAAAATTTAAAACGCGTGTAAAACATAAACCAAACGATGAAATTGGTTATTTCTTCATGTATAATGTTCAACTCGATACTCCCTAGCCCCCAACAGCCTTTTTTTTCATAACACTTTAACCAGAGTGACGGGAGAGCGGCATTTCAGAAAACGTGCTTATCTCGGCGAGAAAAAGCGATTTCGGCAATAAAATTTAAAACGCGTGTAAAACATAAACCAAACGATGAAATTGGTTATTTCTTCATGTATAATGATCAACTCGATACTCCCTAGCCCCCAACAGCCTTTTTTTTCATAACACTTTAACCAGAGTGACGGGAGAGCGGCATTTCAGAAAACGTGCTTATCTCGGCGAGAAAAAGCGATTTCGGCAATAAAATTTAAAACGCGTGTAAAACATAAACCAAACGATGAAATTGGTTATTTCTTCATGTATAATGATCAACTCGATACTCCCTAGCCCCCAACAGCCTTTTTTTTCATAACACTTCAACCAGAGTGACGGGAGAGCGGCATTTCAGAAAACGTGCTTATCTCGGCGAGAAAAAGCGATTTCGGCAATAAAATTTAAAACGCGTGTAAAACATAAACCAAACGATGAAATTGGTTATTTCTTCATGTATAATGATCAACTCGATACTCCCTAGCCCCCAACAGCCTTTTTTTTCATAACACTTTAACCAGAGTGACGGGAGAGCGGCATTTCAGAAAACGTGCTTATCTCGGCGAGAAAAAGCGATTTCGGCAATAAAATTTAAAACGCGTGTAAAACATAAACCAAACGATGAAATTGGTTATTTCTTCATGTATAATAATCAACTCGAGTCGAGCTCCAGGGAGAGAGGCTGATTTTTCGCTTTTTGAGGCCGACCGACGAACCGGCGCGGGGCGGACTCAAAAGCCCGCAGAGCCGTAGGCACTTAGAAAAGTTTCGCCTTTGGCTGTGAGCTCCAGGGGAGAGGCTGGTTTTGCGTTATTTTAGGCCGGCTGGAGAACCGGCGCGGGTCGGACGCACAATCCCCGCAGAGCCGTGGGCACTTAGAAAATTTTTGCCAAGTTGGCTCTGAGCGCCTGGTACCTAATATGGAAGTATAGAGGCCGACTTTCGGGCAAGATCACGCCGCGTTAGGCTTCCAGGACCCCGGCTAAGCAATTTTACCGGGCCGCCCGGTTCTTTTTTTGAACCAGCCCGGTTCTTTTTACACTTCCAGCTGGAGCTCAGCAGCGGCTTTTTGCGCAAGATCACGCCGGGTTAGGCTTCCAGGACCTCGGCTAAGCAATTCTACCGGGCCGCCCGGTTCTTTTTTTGAACCAGCCCGGTTCTTTTTACACTTCCAGCTGGAGCTCACGAGCGGCTTTTTGGACAAGATCACGCCGTGTTAGGCTTCCAGAGCCCCGGCTAAGCAATTTTACCGGCCCGCCCGGTTCTTTTTTTTAACCAGCCCGGTTCTTTTTACACTTCCAGCTGGAGCTCAGCAGCGGGTTTTTGGACAAGATCACGCCGTGTTAGGCTTCCAGAGCCCCGGCTAAGCAATTTTACAGGGTCGCCCGGTTCTTTTTTTTAACCAGCCCGGTTTTTTTTACACTTCCAGCTGGAGCTCAGCAGCGGCTTTTTGCACAGTATCACGCCGGGTTAGGCTTCCAGAGCCCCGGCTAAGCAATTTTACCGGGCCGCCCGGTTCTTTTTTTTAACCAGCCCGGTTCTTTTTACACTTCCAGCTGGAGCTCAGCAGCGGCTTTTTGGACAAGATCACGCCGTGTTAGGCTTCCAGAGCCCCGGCTAAGCAATTTTACCGGGTCGCCCGGTTCTTTTTTTAACCAGCCCGGTTCTTTTTACACTTCCAGCTGGAGCTCAGCATCGTGTAAAACATAAACCAAACGATGAAATTGGTTATTTCTTCATGTATAATGATCAACTCGATACTCCCTAGCCCCCAACAGCCTTTTTTTTTCATAACACTTTAACCAGAGTGACGGGAGAGCGGCATTTCAGAAAACGTGCTTATCTCGGCGAGAAAAAGCGATTTCGGCAATAAAATTTAAAACGCGTGTAAAACATAAACCAAACGATGAAATTGGTTATTTCTTCATGTATAATGATCAACTCGATACTCCCTAGCCCCCAACAGCCTTTTTTTTCATAACACTTTAACCAGAGTGACGGGAGAGCGGCATTTCAGAAAACGTGCTTATCTCGGCGAGAAAAAGCGATTTCGGCAATAAAATTTAAAACGCGTGTAAAACATAAACCAAACGATGAAATTGGTTATTTCTTCATGTATAATGTTCAACTCGATACTCCCTAGCCCCCAATAGCCTTTTTTTTCATAACACTTTAACCAGAGTGACGGGAGAGCGGCATTTCAGAAAACGTGCTTATCTCGGCGAGAAAAAGCGATTTTGGCAATAACATTTAAAACGCGTGTAAAACATAAACCAAACGATGAAATTGGTTATTTCTTCATGTATAATGATCAACTCGATACTCCCTAGCCCCCAACAGCCTTTTGTTTCATAACACTTTAACCAGAGTGACGGGAGAGCGGCATTTCAGAAAACGTGCTTATCTCGGCGAGAAAAAGCGATTTCGGCAATAAAATTTAAAACGCGTGTAAAACATAAACCAAACGATGAAATTGGTTATTTCTTCATGTATAATGATCAACTCGATACTCCCTAGCCCCCAACAGCCTTTTTTTTCATAACACTTTAACCAGAGTGACGGGAGAGCGGCATTTCAGAAAACGTGCTTATCTCGGCGAGAAAAAGCGATTTCGGCAATAAAATTTAAAACGCGTGTAAAACATAAACCAAACGATGAAATTGGTTATTTCTTCATGTATAATGATCAACTCGATACTCCCTAGCCCCCAACAGCCTTTTTTTTCATAACACTTTAACCAGAGTGACGGGAGAGCGGCATTTCAGAAAACGTGCTTATCTCGGCGAGAAAAAGCGATTTCGGCAATAAAATTTAAAACGCGTGTAAAACATAAACCAAACGATGAAATTGGTTATTTCTTCATGTATAATGTTCAACTCGATACTCCCTAGCCCCCAATAGCCTTTTTTTTCATAACACTTTAACCAGAGTGACGGGAGAGCGGCATTTCAGAAAACGTGCTTATCTCGGCGAGAAAAAGCGATTTTGGCAATAACATTTAAAACGCGTGTAAAACATAAACCAAACGATGAAATTGGTTATTTCTTCATGTATAATGATCAACTCGATACTCCCTAGCCCCCAACAGCCTTTTTTTTCATAACACTTTAACCAGAGTGACGGGAGAGCGGCATTTCAGAAAACGTGCTTATCTCGGCGAGAAAAAGCGATTTTGGCAATAACATTTAAAACGCGTGTAAAACATAAACCAAACGATGAAATTGGTTATTTCTTCATGTATAATGATCAACTCGATACTCCCTAGCCCCCAACAGCCTTTTTTTTCATAACACTTTAACCAGAGTGACGGGAGAGCGGCATTTCAGAAAACGTGCTTATCTCGGCGAGAAAAAGCGATTTCGGCAATAAAATTTAAAACGCGTGTAAAACATAAACCAAACGATGAAATTGGTTATTTCTTCATGTATAATGATCAACTCGATACTCCCTAGCCCCCAACAGCCTTTTTTTTCATAACACTTTAACCAGAGTGACGGGAGAGCGGCATTTCAGAAAACGTGCTTATCTCGGCGAGAAAAAGCGATTTCGGCAATAAAATTTAAAACGCGTGTAAAACATAAACCAAACGATGAAATTGGTTATTTCTTCATGTATAATGATCAACTCGATACTCCCTAGCCCCCAACAGCCTTTTTTTTCATAACACTTTAACCAGAGTGACGGGAGAGCGGCATTTCAGAAAACGTGCTTATCTCGGCGAGAAAAAGCGATTTCGGCAATAAAATTTAAAACGCGTGTAAAACATAAACCAAACGATGAAATTGGTTATTTCTTCATGTATAATGATCAACTCGATACTCCCTAGCCCCCAACAGCCTTTTTTTTCATAACACTTTAACCAGAGTGACGGGAGAGCGGCATTTCAGAAAACGTGCTTATCTCGGCGAGAAAAAGCGATTTCGGCAATAAAATTTAAAACGCGTGTAAAACATAAACCAAACGATGAAATTGGTTATTTCTTCATGTATAATGATCAACTCGATACTCCCTAGCCCCCAACAGCCTTTTTTTTCATAACACTTTAACCAGAGTGACGGGAGAGCGGCATTTCAGAAAACGTGCTTATCTCGGCGAGAAAAAGCGATTTCGGCAATAAAATTTAAAACGCGTGTAAAACATAAACCAAACGATGAAATTGGTTATTTCTTCATGTATAATGATCAACTCGATACTCCCTAGCCCCCAACAGCCTTTTTTTTCATAAAACTTTAACCAGAGTGACGGGAGAGCGGCATTTCAGAAAACGTGCTTATCTCGGCGAGAAAAAGCGATTTCGGCAATAAAATTTAAAACGCGTGTAAAACATAAACCAAACGATGAAATTGGTTATTTCTTCATGTATAATGATCAACTCGATACTCCCTAGCCCCCAACAGCCTTTTTTTTCATAACACTTTAACCAGAGTGACGGGAGAGCGGCATTTCAGAAAACGTGCTTATCTCGGCGAGAAAAAGCGATTTCGGCAATAAAATTTAAAACGCGTGTAAAACATAAACCAAACGATGAAATTGGTTATTTCTTCATGTATAATGATCAACTCGATACTCCCTAGCCCCCAACAGCCTTTTTTTTCATAACACTTTAACCAGAGTGACGGGAGAGCGGCATTTCAGAAAACGTGCTTATCTCGGCGAGAAAAAGCGATTTCGGCAATAAAATTTAAAACGCGTGTAAAACATAAACCAAACGATGAAATTGGTTATTTCTTCATGTATAATGATCAACTCGATACTCCCTAGCCCCCAACAGCCTTTTTTTTCATAACACTTTAACCAGAGTGACGGGAGAGCGGCATTTCAGAAAACGTGCTTATCTCGGCGAGAAAAAGCGATTTCGGCAATAAAATTTAAAACGCGTGTAAAACATAAACCAAACGATGAAATTGGTTATTTCTTCATGTATAATGATCAACTCGATACTCCCTAGCCCCCAACAGCCTTTTTTTTCATAACACTTTAACCAGAGTGACGTGAGAGCGGCATTTCAGAAAACGTGCTTATCTCGGCGAGAAAAAGCGATTTCGGCAATAAAATTTAAAACGCGTGTAAAACATAAACCAAACGATGAAATTGGTTATTTCTTCATGTATAATGATCAACTCGATACTCCCTAGCCCCCAACAGCCTTTTTTTTCATAACACTTTAACCAGAGTGACGGGAGAGCGGCATTTCAGAAAACGTGCTTATCTCGGCGAGAAAAAGCGATTTCGGCAATAAAATTTAAAACGCGTGTAAAACATAAACCAAACGATGAAATTGGTTATTTCTTCATGTATAATGATCAACTCGATACTCCCTAGCCCCCAACAGCCTTTTTTTTCATAACACTTTAACCAGAGTGACGGGAGAGCGGCATTTCAGAAAACGTGCTTATCTCGGCGAGAAAAAGCGATTTCGGCAATAAAATTTAAAACGCGTGTAAAACATAAACCAAACGATGAAATTGGTTATTTCTTCATGTATAATGATCAACTCGATACTCCCTAGCCCCCAACAGCCTTTTTTTTCATAACACTTTAACCAGAGTGACGGGAGAGCGGCATTTCAGAAAACGTGCTTATCTCGGCGAGAAAAAGTGATTTCGGCAATAAAATTTAAAACGCGTGTAAAACATAAACCAAACGATGAAATTGGTTATTTCTTCATGTATAATGATCAACTCGATACTCCCTAGCCCCCAACAGCCTTTTTTTTCATAACACTTTAACCAGAGTGACGGGAGAGCGGCATTTCAGAAAACGTGCTTATCTCGGCGAGAAAAAGCGATTTCGGCAATAAAATTTAAAACGCGTGTAAAACATAAACCAAACGATGAAATTGGTTATTTCTTCATGTATAATGATCAACTCGATACTCCCTAGCCCCCAACAGCCTTTTTTTTCATAACACTTTAACCAGAGTGACGGGAGAGCGGCATTTCAGAAAACGTGCTTATCTCGGCGAGAAAAAGCGATTTCGGCAATAAAATTTAAAACGCGTGTAAAACATAAACCAAACGATGAAATTGGTTATTTCTTCATGTATAATGTTCAACTCGATACTCCCTAGCCCCCAATAGCCTTTTTTTTCATAACACTTTAACCAGAGTGACGGGAGAGCGGCATTTCAGAAAACGTGCTTATCTCGGCGAGAAAAAGCGATTTTGGCAATAACATTTAAAACGCGTGTAAAACATAAACCAAACGATGAAATTGGTTATTTCTTCATGTATAATGATCAACTCGATACTCCCTAGCCCCCAACAGCCTTTTGTTTCATAACACTTTAACCAGAGTGACGGGAGAGCGGCATTTCAGAAAACGTGCTTATCTCGGCGAGAAAAAGCGATTTCGGCAATAAAATTTAAAACGCGTGTAAAACATAAACCAAACGATGAAATTGGTTATTTCTTCATGTATAATGATCAACTCGATACTCCCTAGCCCCCAACAGCCTTTTTTTTCATAACACTTTAACCAGAGTGACGGGAGAGCGGCATTTCAGAAAACGTGCTTATCTCGGCGAGAAAAAGCGATTTCGGCAATAAAATTTAAAACGAGTGTAAAACATAAACCAAACGATGAAATTGGTTATTTCTTCATGTATAATGATCAACTCGATACTCCCTAGCCCCCAACAGCCTTTTTTTTTTCATAACACTTTAACCAGAGTGACGGGAGAGCGGCATTTCAGAAAACGTGCTTATCTCGGCGAGAAAAAGCGATTTCGGCAATAAAATTTAAAACGCGTGTAAAACATAAACCAAACGATGAAATTGGTTATTTCTTCATGTATAATGTTCAACTCGATACTCCCTAGCCCCCAATAGCCTTTTTTTTCATAACACTTTAACCAGAGTGACGGGAGAGCGGCATTTCAGAAAACGTGCTTATCTCGGCGAGAAAAAGCGATTTTGGCAATAACATTTAAAACGCGTGTAAAACATAAACCAAACGATGAAATTGGTTATTTCTTCATGTATAATGATCAACTCGATACTCCCTAGCCCCCAACAGCCTTTTTTTTCATAACACTTTAACCAGAGTGACGGGAGAGCGGCATTTCAGAAAACGTGCTTATCTCGGCGAGAAAAAGCGATTTCGGCAATAAAATTTAAAACGCGTGTAAAACATAAACCAAACGATGAAATTGGTTATTTCTTCATGTATAATGATCAACTCGATACTCCCTAGCCCCCAACAGCCTTTTTTTTCATAACACTTTAACCAGAGTGACGGGAGAGCGGCATTTCAGAAAACGTGCTTATCTCGGCGAGAAAAAGCGATTTCGGCAATAAAATTTAAAACGCGTGTAAAACATAAACCAAACGATGAAATTGGTTATTTCTTCATGTATAATGTTCAACTCGATACTCCCTAGCCCCCAATAGCCTTTTTTTTCATAACACTTTAACCAGAGTGACGGGAGAGCGGCATTTCAGAAAACGTGCTTATCTCGGCGAGAAAAAGCGATTTTGGCAATAACATTTAAAACGCGTGTAAAACATAAACCAAACGATGAAATTGGTTATTTCTTCATGTATAATGATCAACTCGATACTCCCTAGCCCCCAACAGCCTTTTGTTTCATAACACTTTAACCAGAGTGACGGGAGAGCGGCATTTCAGAAAACGTGCTTATCTCGGCGAGAAAAAGCGATTTCGGCAATAAAATTTAAAACGCGTGTAAAACATAAACCAAACGATGAAATTGGTTATTTCTTCATGTATAATGATCAACTCGATACTCCCTAGCCCCCAACAGCCTTTTTTTTCATAACACTTTAACCAGAGTGACGGGAGAGCGGCATTTCAGAAAACGTGCTTATCTCGGCGAGAAAAAGCGATTTCGGCAATAAAATTTAAAACGAGTGTAAAACATAAACCAAACGATGAAATTGGTTATTTCTTCATGTATAATGATCAACTCGATACTCCCTAGCCCCCAACAGCCTTTTTTTTTTCATAACACTTTAACCAGAGTGACGGGAGAGCGGCATTTCAGAAAACGTGCTTATCTCGGCGAGAAAAAGCGATTTCGGCAATAAAATTTAAAACGCGTGTAAAACATAAACCAAACGATGAAATTGGTTATTTCTTCATGTATAATGTTCAACTCGATACTCCCTAGCCCCCAATAGCCTTTTTTTTCATAACACTTTAACCAGAGTGACGGGAGAGCGGCATTTCAGAAAACGTGCTTATCTCGGCGAGAAAAAGCGATTTTGGCAATAACATTTAAAACGCGTGTAAAACATAAACCAAACGATGAAATTGGTTATTTCTTCATGTATAATGATCAACTCGATACTCCCTAGCCCCCAACAGCCTTTTTTTTCATAACACTTTAACCAGAGTGACGGGAGAGCGGCATTTCAGAAAACGTGCTTATCTCGGCGAGAAAAAGCGATTTCGGCAATAAAATTTAAAACGCGTGTAAAACATAAACCAAACGATGAAATTGGTTATTTCTTCATGTATAATGATCAACTCGATACTCCCTAGCCCCCAACAGCCTTTTTTTTCATAACACTTTAACCAGAGTGACGGGAGAGCGGCATTTCAGAAAACGTGCTTATCTCGGCGAGAAAAAGCGATTTCGGCAATAACATTTAAAACGCGTGTAAAACATAAACCAAACGATGAAATTGGTTATTTCTTCATGTATAATGTTCAACTCGATACTCCCTAGCCCCCAATAGCCTTTTTTTTCATAACACTTTAACCAGAGTGACGGGAGAGCGGCATTTCAGAAAACGTGCTTATCTCGGCGAGAAAAAGCGATTTTGGCAATAACATTTAAAACGCGTGTAAAACATAAACCAAACGATGAAATTGGTTATTTCTTCATGTATAATGATCAACTCGATACTCCCTAGCCCCCAACAGCCTTTTTTTTCATAACACTTTAACCAGAGTGACGGGAGAGCGGCATTTCAGAAAACGTGCTTATCTCGGCGAGAAAAAGCGATTTCGGCAATAAAATTTAAAACGCGTGTAAAACATAAACCAAACGATGAAATTGGTTATTTCTTCATGTATAATGATCAACTCGATACTCCCTAGCCCCCAACAGCCTTTTTTTTCATAACACTTTAACCAGAGTGACGGGAGAGCGGCATTTCAGAAAACGTGCTTATCTCGGCGAGAAAAAGCGATTTCGGCAATAAAATTTAAAACGCGTGTAAAACATAAACCAAACGATGAAATTGGTTATTTCTTCATGTATAATGATCAACTCGATACTCCCTAGCCCCCAACAGCCTTTTTTTTCATAACACTTCAACCAGAGTGACGGGAGAGCGGCATTTCAGAAAACGTGCTTATCTCGGCGAGAAAAAGCGATTTCGGCAATAAAATTTAAAACGCGTGTAAAACATAAACCAAACGATGAAATTGGTTATTTCTTCATGTATAATGATCAACTCGATACTCCCTAGCCCCCAACAGCCTTTTTTTTCATAACACTTTAACCAGAGTGACGGGAGAGCGGCATTTCAGAAAACGTGCTTATCTCGGCGAGAAAAAGCGATTTCGGCAATAAAATTTAAAACGCGTGTAAAACATAAACCAAACGATGAAATTGGTTATTTCTTCATGTATAATGATCAACTCGATACTCCCTAGCCCCCAACAGCCTTTTTTTTCATAACACTTTAACCAGAGTGACGGGAGAGCGGCATTTCAGAAAACGTGCTTATCTCGGCGAGAAAAAGCGATTTCGGCAATAAAATTTAAAACGCGTGTAAAACATAAACCAAACGATGAAATTGGTTATTTCTTCATGTATAATGATCAACTCGATACTCCCTAGCCCCCAACAGCCTTTTTTTTCATAACACTTTAACCAGAGTGACGGGAGAGCGGCATTTCAGAAAACGTGCTTATCTCGGCGAGAAAAAGCGATTTCGGCAATAAAATTTAAAACGCGTGTAAAACATAAACCAAACGATGAAATTGGTTATTTCTTCATGTATAATGATCAACTCGATACTCCCTAGCCCCCAACAGCCTTTTTTTTCATAACACTTTAACCAGAGTGACGGGAGAGCGGCATTTCAGAAAACGTGCTTATCTCGGCGAGAAAAAGCGATTTCGGCAATAAAATTTAAAACGCGTGTAAAACATAAACCAAACGATGAAATTGGTTATTTCTTCATGTATAATGATCAACTCGATACTCCCTAGCCCCCAACAGCCTTTTTTTTCATAACACTTTAACCAGAGTGACGGGAGAGCGGCATTTCAGAAAACGTGCTTATCTCGGCGAGAAAAAGCGATTTCGGCAATAAAATTTAAAACGCGTGTAAAACATAAACCAAACGATGAAATTGGTTATTTCTTCATGTATAATGATCAACTCGATACTCCCTAGCCCCCAACAGCCTTTTTTTTCATAACACTTTAACCAGAGTGACGGGAGAGCGGCATTTCAGAAAACGTGCTTATCTCGGCGAGAAAAAGCGATTTCGGCAATAAAATTTAAAACGCGTGTAAAACATAAACCAAACGATGAAATTGGTTATTTCTTCATGTATAATGATCAACTCGATACTCCCTAGCCCCCAACAGCCTTTTTTTTCATAACACTTTAACCAGAGTGACGGGAGAGCGGCATTTCAGAAAACGTGCTTATCTCGGCGAGAAAAAGCGATTTCGGCAATAAAATTTAAAACGCGTGTAAAACATAAACCAAACGATGAAATTGGTTATTTCTTCATGTATAATGATCAACTCGATACTCCCTAGCCCCCAACAGCCTTTTTTTTCATAACACTTTAACCAGAGTGACGGGAGAGCGGCATTTCAGAAAACGTGCTTATCTCGGCGAGAAAAAGCGATTTCGGCAATAAAATTTAAAACGCGTGTAAAACATAAACCAAACGATGAAATTGGTTATTTCTTCATGTATAATGATCAACTCGATACTCCCTAGCCCCCAACAGCCTTTTTTTTCATAACACTTTAACCAGAGTGACGGGAGAGCGGCATTTCAGAAAACGTGCTTATCTCGGCGAGAAAAAGCGATTTCGGCAATAAAATTTAAAACGCGTGTAAAACATAAACCAAACGATGAAATTGGTTATTTCTTCATGTATAATGATCAACTCGATACTCCCTAGCCCCCAACAGCCTTTTTTTTCATAACACTTTAACCAGAGTGACGGGAGAGCGGCATTTCAGAAAACGTGCTTATCTCGGCGAGAAAAAGCGATTTCGGCAATAAAATTTAAAACGCGTGTAAAACATAAACCAAACGATGAAATTGGTTATTTCTTCATGTATAATGAACTCGATACTCCCTAGCCCCCAACAGCCTTTTTTTTCATAACACTTTAACCAGAGTGACGGGAGAGCGGCATTTCAGAAAACGTGCTTATCTCGGCGAGAAAAAGCGATTTCGGCAATAAAATTTAAAACGCGTGTAAAACATAAACCAAACGATGAAATTGGTTATTTCTTCATGTATAATGATCAACTCGATACTCCCTAGCCCCCAACAGCCTTTTTTTTCATAACACTTTAACCAGAGTGACGGGAGAGCGGCATTTCAGAAAACGTGCTTATCTCGGCGAGAAAAAGCGATTTCGGCAATAAAATTTAAAACGCGTGTAAAACATAAACCAAACGATGAAATTGGTTATTTCTTCACGTATAATGATCAACTCGATACTCCCTAGCCCCCAACAGCCTTTTTTTTCATAACACTTTAACCAGAGTGACGGGAGAGCGGCATTTCAGAAAACGTGCTTATCTCGGCGAGAAAAAGCGATTTCGGCAATAAAATTTAAAACGCGTGTAAAACATAAACCAAACGATGAAATTGGTTATTTCTTCACTGTATAATGATCAACTCGATACTCCCTAGCCCCCAACAGCCTTTTTTTTCATAACACTTTAACCAGAGTGACGGGAGAGCGGCATTTCAGAAAACGTGCTTATCTCGGCGAGAAAAAGCGATTTCGGCAATAAAATTTAAAACGCGTGTAAAACATAAACCAAACGATGAAATTGGTTATTTCTTCATGTATAATGATCAACTCGATACTCCCTAGCCCCCAACAGCCTTTTTTTTCATAACACTTTAACCAGAGTGACGGGAGAGCGGCATTTCAGAAAACGTGCTTATCTCGGCGAGAAAAAGCGATTTCGGCAATAAAATTTAAAACGCGTGTAAAACATAAACCAAACGATGAAATTGGTTATTTCTTCATGTATAATGATCAACTCGATACTCCCTAGCCCCCAACAGCCTTTTTTTTCATAACACTTTAACCAGAGTGACGGGAGAGCGGCATTTCAGAAAACGTGCTTATCTCGGCGAGAAAAAGCGATTTCGGCAATAAAATTTAAAACGCGTGTAAAACATAAACCAAACGATGAAATTGGTTATTTCTTCATGTATAATGATCAACTCGATACTCCCTAGCCCCCAACAGCCTTTTTTTTCATAACACTTTAACCAGAGTGACGGGAGAGCGGCATTTCAGAAAACGTGCTTATCTCGGCGAGAAAAAGCGATTTCGGCAATAAAATTTAAAACGCGTGTAAAACATAAACCAAACGATGAAATTGGTTATTTCTTCATGTATAATGATCAACTCGATACTCCCTAGCCCCAACAGCCTTTTTTTTCATAACACTTTAACCAGAGTGACGGGAGAGCGGCATTTCAGAAAACGTGCTTATCTCGGCGAGAAAAAGCGATTTCGGCAATAAAATTTAAAACGCGTGTAAAACATAAACCAAACGATGAAATTGGTTATTTCTTCATGTATAATGATCAACTCGATACTCCCTAGCCCCCAACAGCCTTTTTTTTTCATAACACTTTAACCAGAGTGACGGGAGAGCGGCATTTCAGAAAACGTGCTTATCTCGGCGAGAAAAAGCGATTTCGGCAATAAAATTTAAAACGCGTGTAAAACATAAACCAAACGATGAAATTGGTTATTTCTTCATGTATAATGATCAACTCGATACTCCCTAGCCCCCAACAGCCTTTTTTTTTCATAACACTTTAACCAGAGTGACGGGAGAGCGGCATTTCAGAAAACGTGCTTATCTCGGCGAGAAAAAGCGATTTCGGCAATAAAATTTAAAACGCGTGTAAAACATAAACCAAACGATGAAATTGGTTATTTCTTCATGTATAATGATCAACTCGATACTCCCTAGCCCCCAACAGCCTTTTTTTTCATAACACTTTAACCAGAGTGACGGGAGAGCGGCATTTCAGAAAACGTGCTTATCTCGGCGAGAAAAAGCGATTTCGGCAATAAAATTTAAAACGCGTGTAAAACATAAACCAAACGATGAAATTGGTTATTTCTTCATGTATAATGATCAACTCGATACTCCCTAGCCCCCAACAGCCTTTTTTTTCATAACACTTTAACCAGAGTGACGGGAGAGCGGCATTTCAGAAAACGTGCTTATCTCGGCGAGAAAAAGCGATTTCGGCAATAAAATTTAAAACGCGTGTAAAACATAAACCAAACGATGAAATTGGTTATTTCTTCATGTATAATGATCAACTCGATACTCCCTAGCCCCCAACAGCCTTTTTTTTCATAACACTTTAACCAGAGTGACGGGAGAGCGGCATTTCAGAAAACGTGCTTATCTCGGCGAGAAAAAGCGATTTCGGCAATAAAATTTAAAACGCGTGTAAAACATAAACCAAACGATGAAATTGGTTATTTCTTCATGTATAATGATCAACTCGATACTCCCTAGCCCCCAACAGCCTTTTTTTTTCATAACACTTTAACCAGAGTGACGGGAGAGCGGCATTTCAGAAAACGTGCTTATCTCGGCGAGAAAAAGCGATTTCGGCAATAAAATTTAAAACGCGTGTAAAACATAAACCAAACGATGAAATTGGTTATTTCTTCATGTATAATGATCAACTCGATACTCCCTAGCCCCCAACTAGCCTTTTTTTTCATAACACTTTAACCAGAGTGACGGGAGAGCGGCATTTCAGAAAACGTGCTTATCTCGGCGAGAAAAAGCGATTTCGGCAATAAAATTTAAAACGCGTGTAAAACATAAACCAAACGATGAAATTGGTTATTTCTTCATGTATAATGATCAACTCGATACTCCCTAGCCCCCAACAGCCTTTTTTTTCATAACACTTTAACCAGAGTGACGGGAGAGCGGCATTTCAGAAAACGTGCTTATCTCGGCGAGAAAAAGCGATTTCGGCAATAAAATTTAAAACGCGTGTAAAACATAAACCAAACGATGAAATTGGTTATTTCTTCATGTATAATGATCAACTCGATACTCCCTAGCCCCCAACAGCCTTTTTTTTCATAACACTTTAACCAGAGTGACGGGAGAGCGGCATTTCAGAAAACGTGCTTATCTCGGCGAGAAAAAGCGATTTCGGCAATAAAATTTAAAACGCGTGTAAAACATAAACCAAACGATGAAATTGGTTATTTCTTCATGTATAATGATCAACTCGATACTCCCTAGCCCCCAACAGCCTTTTTTTTCATAACACTTTAACCAGAGTGACGGGAGAGCGGCATTTCAGAAAACGTGCTTATCTCGGCGAGAAAAAGCGATTTCGGCAATAAAATTTAAAACGCGTGTAAAACATAAACCAAACGATGAAATTGGTTATTTCTTCATGTATAATGATCAACTCGATACTCCCTAGCCCCCAACAGCCTTTTTTTTCATAACACTTTAACCAGAGTGACGGGAGAGCGGCATTTCAGAAAACGTGCTTATCTCGGCGAGAAAAAGCGATTTCGGCAATAAAATTTAAAACGCGTGTAAAACATAAACCAAACGATGAAATTGGTTATTTCTTCATGTATAATGATCAACTCGATACTCCCTAGCCCCCAACAGCCTTTTTTTTCATAACACTTTAACCAGAGTGACGGGAGAGCGGCATTTCAGAAAACGTGCTTATCTCGGCGAGAAAAAGCGATTTCGGCAATAAAATTTAAAACGCGTGTAAAACATAAACCAAACGATGAAATTGGTTATTTCTTCATGTATAATGATCAACTCGATACTCCCTAGCCCCCAACAGCCTTTTTTTTCATAACACTTTAACCAGAGTGACGGGAGAGCGGCATTTCAGAAAACGTGCTTATCTCGGCGAGAAAAAGCGATTTCGGCAATAAAATTTAAAACGCGTGTAAAACATAAACCAAACGATGAAATTGGTTATTTCTTCATGTATAATGATCAACTCGATACTCCCTAGCCCCCAACAGCCTTTTTTTTCATAACACTTTAACCAGAGTGACGGGAGAGCGGCATTTCAGAAAACGTGCTTATCTCGGCGAGAAAAAGCGATTTCGGCAATAAAATTTAAAACGCGTGTAAAACATAAACCAAACGATGAAATTGGTTATTTCTTCATGTATAATGATCAACTCGATACTCCCTAGCCCCCAACAGCCTTTTTTTTCATAACACTTTAACCAGAGTGACGGGAGAGCGGCATTTCAGAAAACGTGCTTATCTCGGCGAGAAAAAGCGATTTCGGCAATAAAATTTAAAACGCGTGTAAAACATAAACCAAACGATGAAATTGGTTATTTCTTCATGTATAATGATCAACTCGATACTCCCTAGCCCCCAATAGCCTTTTTTTTCATAACACTTTAACCAGAGTGACGGGGAGAGCGGCATTTCAGAAAACGTGCTTATCTCGGCGAGAAAAAGCGATTTCGGCAATAAAATTTAAAACGCGTGTAAAACATAAACCAAACGATGAAATTGGTTATTTCTTCATGTATAATGATCAACTCGATACTCCCTAGCCCCCAACAGCCTTTTTTTTCATAACACTTTAACCAGAGTGACGGGAGAGCGGCATTTCAGAAAACGTGCTTATCTCGGCGAGAAAAAGCGATTTCGGCAATAAAATTTAAAACGCGTGTAAAACATAAACCAAACGATGAAATTGGTTATTTCTTCATGTATAATGATCAACTCGATACTCCCTAGCCCCCAACAGCCTTTTTTTTCATAACACTTTAACCAGAGTGACGGGAGAGCGGCATTTCAGAAAACGTGCTTATCTCGGCGAGAAAAAGCGATTTCGGCAATAAAATTTAAACGCGTGTAAAACATAAACCAAACGATGAAATTGGTTATTTCTTCATGTATAATGATCAACTCGATACTCCCTAGCCCCCAACAGCCTTTTTTTTCATAACACTTTAACCAGAGTGACGGGAGAGCGGCATTTCAGAAAACGTGCTTATCTCGGCGAGAAAAAGCGATTTCGGCAATAAAATTTAAAACGCGTGTAAAACATAAACCAAACGATGAAATTGGTTATTTCTTCATGTATAATGATCAACTCGATACTCCCTAGCCCCCAACAGCCTTCTTTTTCATAACACTTTAACCAGAGTGACGGGAGAGCGGCATTTCAGAAAACGTGCTTATCTCGGCGAGAAAAAGCGATTTCGGCAATAAAATTTAAAACGCGTGTAAAACATAAACCAAACGATGAAATTGGTTATTTCTTCACGTATAATGATCAACTCGATACTCCCTAGCCCCCAACAGCCTTTTTTTTTCATAACACTTTAACCAGAGTGACGGGAGAGCGGCATTTCAGAAAACGTGCTTATCTCGGCGAGAAAAAGCGATTTCGGCAATAAAATTAAAACGCGTGTAAAACATAAACCAAACGATGAAATTGGTTATTTCTTCATGTATAATGATCAACTCGATACTCCCTAGCCCCCAACAGCCTTTTTTTTCATAACACTTTAACCAGAGTGACGGGAGAGCGGCATTTCAGAAAACGTGCTTATCTCGGCGAGAAAAAGCGATTTCGGCAATAAAATTTAAAACGCGTGTAAAACATAAACCAAACGATGAAATTGGTTATTTCTTCATGTATAATGATCAACTCGATACTCCCTAGCCCCCAACAGCCTTTTTTTTCATAACACTTTAACCAGAGTGACGGGAGAGCGGCATTTCAGAAAACGTGCTTATCTCGGCGAGAAAAAGCGATTTCGGCAATAAAATTTAAAACGCGTGTAAAACATAAACCAAACGATGAAATTGGTTATTTCTTCATGTATAATGATCAACTCGATACTCCCTAGCCCCCAACAGCCTTTTTTTTCATAACACTTTAACCAGAGTGACGGGAGAGCGGCATTTCAGAAAACGTGCTTATCTCGGCGAGAAAAAGCGATTTCGGCAATAAAATTTAAAACGCGTGTAAAACATAAACCAAACGATGAAATTGGTTATTTCTTCATGTATAATGATCAACTCGATACTCCCTAGCCCCCAACAGCCTTTTTTTTCATAACACTTTAACCAGAGTGACGGGAGAGCGGCATTTCAGAAAACGTGCTTATCTCGGCGAGAAAAAGCGATTTCGGCAATAAAATTTAAAACGCGTGTAAAACATAAACCAAACGATGAAATTGGTTATTTCTTCATGTATAATGATCAACTCGAGTCGAGCTCCAGGGAGAGAGGCTGATTTTTCGCTTTTTGAGGCCGACCGACGAACCGGCGCGGGGCGGACTCAAAAGCCCGCAGAGCCGTAGGCACTTAGAAAAGTTTCGCCTTTGGCTGTGAGCTCCAGGGGAGAGGCTGGTTTTGCGTTATTTTAGGCCGGCTGGAGAACCGGCGCGGGTCGGACGCACAATCCCCGCAGAGCCGTGGGCACTTAGAAAATTTTTGCCAAGTTGGCTCTGAGCGCCTGGTACCTAATATGGAAGTATAGAGGCCGACTTTCGGGCAAGATCACGCCGCGTTAGGCTTCCAGGACCCCGGCTAAGCAATTTTACCGGGCCGCCCGGTTCTTTTTTTGAACCAGCCCGGTTCTTTTTACACTTCCAGCTGGAGCTCAGCAGCGGCTTTTTGCGCAAGATCACGCCGGGTTAGGCTTCCAGGACCTCGGCTAAGCAATTCTACCGGGCCGCCCGGTTCTTTTTTTGAACCAGCCCGGTTCTTTTTACACTTCCAGCTGGAGCTCACGAGCGGCTTTTTGGACAAGATCACGCCGTGTTAGGCTTCCAGAGCCCCGGCTAAGCAATTTTACCGGCCCGCCCGGTTCTTTTTTTTAACCAGCCCGGTTCTTTTTACACTTCCAGCTGGAGCTCAGCAGCGGGTTTTTGGACAAGATCACGCCGTGTTAGGCTTCCAGAGCCCCGGCTAAGCAATTTTACAGGGTCGCCCGGTTCTTTTTTTTAACCAGCCCGGTTTTTTTTTTACACTTCCAGCTGGAGCTCAGCAGCGGCTTTTTGCACAGTATCACGCCGGGTTAGGCTTCCAGAGCCCCGGCTAAGCAATTTTACCGGGCCGCCCGGTTCTTTTTTTTAACCAGCCCGGTTCTTTTTACACTTCCAGCTGGAGCTCAGCAGCGGCTTTTTGGACAAGATCACGCCGTGTTAGGCTTCCAGAGCCCCGGCTAAGCAATTTTACCGGGTCGCCCGGTTCTTTTTTTTAACCAGCCCGGTTCTTTTTACACTTCCAGCTGGAGCTCAGCAGCGGCTTTTTGGACAAGATCACGCCGTGATAGGCTTCCAGAGCCCCGGCTAAGCAATTTTACCGGGTCGCCCGGTTCTTTTTTTAACCAGCCCGGTTCTTTTTACACTTCCAGCTGGAGCTCAGCATCGTGTAAAACATAAACCAAACGATGAAATTGGTTATTTCTTCATGTATAATGATCAACTCGATACTCCCTAGCCCCCAACAGCCTTTTTTTTTCATAACACTTTAACCAGAGTGACGGGAGAGCGGCATTTCAGAAAACGTGCTTATCTCGGCGAGAAAAAGCGATTTCGGCAATAAAATTTAAAACGCGTGTAAAACATAAACCAAACGATGAAATTGGTTATTTCTTCATGTATAATGATCAACTCGATACTCCCTAGCCCCCAACAGCCTTTTTTTTCATAACACTTTAACCAGAGTGACGGGAGAGCGGCATTTCAGAAAACGTGCTTATCTCGGCGAGAAAAAGCGATTTCGGCAATAAAATTTAAAACGCGTGTAAAACATAAACCAAACGATGAAATTGGTTATTTCTTCATGTATAATGATCAACTCGATACTCCCTAGCCCCCAACAGCCTTTTTTTTCATAACACTTTAACCAGAGTGACGGGAGAGCGGCATTTCAGAAAACGTGCTTATCTCGGCGAGAAAAAGCGATTTCGGCAATAAAATTTAAAACGCGTGTAAAACATAAACCAAACGATGAAATTGGTTATTTCTTCATGTATAATGATCAACTCGATACTCCCTAGCCCCCAACAGCCTTTTTTTTCATAACACTTTAACCAGAGTGACGGGAGAGCGGCATTTCAGAAAACGTGCTTATCTCGGCGAGAAAAAGCGATTTCAGCAATAAAATTTAAAACGCGTGTAAAACATAAACCAAACGATGAAATTGGTTATTTCTTCATGTATAATGATCAACTCGATACTCCCTAGCCCCCAACAGCCTTTTTTTTCATAACACTTTAACCAGAGTGACGGGAGAGCGGCATTTCAGAAAACGTGCTTATCTCGGCGAGAAAAAGCGATTTCGGCAATAAAATTTAAAACGCGTGTAAAACATAAACCAAACGATGAAATTGGTTATTTCTTCATGTATAATGATCAACTCGATACTCCCTAGCCCCCAACAGCCTTTTTTTTCATAACACTTTAACCAGAGTGACGGGAGAGCGGCATTTCAGAAAACGTGCTTATCTCGGCGAGAAAAAGCGATTTCGGCAATAAAATTTAAAACGCGTGTAAAACATAAACCAAACGATGAAATTGGTTATTTCTTCATGTATAATGATCAACTCGATACTCCCTAGCCCCCAACAGCCTTTTTTTTCATAACACTTTAACCAGAGTGACGGGAGAGCGGCATTTCAGAAAACGTGCTTATCTCGGCGAGAAAAAGCGATTTCGGCAATAAAATTTAAAACGCGTGTAAAACATAAACCAAACGATGAAATTGGTTATTTCTTCATGTATAATGATCAACTCGATACTCCCTAGCCCCCAACAGCCTTTTTTTTCATAACACTTTAACCAGAGTGACGGGAGAGCGGCATTTCAGAAAACGTGCTTATCTCGGCGAGAAAAAGCGATTTCGGCAATAAAATTTAAAACGCGTGTAAAACATAAACCAAACGATGAAATTGGTTATTTCTTCATGTATAATGATCAACTCGATACTCCCTAGCCCCCAACAGCTTTTTTTTTCATAACACTTTAACCAGGGTGACGGGAGAGCGGCATTTCAGAAAACGTGCTTATCTCGGCGAGAAAAAGCGATTTCGGCAATAAAATTTAAAACGCGTGTAAAACATAAACCAAACGATGAAATTGGTTATTTCTTCATGTATAATGATCAACTCGATACTCCCTAGCCCCCAACAGCCTTTTTTTTCATAACACTTTAACCAGGGTGACGGGAGAGCGGCATTTCAGAAAACGTGCTTATCTCGGCGAGAAAAAGCGATTTCGGCAATAACATTTAAAACGCGTGTAAAACATAAACCAAACGATGAAATTGGTTATTTCTTCATGTATAATGATCAACTCGATACTCCCTAGCCCCCAACAGCCTTTTTTTTCATAACACTTTAACCAGAGTGACGGGAGAGCGGCATTTCAGAAAACGTGCTTATCTCGGCGAGAAAAAGCGATTTCGGCAATAAAATTTAAAACGCGTGTAAAACATAAACCAAACGATGAAATTGTTATTTCTTCATGTATAATGATCAACTCGAGTCGAGCTCCAGGGAGAGAGGCTGATTTTTCGCTTTTTGAGGCCGACCGACGAACCGGCGCGGGGCGGACTCAAAAGCCCGCAGAGCCGTAGGCACTTAGAAAAGTTTCGCCTTTGGCTGTGAGCTCCAGGGGAGAGGCTGGTTTTGCGTTATTTTAGGCCGGCTGGAGAACCGGCGCGGGTCGGACGCACAATCCCCGCAGAGCCGTGGGCACTTAGAAAATTTTTGCCAAGTTGGCTCTGAGCGCCTGGTACCTAATATGGAAGTATAGAGGCCGACTTTCGGGCAAGATCACGCCGCGTTAGGCTTCCAGGACCCCGGCTAAGCAATTTTACCGGGCCGCCCGGTTCTTTTTTTGAACCAGCCCGGTTCTTTTTACACTTCCAGCTGGAGCTCAGCAGCGGCTTTTTGCGCAAGATCACGCCGGGTTAGGCTTCCAGGACCTCGGCTAAGCAATTCTACCGGGCCGCCCGGTTCTTTTTTTGAACCAGCCCGGTTCTTTTTACACTTCCAGCTGGAGCTCACGAGCGGCTTTTTGGACAAGATCACGCCGTGTTAGGCTTCCAGAGCCCCGGCTAAGCAATTTTACCGGCCCGCCCGGTTCTTTTTTTTAACCAGCCCGGTTCTTTTTACACTTCCAGCTGGAGCTCAGCAGCGGGTTTTTGGACAAGATCACGCCGTGTTAGGCTTCCAGAGCCCCGGCTAAGCAATTTTACAGGGTCGCCCGGTTCTTTTTTTTAACCAGCCCGGTTTTTTTTACACTTCCAGCTGGAGCTCAGCAGCGGCTTTTTGCACAGTATCACGCCGGGTTAGGCTTCCAGAGCCCCGGCTAAGCAATTTTACCGGGCCGCCCGGTTCTTTTTTTTAACCAGCCCGGTTCTTTTTACACTTCCAGCTGGAGCTCAGCAGCGGCTTTTTGGACAAGATCACGCCGTGTTAGGCTTCCAGAGCCCCGGCTAAGCAATTTTACCGGGTCGCCCGGTTCTTTTTTTTAACCAGCCCGGTTCTTTTTACACTTCCAGCTGGAGCTCAGCAGCGGCTTTTTGGACAAGATCACGCCGTGATAGGCTTCCAGAGCCCCGGCTAAGCAATTTTACCGGGTCGCCCGGTTCTTTTTTTAACCAGCCCGGTTCTTTTTACACTTCCAGCTGGAGCTCAGCATCGTGTAAAACATAAACCAAACGATGAAATTGGTTATTTCTTCATGTATAATGATCAACTCGATACTCCCTAGCCCCCAACAGCCTTTTTTTTTCATAACACTTTAACCAGAGTGACGGGAGAGCGGCATTTCAGAAAACGTGCTTATCTCGGCGAGAAAAAGCGATTTCGGCAATAAAATTTAAAACGCGTGTAAAACATAAACCAAACGATGAAATTGGTTATTTCTTCATGTATAATGATCAACTCGATACTCCCTAGCCCCCAACAGCCTTTTTTTTCATAACACTTTAACCAGAGTGACGGGAGAGCGGCATTTCAGAAAACGTGCTTATCTCGGCGAGAAAAAGCGATTTCGGCAATAAAATTTAAAACGCGTGTAAAACATAAACCAAACGATGAAATTGGTTATTTCTTCATGTATAATGATCAACTCGATACTCTCTAGCCCCCAACAGCCTTTTTTTTCATAACACTTTAACCAGAGTGACGGGAGAGCGGCATTTCAGAAAACGTGCTTATCTCGGCGAGAAAAAGCGATTTCGGCAATAAAATTTAAAACGCGTGTAAAACATAAACCAAACGATGAAATTGGTTATTTCTTCATGTATAATGATCAACTCGATACTCCCTAGCCCCCAACAGCCTTTTTTTTCATAACACTTTAACCAGAGTGACGGGAGAGCGGCATTTCAGAAAACGTGCTTATCTCGGCGAGAAAAAGCGATTTCGGCAATAAAATTTAAAACGCGTGTAAAACATAAACCAAACGATGAAATTGGTTATTTCTTCATGTATAATGATCAACTCGATACTCCCTAGCCCCCAACAGCCTTTTTTTTCATAACACTTTAACCAGAGTGACGGGAGAGCGGCATTTCAGAAAACGTGCTTATCTCGGCGAGAAAAAGCGATTTCGGCAATAAAATTTAAAACGCGTGTAAAACATAAACCAAACGATGAAATTGGTTATTTCTTCATGTATAATGATCAACTCGATACTCCCTAGCCCCCAACAGCCTTTTTTTTCATAACACTTTAACCAGAGTGACGGGAGAGCGGCATTTCAGAAAACGTGCTTATCTCGGCGAGAAAAAGCGATTTCGGCAATAAAATTTAAAACGCGTGTAAAACATAAACCAAACGATGAAATTGGTTATTTCTTCATGTATAATGATCAACTCGATACTCCCTAGCCCCCAGCAGCCTTTTTTTTCATAACACTTTAACCAGAGTGACGGGAGAGCGGCATTTCAGAAAACGTGCTTATCTCGGCGAGAAAAAGCGATTTCGGGAATAAAATTTAAAACGCGTGTAAAACATAAACCAAACGATGAAATTGGTTATTTCTTCATGTATAATGATCAACTCGATACTCCCTAGCCCCCAACAGCCTTTTTTTTCATAACACTTTAACCAGAGTGACGGGAGAGCGGCATTTCAGAAAACGTGCTTATCTCGGCGAGAAAAAGCGATTTCGGCAATAAAATTTAAAACGCGTGTAAAACATAAACCAAACGATGAAATTGGTTATTTCTTCATGTATAATGATCAACTCGATACTCCCTAGCCCCCAACAGCCTTTTTTTTCATAACACTTTAACCAGAGTGACGGGAGAGCGGCATTTCAGAAAACGTGCTTATCTCGGCGAGAAAAAGCGATTTCGGCAATAAAATTTAAAACGCGTGTAAAACATAAACCAAACGATGAAATTGGTTATTTCTTCATGTATAATGATCAACTCGATACTCCCTAGCCCCCAACAGCCTTTTTTTTCATAACACTTTAACCAGAGTGACGGGAGAGCGGCATTTCAGAAAACGTGCTTATCTCGGCGAGAAAAAGCGATTTCGGCAATAAAATTTAAAACGCGTGTAAAACATAAACCAAACGATGAAATTGGTTATTTCTTCATGTATAATGATCAACTCGATACTCCCTAGCCCCCAACAGCCTTTTTTTTCATAACACTTTAACCAGAGTGACGGGAGAGCGGCATTTCAGAAAACGTGCTTATCTCGGCGAGAAAAAGCGATTTCGGCAATAAAATTTAAAACGCGTGTAAAACATAAACCAAACGATGAAATTGGTTATTTCTTCATGTATAATGATCAACTCGATACTCCCTAGCCCCCAACAGCCTTTTTTTTCATAACACTTTAACCAGAGTGACGGGAGAGCGGCATTTCAGAAAACGTGCTTATCTCGGCGAGAAAAAGCGATTTCGGCAATAAAATTTAAAACGCGTGTAAAACATAAACCAAACGATGAAATTGGTTATTTCTTCATGTATAATGATCAACTCGATACTCCCTAGCCCCCAACAGCCTTTTTTTTCATAACACTTTAACCAGAGTGACGGGAGAGCGGCATTTCAGAAAACGTGCTTATCTCGGCGAGAAAAAGCGATTTCGGCAATAAAATTTAAAACGCGTGTAAAACATAAACCAAACGATGAAATTGGTTATTTCTTCATGTATAATGATCAACTCGATACTCCCTAGCCCCCAACAGCCTTTTTTTTCATAACACTTTAACCAGAGTGACGGGAGAGCGGCATTTCAGAAAACGTGCTTATCTCGGCGAGAAAAAGCGATTTCGGCAATAAAATTTAAAACGCGTGTAAAACATAAACCAAACGATGAAATTGGTTATTTCTTCATGTATAATGATCAACTCGATACTCCCTAGCCCCCAACAGCCTTTTTTTTCATAACACTTTAACCAGAGTGACGGGAGAGCGGCATTTCAGAAAACGTGCTTATCTCGGCGAGAAAAAGCGATTTCGGCAATAAAATTTAAAACGCGTGTAAAACATAAACCAAACGATGAAATTGGTTATTTCTTCATGTATAATGATCAACTCGATACTCCCTAGCCCACAACAGCCTTTTTTTTCATAACACTTTAACCAGAGTGACGGGAGAGCGGCATTTCAGAAAACGTGCTTATCTCGGCGAGAAAAAGCGATTTCGGCAATAAAATTTAAAACGCGTGTAAAACATAAACCAAACGATGAAATTGGTTATTTCTTCATGTATAATGATCAACTCGATACTCCCTAGCCCCCAACAGCCTTTTTTTTCATAACACTTTAACCAGAGTGACGGGAGAGCGGCATTTCAGAAAACGTGCTTATCTCGGCGAGAAAAAGCGATTTCGGCAATAAAATTTAAAACGCGTGTAAAACATAAACCAAACGATGAAATTGGTTATTTCTTCATGTATAATGATCAACTCGATACTCCCTAGCCCCCAAAAGCCTTTTTTTTTCATAACACTTTAACCAGAGTGACGGGAGAGCGGCATTTCAGAAAACGTGCTTATCTCGGCGAGAAAAAGCGATTTCGGCAATAAAATTTAAAACGCGTGTAAAACATAAACCAAACGATGAAATTGGTTATTTCTTCATGTATAATGATCAACTCGATACTCCCTAGCCCCCAACAGCCTTTTTTTTCATAACACTTTAACCAGAGTGACGGGAGAGCGGCATTTCAGAAAACGTGCTTATCTCGGCGAGAAAAAGCGATTTCGGCAATAAAATTTAAAACGCGTGTAAAACATAAACCAAACGATGATATTGGTTATTTCTTCATGTATAATGATCAACTCGATACTCCCTAGCCCCCAACAGCCTTTTTTTTCATAACACTTTAACCAGAGTGACGGGAGAGCGGCATTTCAGAAAACGTGCTTATCTCGGCGAGAAAAAGCGATTTCGGCAATAAAATTTAAAACGCGTGTAAAACATAAACCAAACGATGAAATTGGTTATTTCTTCATGTATAATGATCAACTCGATACTCCCTAGCCCCCAACAGCCTTTTTTTTCATAACACTTTAACCAGAGTGACGGGAGAGCGGCATTTCAGAAAACGTGCTTATCTCGGCGAGAAAAAGCGATTTCGGCAATAAAATTTAAAACGCGTGTAAAACATAAACCAAACGATGAAATTGGTTATTTCTTCATGTATAATGATCAACTCGATACTCCCTAGCCCCCAACAGCCTTTTTTTTCATAACACTTTAACCAGAGTGACGGGAGAGCGGCATTTCAGAAAACCTGCTTATCTCGGCGAGAAAAAGCGATTTCGGCAATAAAATTTAAAACGCGTGTAAAACATAAACCAAACGATGAAATTGGTTATTTCTTCATGTATAATGATCAACTCGATACTCCCTAGCCCCCAACAGCCTTTTTTTTCATAACACTTTAACCAGAGTGACGGGAGAGCGGCATTTCAGAAAACCTGCTTATCTCGGCGAGAAAAAGCGATTTCGGCAATAAAATTTAAAACGCGTGTAAAACATAAACCAAACGATGAAATTGGTTATTTCTTCATGTATAATGATCAACTCGATACTCCCTAGCCCCCAACAGCCTTTTTTTTCATAACACTTTAACCAGAGTGACGGGAGAGCGGCATTTCAGAAAACGTGCTTATCTCGGCGAGAAAAAGCGATTTCGGCAATAAAATTTAAAACGCGTGTAAAACATAAACCAAACGATGAAATTGGTTATTTCTTCATGTATAATGATCAACTCGATACTCCCTAGCCCCCAACAGCCTTTTTTTTCATAACACTTTAACCAGAGTGACGGGAGAGCGGCATTTCAGAAAACGTGCTTATCTCGGCGAGAAAAAGCGATTTCGGCAATAAAATTTAAAACGCGTGTAAAACATAAACCAAACGATGAAATTGGTTATTTCTTCATGTATAATGATCAACTCGATACTCCCTAGCCCCCAACAGCCTTTTTTTTTCATAACACTTTAACCAGAGTGACGGGAGAGCGGCATTTCAGAAAACGTGCTTATCTCGGCGAGAAAAAGCGATTTCGGCAATAAAATTTAAAACGCGTGTAAAACATAAACCAAACGATGAAATTGGTTATTTCTTCATGTATAATGATCAACTCGATACTCCCTAGCCCCCAACAGACTTTTTTTTCATAACACTTTAACCAGAGTGACGGGAGAGCGGCATTTCAGAAAACGTGCTTATCTCGGCGAGAAAAAGCGATTTCGGCAATAAAATTTAAAACGCGTGTAAAACATAAACCAAACGATGAAATTGGTTATTTCTTCATGTATAATGATCAACTCGATACTCCCTAGCCCCCAACAGCCTTTTTTTTCATAACACTTTAACCAGAGTGACGGGAGAGCGGCATTTCAGAAAACGTGCTTATCTCGGCGAGAAAAAGCGATTTCGGCAATAAAATTTAAAACGCGTGTAAAACATAAACCAAACGATGAAATTGGTTATTTCTTCATGTATAATGATCAACTCGATACTCCCTAGCCCCCAACAGCCTTTTTTTTCATAACACTTTAACCAGAGTGACGGGAGAACGGCATTTCAGAAAACGTGCTTATCTCGGCGAGAAAAAGCGATTTCGGCAATAAAATTTAAAACGCGTGTAAAACATAAACCAAACGATGAAATTGGTTATTTCTTCATGTATAATGATCAACTCGATACTCCCTAGCCCCCAACAGCCTTTTTTTTCATAACACTTTAACCAGAGTGACGGGAGAGCGGCATTTCAGAAAACGTGCTTATCTCGGCGAGAAAAAGCGATTTCGGCAATAAAATTTAAAACGCGTGTAAAACATAAACCAAACGATGAAATTGCTTATTTCTTCATGTATAATGATCAACTCGATACTCCCTAGCCCCCAACAGCCTTTTTTTTCATAACACTTTAACCAGAGTGACGGGAGAGCGGCATTTCAGAAGACGTGCTTATCTCGGCGAGAAAAAGCGATTTCGGCAATAAAATTTAAAACGCGTGTAAAACATAAACCAAACGATGAAATTGGTTATTTCTTCATGTATAATGATCAACTCGATACTCCCTAGCCCCCAACAGCCTTTTTTTTCATAACACTTTAACCAGAGTGACGGGAGAGCGGCATTTCAGAAAACGTGCTTATCTCGGCGAGAAAAAGCGATTTCGGCAATAAAATTTAAAACGCGTGTAAAACATAAACCAAACGATGAAATTGGTTATTTCTTCATGTATAATGATCAACTCGATACTCCCTAGCCCCCAACAGCCTTTTTTTTCATAACACTTTAACCAGAGTGACGGGAGAGCGGCATTTCAGAAAACGTGCTTATCTCGGCGAGAAAAAGCGATTTCGGCAATAAAATTTAAAACGCGTGTAAAACATAAACCAAACGATGAAATTGGTTATTTCTTCATGTATAATGATCAACTCGATACTCCCTAGCCCCCAACAGCCTTTTTTTTCATAACACTTTAACCAGAGTGACGGGAGAGCGGCATTTCAGAAAACGTGCTTATCTCGGCGAGAAAAAGCGATTTCGGCAATAAAATTTAAAACGCGTGTAAAACATAAACCAAACGATGAAATTGGTTATTTCTTCATGTATAATGATCAACTCGATACTCCCTAGCCCCCAACAGCCTTTTTTTTCATAACACTTTAACCAGAGTGACGGGAGAGCGGCATTTCAGAAAACGTGCTTATCTCGGCGAGAAAAAGCGATTTCGGCAATAAAATTTAAAACGCGTGTAAAACATAAACCAAACGATGAAATTGGTTATTTCTTCATGTATAATGATCAACTCGATACTCCCTAGCCCCCAACAGCCTTTTATTTCATAACACTTTAACCAGAGTGACGGGAGAGCGGCATTTCAGAAAACGTGCTTATCTCGGCGAGAAAAAGCGATTTCGGCAATAAAATTTAAAACGCGTGTAAAACATAAACCAAACGATGAAATTGGTTATTTCTTCATGTATAATGATCAACTCGATACTCCCTAGCCCCCAACAGCCTTTTTTTTTCATAACACTTTAACCAGAGTGACGGGAGAGCGGCATTTCAGAAAACGTGCTTATCTCGGCGAGAAAAAGCGATTTCGGCAATAAAATTTAAAACGCGTGTAAAACATAAACCAAACGATGAAATTGGTTATTTCTTCATGTATAATGATCAACTCGATACTCCCTAGCCCCCAACAGCCTTTTTTTTCATAACACTTTAACCAGAGTGACGGGAGAGCGGCATTTCAGAAAACGTGCTTATCTCGGCGAGAAAAAGCGATTTCGGCAATAAAATTTAAAACGCGTGTAAAACATAAACCAAACGATGAAATTGGTTATTTCTTCATGTATAATGATCAACTCGATACTCCCTAGCCCCCAACAGCCTTTTTTTTCATAACACTTTAACCAGAGTGACGGGAGAGCGGCATTTCAGAAAACGTGCTTATCTCGGCGAGAAAAAGCGATTTCGGCAATAAAATTTAAAACGCGTGTAAAACATAAACCAAACGATGAAATTGGTTATTTCTTCATGTATAATGATCAACTCGATACTCCCTAGCCCCCAACAGCCTTTTTTTTCATAACACTTTAACCAGAGTGACGGGAGAGCGGCATTTCAGAAAACGTGCTTATCTCGGCGAGAAAAAGCGATTTCGGCAATAAAATTTAAAACGCGTGTAAAACATAAACCAAACGATGAAATTGGTTATTTCTTCATGTATAATGATCAACTCGATACTCCCTAGCCCCCAACAGCCTTTTTTTTCATAACACTTTAACCAGAGTGACGGGAGAGCGGCATTTCAGAAAACGTGCTTATCTCGGCGAGAAAAAGCGATTTCGGCAATAAAATTTAAAACGCGTGTAAAACATAAACCAAACGATGAAATTGGTTATTTCTTCATGTATAATGATCAACTCGAGTCGAGCTCCAGGGAGAGAGGCTGATTTTTCGCTTTTTGAGGCCGACCGACGAACCGGCGCGGGGCGGACTCAAAAGCCCGCAGAGCCGTAGGCACTTAGAAAAGTTTCGCCTTTGGCTGTGAGCTCCAGGGGAGAGGCTGGTTTTGCGTTATTTTAGGCCGGCTGGAGAACCGGCGCGGGTCGGACGCACAATCCCCGCAGAGCCGTGGGCACTTAGAAAATTTTTGCCAAGTTGGCTCTGAGCGCCTGGTACCTAATATGGAAGTATAGAGGCCGACTTTCGGGCAAGATCACGCCGCGTTAGGCTTCCAGGACCCCGGCTAAGCAATTTTACCGGGCCGCCCGGTTCTTTTTTTGAACCAGCCCGGTTCTTTTTACACTTCCAGCTGGAGCTCAGCAGCGGCTTTTTGCGCAAGATCACGCCGGGTTAGGCTTCCAGGACCTCGGCTAAGCAATTCTACCGGGCCGCCCGGTTCTTTTTTTGAACCAGCCCGGTTCTTTTTTCACTTCCAGCTGGAGCTCACGAGCGGCTTTTTGGACAAGATCACGCCGTGTTAGGCTTCCAGAGCCCCGGCTAAGCAATTTTACCGGCCCGCCCGGTTCTTTTTTTTAACCAGCCCGGTTCTTTTTACACTTCCAGCTGGAGCTCAGCAGCGGGTTTTTGGACAAGATCACGCCGTGTTAGGCTTCCAGAGCCCCGGCTAAGCAATTTTACAGGGTCGCCCGGTTCTTTTTTTTAACCAGCCCGGTTTTTTTTACACTTCCAGCTGGAGCTCAGCAGCGGCTTTTTGCACAGTATCACGCCGGGTTAGGCTTCCAGAGCCCCGGCTAAGCAATTTTACCGGGCCGCCCGGTTCTTTTTTTTAACCAGCCCGGTTCTTTTTACACTTCCAGCTGGAGCTCAGCAGCGGCTTTTTGGACAAGATCACGCCGTGTTAGGCTTCCAGAGCCCCGGCTAAGCAATTTTACCGGGTCGCCCGGTTCTTTTTTTTAACCAGCCCGGTTCTTTTTACACTTCCAGCTGGAGCTCAGCAGCGGCTTTTTGGACAAGATCACGCCGTGATAGGCTTCCAGAGCCCCGGCTAAGCAATTTTACCGGGTCGCCCGGTTCTTTTTTTAACCAGCCCGGTTCTTTTTACACTTCCAGCTGGAGCTCAGCATCGTGTAAAACATAAACCAAACGATGAAATTGGTTATTTCTTCATGTATAATGATCAACTCGATACTCCCTAGCCCCCAACAGCCTTTTTTTTCATAACACTTTAACCAGAGTGACGGGAGAGCGGCATTTCAGAAAACGTGCTTATCTCGGCGAGAAAAAGCGATTTCGGCAATAAAATTTAAAACGCGTGTAAAACATAAACCAAACGATGAAATTGGTTATTTCTTCATGTATAATGATCAACTCGATACTCCCTAGCCCCCAACAGCCTTTTTTTTTCATAACACTTTAACCAGAGTGACGGGAGAGCGGCATTTCAGAAAACGTGCTTATCTCGGCGAGAAAAAGCGATTTCGGCAATAAAATTTAAAACGCGTGTAAAACATAAACCAAACGATGAAATTGGTTATTTCTTCATGTATAATGATCAACTCGATACTCCCTAGCCCCCAACAGCCTTTTTTTTCATAACACTTTAACCAGAGTGACGGGAGAGCGGCATTTCAGAAAACGTGCTTATCTCGGCGAGAAAAAGCGATTTCGGCAATAAAATTTAAAACGCGTGTAAAACATAAACCAAACGATGAAATTGGTTATTTCTTCATGTATAATGATCAACTCGATACTCCCTAGCCCCCAACAGCCTTTTTTTTCATAACACTTTAACCAGAGTGACGGGAGAGCGGCATTTCAGAAAACGTGCTTATCTCGGCGAGAAAAAGCGATTTCGGCAATAAAATTTAAAACGCGTGTAAAACATAAACCAAACGATGAAATTGGTTATTTCTTCATGTATAATGATCAACTCGATACTCCCTAGCCCCCAACAGCTTTTTTTTTCATAACACTTTAACCAGGGTGACGGGAGAGCGGCATTTCAGAAAACGTGCTTATCTCGGCGAGAAAAAGCGATTTCGGCAATAAAATTTAAAACGCGTGTAAAACATAAACCAAACGATGAAATTGGTTATTTCTTCATGTATAATGATCAACTCGATACTCCCTAGCCCCCAACAGCCTTTTTTTTCATAACACTTTAACCAGGGTGACGGGAGAGCGGCATTTCAGAAAACGTGCTTATCTCGGCGAGAAAAAGCGATTTCGGCAATAACATTTAAAACGCGTGTAAAACATAAACCAAACGATGAAATTGGTTATTTCTTCATGTATAATGATCAACTCGATACTCCCTAGCCCCCAACAGCCTTTTTTTTCATAACACTTTAACCAGGGTGACGGGAGAGCGGCATTTCAGAAAACGTGCTTATCTCGGCGAGAAAAAGCGATTTCGGCAATAAAATTTAAAACGCGTGTAAAACATAAACCAAACGATGAAATTGTTATTTCTTCATGTATAATGATCAACTCGAGTCGAGCTCCAGGGAGAGAGGCTGATTTTTCGCTTTTTGAGGCCGACCGACGAACCGGCGCGGGGCGGACTCAAAAGCCCGCAGAGCCGTAGGCACTTAGAAAAGTTTCGCCTTTGGCTGTGAGCTCCAGGGGAGAGGCTGGTTTTGCGTTATTTTAGGCCGGCTGGAGAACCGGCGCGGGTCGGACGCACAATCCCCGCAGAGCCGTGGGCACTTAGAAAATTTTTGCCAAGTTGGCTCTGAGCGCCTGGTACCTAATATGGAAGTATAGAGGCCGACTTTCGGGCAAGATCACGCCGCGTTAGGCTTCCAGGACCCCGGCTAAGCAATTTTACCGGGCCGCCCGGTTCTTTTTTTGAACCAGCCCGGTTCTTTTTACACTTCCAGCTGGAGCTCAGCAGCGGCTTTTTGCGCAAGATCACGCCGGGTTAGGCTTCCAGGACCTCGGCTAAGCAATTCTACCGGGGCGCCCGGTTCTTTTTTTGAACCAGCCCGGTTCTTTTTACACTTCCAGCTGGAGCTCACGAGCGGCTTTTTGGACAAGATCACGCCGTGTTAGGCTTCCAGAGCCCCGGCTAAGCAATTTTACCGGCCCGCCCGGTTCTTTTTTTTAACCAGCCCGGTTCTTTTTACACTTCCAGCTGGAGCTCAGCAGCGGGTTTTTGGACAAGATCACGCCGTGTTAGGCTTCCAGAGCCCCGGCTAAGCAATTTTACAGGGTCGCCCGGTTCTTTTTTTTAACCAGCCCGGTTTTTTTTACACTTCCAGCTGGAGCTCAGCAGCGGCTTTTTGCACAGTATCACGCCGGGTTAGGCTTCCAGAGCCCCGGCTAAGCAATTTTACCGGGCCGCCCGGTTCTTTTTTTTAACCAGCCCGGTTCTTTTTACACTTCCAGCTGGAGCTCAGCAGCGGCTTTTTGGACAAGATCACGCCGTGTTAGGCTTCCAGAGCCCCGGCTAAGCAATTTTACCGGGTCGCCCGGTTCTTTTTTTTAACCAGCCCGGTTCTTTTTACACTTCCAGCTGGAGCTCAGCAGCGGCTTTTTGGACAAGATCACGCCGTGATAGGCTTCCAGAGCCCCGGCTAAGCAATTTTACCGGGTCGCCCGGTTCTTTTTTTAACCAGCCCGGTTCTTTTTACACTTCCAGCTGGAGCTCAGCATCGTGTAAAACATAAACCAAACGATGAAATTGGTTATTTCTTCATGTATAATGATCAACTCGATACTCCCTAGCCCCCAACAGCCTTTTTTTTTTCATAACACTTTAACCAGAGTGACGGGAGAGCGGCATTTCAGAAAACGTGCTTATCTCGGCGAGAAAAAGCGATTTCGGCAATAAAATTTAAAACGCGTGTAAAACATAAACCAAACGATGAAATTGGTTATTTCTTCATGTATAATGATCAACTCGATACTCCCTAGCCCCCAACAGCCTTTTTTTTCATAACACTTTAACCAGAGTGACGGGAGAGCGGCATTTCAGAAAACGTGCTTATCTCGGCGAGAAAAAGCGATTTCGGCAATAAAATTTAAAACGCGTGTAAAACATAAACCAAACGATGAAATTGGTTATTTCTTCATGTATAATGATCAACTCGATACTCCCTAGCCCCCAACAGCCTTTTTTTTCATAACACTTTAACCAGAGTGACGGGAGAGCGGCATTTCAGAAAACGTGCTTATCTCGGCGAGAAAAAGCGATTTCGGCAATAAAATTTAAAACGCGTGTAAAACATAAACCAAACGATGAAATTGGTTATTTCTTCATGTATAATGATCAACTCGATACTCCCTAGCCCCCAACAGCCTTTTTTTTCATAACACTTTAACCAGAGTGACGGGAGAGCGGCATTTCAGAAAACGTGCTTATCTCGGCGAGAAAAAGCGATTTCGGCAATAAAATTTAAAACGCGTGTAAAACATAAACCAAACGATGAAATTGGTTATTTCTTCATGTATAATGATCAACTCGATACTCCCTAGCCCCCAACAGCCTTTTTTTTCATAACACTTTAACCAGAGTGACGGGAGAGCGGCATTTCAGAAAACGTGCTTATCTCGGCGAGAAAAAGCGATTTCGGCAATAAAATTTAAAACGCGTGTAAAACATAAACCAAACGATGAAATTGGTTATTTCTTCATGTATAATGATCAACTCGATACTCCCTAGCCCCCAACAGCCTTTTTTTTCATAACACTTTAACCAGAGTGACGGGAGAACGGCATTTCAGAAAACGTGCTTATCTCGGCGAGAAAAAGCGATTTCGGCAATAAAATTTAAAACGCGTGTAAAACATAAACCAAACGATGAAATTGGTTATTTCTTCATGTATAATGATCAACTCGATACTCCCTAGCCCCCAACAGCCTTTTTTTTCATAACACTTTAACCAGAGTGACGGGAGAGCGGCATTTCAGAAAACGTGCTTATCTCGGCGAGAAAAAGCGATTTCGGCAATAAAATTTAAAACGCGTGTAAAACATAAACCAAACGATGAAATTGGTTATTTCTTCATGTATAATGATCAACTCGATACTCCCTAGCCCCCAACAGCCTTTTTTTTCATAACACTTTAACCAGAGTGACGGGAGAGCGGCATTTCAGAAAACGTGCTTATCTCGGCGAGAAAAAGCGATTTCGGCAATAAAATTTAAAACGCGTGTAAAACATAAACCAAACGATGAAATTGGTTATTTCTTCATGTATAATGATCAACTCGATACTCCCTAGCCCCCAACAGCCTTTTTTTTCATAACACTTTAACCAGAGTGACGGGAGAGCGGCATTTCAGAAAACGTGCTTATCTCGGCGAGAAAAAGCGATTTCGGCAATAAAATTTAAAACGCGTGTAAAACATAAACCAAACGATGAAATTGGTTATTTCTTCATGTATAATGATCAACTCGATACTCCCTAGCCCCCAACAGCCTTTTTTTTCATAACACTTTAACCAGAGTGACGGGAGAGCGGCATTTCAGAAAACGTGCTTATCTCGGCGAGAAAAAGCGATTTCGGCAATAAAATTTAAAACGCGTGTAAAACATAAACCAAACGATGAAATTGGTTATTTCTTCATGTATAATGATCAACTCGATACTCCCTAGCCCCCAACAGCCTTTTTTTTCATAACACTTTAACCAGAGTGACGGGAGAGCGGCATTTCAGAAAACGTGCTTATCTCGGCGAGAAAAAGCGATTTCGGCAATAAAATTTAAAACGCGTGTAAAACATAAACCAAACGATGAAATTGGTTATTTCTTCATGTATAATGATCAACTCGATACTCCCTAGCCCCCAACAGCCTTTTTTTTCATAACACTTTAACCAGAGTGACGGGAGAGCGGCATTTCAGAAAACGTGCTTATCTCGGCGAGAAAAAGCGATTTTGGCAATAAAATTTAAAACGCGTGTAAAACATAAACCAAACGATGAAATTGGTTATTTCTTCATGTATAATGATCAACTCGATACTCCCTAGCCCCCAACAGCCTTTTTTTTCATAACACTTTAACCAGAGTGACGGGAGAGCGGCATTTCAGAAAACGTGCTTATCTCGGCGAGAAAAAGCGATTTCGGCAATAAAATTTAAAACGCGTGTAAAACATAAACCAAACGATGAAATTGGTTATTTCTTCATGTATAATGATCAACTCGATACTCCCTAGCCCCCAACAGCCTTTTTTTTCATAACACTTTAACCAGAGTGACGGGAGAGCGGCATTTCAGAAAACGTGCTTATCTCGGCGAGAAAAAGCGATTTCGGCAATAAAATTTAAAACGCGTGTAAAACATAAACCAAACGATGAAATTGGTTATTTCTTCATGTATAATGATCAACTCGATACTCCCTAGCCCCCAACAGCCTTTTTTTTCATAACACGTTAACCAGAGTGACGGGAGAGCGGCATTTCAGAAAACGTGCTTATCTCGGCGAGAAAAAGCGATTTCGGCAATAAAATTTAAAACGCGTGTAAAACATAAACCAAACGATGAAATTGGTTATTTCTTCATGTATAATGATCAACTCGATACTCCCTAGCCCCCAACAGCCTTTTTTTTTCATAACACTTTAACCAGAGTGACGGGAGAGCGGCATTTCAGAAAACGTGCTTATCTCGGCGAGAAAAAGCGATTTCGGCAATAAAATTTAAAACGCGTGTAAAACATAAACCAAACGATGAAATTGGTTATTTCTTCATGTATAATGATCAACTCGATACTCCCTAGCCCCCAACAGCCTTTTTTTTCATAACACTTTAACCAGAGTGACGGGAGAGCGGCATTTCAGAAAACGTGCTTATCTCGGCGAGAAAAAGCGATTTCGGCAATAAAATTTAAAACGCGTGTAAAACATAAACCAAACGATGAAATTGGTTATTTCTTCATGTATAAAGATCAACTCGATACTCCCTAGCCCCCAACAGCCTTTTTTTTCATAACACTTTAACCAGAGTGACGGGAGAGCGGCATTTCAGAAAACGTGCTTATCTCGGCGAGAAAAAGCGATTTCGGCAATAAAATTTAAAACGCGTGTAAAACATAAACCAAACGATGAAATTGGTTATTTCTTCATGTATAATGATCAACTCGATACTCCCTAGCCCCCAACAGCCTTTTTTTTCATAACACTTTAACCAGAGTGACGGGAGAGCGGCATTTCAGAAAACGTGCTTATCTCGGCGAGAAAAAGCGATTTCGGCAATAAAATTTAAAACGCGTGTAAAACATAAACCAAACGATGAAATTGGTTATTTCTTCATGTATAATGATCAACTCGATACTCCCTAGCCCCCAACAGCCTTTTTTTTCATAACACTTTAACCAGAGTGACGGGAGAGCGGCATTTCAGAAAACGTGCTTATCTCGGCGAGAAAAAGCGATTTCGGCAATAAAATTTAAAACGCGTGTAAAACATAAACCAAACGATGAAATTGGTTATTTCTTCATGTATAATGATCAACTCGATACTCCCTAGCCCCCAACAGCCTTTTTTTTCATAACACTTTAACCAGAGTGACGGGAGAGCGGCATTTCAGAAAACGTGCTTATCTCGGCGAGAAAAAGCGATTTCGGCAATAAAATTTAAAACGCGTGTAAAACATAAACCAAACGATGAAATTGGTTATTTCTTCATGTATAATGATCAACTCGATACTCCCTAGCCCCCAACAGCCTTTTTTTTCATAACACTTTAACCAGAGTGACGGGAGAGCGGCATTTCAGAAAACGTGCTTATCTCGGCGAGAAAAAGCGATTTCGGCAATAAAATTTAAAACGCGTGTAAAACATAAACCAAACGATGAAATTGGTTATTTCTTCATGTATAATGATCAACTCGATACTCCCTAGCCCCCAACAGCCTTTTTTTTCATAACACTTTAACCAGAGTGACGGGAGAGCGGCATTTCAGAAAACGTGCTTATCTCGGCGAGAAAAAGCGATTTCGGCAATAAAATTTAAAACGCGTGTAAAACATAAACCAAACGATGAAATTGGTTATTTCTTCATGTATAATGATCAACTCGATACTCCCTAGCCCCCAACAGCCTTTTTTTTCATAACACTTTAACCAGAGTGACGGGAGAGCGGCATTTCAGAAAACGTGCTTATCTCGGCGAGAAAAAGCGATTTTGGCAATAAAATTTAAAACGCGTGTAAAACATAAACCAAACGATGAAATTGGTTATTTCTTCATGTATAATGATCAACTCGATACTCCCTAGCCCCCAACAGCCTTTTTTTTCATAACACTTTAACCAGAGTGACGGGAGAGCGGCATTTCAGAAAACGTGCTTATCTCGGCGAGAAAAAGCGATTTCGGCAATAAAATTTAAAACGCGTGTAAAACATAAACCAAACGATGAAATTGGTTATTTCTTCATGTATAATGATCAACTCGATACTCCCTAGCCCCCAACAGCCTTTTTTTTCATAACACTTTAACCAGAGTGACGGGAGAGCGGCATTTCAGAAAACGTGCTTATCTCGGCGAGAAAAAGCGATTTCGGCAATAAAATTTAAAACGCGTGTAAAACATAAACCAAACGATGAAATTGGTTATTTCTTCATGTATAATGATCAACTCGATACTCCCTAGCCCCCAACAGCCTTTTTTTTCATAACACGTTAACCAGAGTGACGGGAGAGCGGCATTTCAGAAAACGTGCTTATCTCGGCGAGAAAAAGCGATTTCGGCAATAAAATTTAAAACGCGTGTAAAACATAAACCAAACGATGAAATTGGTTATTTCTTCATGTATAATGATCAACTCGATACTCCCTAGCCCCCAACAGCCTTTTTTTTCATAACACTTTAACCAGAGTGACGGGAGAGCGGCATTTCAGAAAACGTGCTTATCTCGGCGAGAAAAAGCGATTTCGGCAATAAAATTTAAAACGCGTGTAAAACATAAACCAAACGATGAAATTGGTTATTTCTTCATGTATAATGATCAACTCGATACTCCCTAGCCCCCAACAGCCTTTTTTTTCATAACACTTTAACCAGAGTGACGGGAGAGCGGCATTTCAGAAAACGTGCTTATCTCGGCGAGAAAAAGCGATTTCGGCAATAAAATTTAAAACGCGTGTAAAACATAAACCAAACGATGAAATTGGTTATTTCTTCATGTATAAAGATCAACTCGATACTCCCTAGCCCCCAACAGCCTTTTTTTTCATAACACTTTAACCAGAGTGACGGGAGAGCGGCATTTCAGAAAACGTGCTTATCTCGGCGAGAAAAAGCGATTTCGGCAATAAAATTTAAAACGCGTGTAAAACATAAACCAAACGATGAAATTGGTTATTTCTTCATGTATAATGATCAACTCGATACTCCCTAGCCCCCAACAGCCTTTTTTTTCATAACACTTTAACCAGAGTGACGGGAGAGCGGCATTTCAGAAAACGTGCTTATCTCGGCGAGAAAAAGCGATTTCGGCAATAAAATTTAAAACGCGTGTAAAACATAAACCAAACGATGAAATTGGTTATTTCTTCATGTATAATGATCAACTCGATACTCCCTAGCCCCCAACAGCCTTTTTTTTCATAACACTTTAACCAGAGTGACGGGAGAGCGGCATTTCAGAAAACGTGCTTATCTCGGCGAGAAAAAGCGATTTCGGCAATAAAATTTAAAACGCGTGTAAAACATAAACCAAACGATGAAATTGGTTATTTCTTCATGTATAATGATCAACTCGATACTCCCTAGCCCCCAACAGCCTTTTTTTTCATAACACTTTAACCAGAGTGACGGGAGAGCGGCATTTCAGAAAACGTGCTTATCTCGGCGAGAAAAAGCGATTTCGGCAATAAAATTTAAAACGCGTGTAAAACATAAACCAAACGATGAAATTGGTTATTTCTTCATGTATAATGATCAACTCGATACTCCCTAGCCCCCAACAGCCTTTTTTTTCATAACACTTTAACCAGAGTGACGGGAGAGCGGCATTTCAGAAAACGTGCTTATCTCGGCGAGAAAAAGCGATTTCGGCAATAAAATTTAAAACGCGTGTAAAACATAAACCAAACGATGAAATTGGTTATTTCTTCATGTATAATGATCAACTCGATACTCCCTAGCCCCCAACAGCCTTTTTTTTCATAACACTTTAACCACAGTGACGGGAGAGCGGCATTTCAGAAAACGTGCTTATCTCGGCGAGAAAAAGCGATTTCGGCAATAAAATTTAAAACGCGTGTAAAACATAAACCAAACGATGAAATTGGTTATTTCTTCATGTATAATGATCAACTCGATACTCCCTAGCCCCCAACAGCCTTTTTTTTCATAACACTTTAACCAGAGTGACGGGAGAGCGGCATTTCAGAAAACGTGCTTATCTCGGCGAGAAAAAGCGATTTCGGCAATAAAATTTAAAACGCGTGTAAAACATAAACCAAACGATGAAATTGGTTATTTCTTCATGTATAATGATCAACTCGATACTCCCTAGCCCCCAACAGCCTTTTTTTTCATAACACTTTAACCAGAGTGACGGGAGAGCGGCATTTCAGAAAACGTGCTTATCTCGGCGAGAAAAAGCGATTTCGGCAATAAAATTTAAAACGCGTGTAAAACATAAACCAAACGATGAAATTGGTTATTTCTTCATGTATAATGATCAACTCGATACTCCCTAGCCCCCAACAGCCTTTTTTTTCATAACACTTTAACCAGAGTGACGGGAGAGCGGCATTTCAGAAAACGTGCTTATCTCGGCGAGAAAAAGCGATTTCGGCAATAAAATTTAAAACGCGTGTAAAACATAAACCAAACGATGAAATTGGTTATTTCTTCATGCATAATGATCAACTCGATACTCCCTAGCCCCCAACAGCCTTTTTTTTCATAACACTTTAACCAGAGTGACGGGAGAGCGGCATTTCAGAAAACGTGCTTATCTCGGCGAGAAAAAGCGATTTCGGCAATAAAATTTAAAACGCGTGTAAAACATAAACCAAACGATGAAATTGGTTATTTCTTCATGTATAATGATCAACTCGATACTCCCTAGCCCCTAACAGCCTTTTTTTTCATAACACTTTAACCAGAGTGACGGGAGAGCGGCATTTCAGAAAACGTGCTTATCTCGGCGAGAAAAAGCGATTTCGGCAATAAAATTTAAAACGCGTGTAAAACATAAACCAAACGATGAAATTGGTTATTTCTTCATGTATAATGATCAACTCGATACTCCCTAGCCCCCAACAGCCTTTTTTTTCATAACACTTTAACCAGAGTGACGGGAGAGCGGCATTTCAGAAAACGTGCTTATCTCGGCGAGAAAAAGCGATTTCGGCAATAAAATTTAAAACGCGTGTAAAACATAAACCAAACGATGAAATTGCTTATTTCTTCATGTATAATGATCAACTCGATACTCCCTAGCCCCCAACAGCCTTTTTTTTCATAACACTTTAACCAGAGTGACGGGAGAGCGGCATTTCAGAAAACGTGCTTATCTCGGCGAGAAAAAGCGATTTCGGCAATAAAATTTAAAACGCGTGTAAAACATAAACCAAACGATGAAATTGGTTATTTCTTCATGTATAATGATCAACTCGATACTCCCTAGCCCCCAACAGCCTTTTTTTTCATAACACTTTAACCAGAGTGACGGGAGAGCGGCATTTCAGAAAACGTGCTTATCTCGGCGAGAAAAAGCGATTTCGGCAATAAAATTTAAAACGCGTGTAAAACATAAACCAAACGATGAAATTGGTTATTTCTTCATGTATAATGATCAACTCGATACTCCCTAGCCCCCAACAGCCTTTTTTTTCATAACACTTTAACCAGAGTGACGGGAGAGCGGCATTTCAGAAAACGTGCTTATCTCGGCGAGAAAAAGCGATTTCGGCAATAAAATTTAAAACGCGTGTAAAACATAAACCAAACGATGAAATTGGTTATTTCTTCATGTATAATGATCAACTCGATACTCCCTAGCCCCCAACAGCCTTTTTTTTCATAACACTTTAACCAGAGTGACGGGAGAGCGGCATTTCAGAAAACGTGCTTATCTCGGCGAGAAAAAGCGATTTCGGCAATAAAATTTAAAACGCGTGTAAAACATAAACCAAACGATGAAATTGGTTATTTCTTCATGTATAATGATCAACTCGATACTCCCTAGCCCCCAACAGCCTTTTTTTTCATAACACTTTAACCAGAGTGACGGGAGAGCGGCATTTCAGAAAACGTGCTTATCTCGGCGAGAAAAAGCGATTTCGGCAATAAAATTTAAAACGCGTGTAAAACATAAACCAAACGATGAAATTGGTTATTTCTTCATGTATAATGATCAACTCGATACTCCCTAGCCCCCAACAGCCTTTTATTTCATAACACTTTAACCAGAGTGACGGGAGAGCGGCATTTCAGAAAACGTGCTTATCTCGGCGAGAAAAAGCGATTTCGGCAATAAAATTTAAAACGCGTGTAAAACATAAACCAAACGATGAAATTGGTTATTTCTTCATGTATAATGATCAACTCGATACTCCCTAGCCCCCAACAGCCTTTTTTTTCATAACACTTTAACCAGAGTGACGGGAGAGCGGCATTTCAGAAAACGTGCTTATCTCGGCGAGAAAAAGCGATTTCGGCAATAAAATTTAAAACGCGTGTAAAACATAAACCAAACGATGAAATTGGTTATTTCTTCATGTATAATGATCAACTCGATACTCCCTAGCCCCCAACAGCCTTTTTTTTCATAACACTTTAACCAGAGTGACGGGAGAGCGGCATTTCAGAAAACGTGCTTATCTCGGCGAGAAAAAGCGATTTCGGCAATAAAATTTAAAACGCGTGTAAAACATAAACCAAACGATGAAATTGGTTATTTCTTCATGTATAATGATCAACTCGATACTCCCTAGCCCCCAACAGCCTTTTTTTTCATAACACTTTAACCAGAGTGACGGGAGAGCGGCATTTCAGAAAACGTGCTTATCTCGGCGAGAAAAAGCGATTTCGGCAATAAAATTTAAAACGCGTGTAAAACATAAACCAAACGATGAAATTGGTTATTTCTTCATGTATAATGATCAACTCGATACTCCCTAGCCCCCAACAGCCTTTTTTTTCATAACACTTTAACCAGAGTGACGGGAGAGCGGCATTTCAGAAAACGTGCTTATCTCGGCGAGAAAAAGCGATTTCGGCAATAAAATTTAAAACGCGTGTAAAACATAAACCAAACGATGAAATTGGTTATTTCTTCATGTATAATGATCAACTCGAGTCGAGCTCCAGGGAGAGAGGCTGATTTTTCGCTTTTTGAGGCCGACCGACGAACCGGCGCGGGGCGGACTCAAAAGCCCGCAGAGCCGTAGGCACTTAGAAAAGTTTCGCCTTTGGCTGTGAGCTCCAGGGGAGAGGCTGGTTTTGCGTTATTTTAGGCCGGCTGGAGAACCGGCGCGGGTCGGACGCACAATCCCCGCAGAGCCGTGGGCACTTAGAAAATTTTTGCCAAGTTGGCTCTGAGCGCCTGGTACCTAATATGGAAGTATAGAGGCCGACTTTCGGGCAAGATCACGCCGCGTTAGGCTTCCAGGACCCCGGCCAAGCAATTTTACCGGGCCGCCCGGTTCTTTTTTTGAACCAGCCCGGTTCTTTTTACACTTCCAGCTGGAGCTCAGCAGCGGCTTTTTGCGCAAGATCACGCCGGGTTAGGCTTCCAGGACCTCGGCTAAGCAATTCTACCGGGCCGCCCGGTTCTTTTTTTGAACCAGCCCGGTTCTTTTTACACTTCCAGCTGGAGCTCACGAGCGGCTTTTTGGACAAGATCACGCCGTGTTAGGCTTCCAGAGCCCCGGCTAAGCAATTTTACCGGCCCGCCCGGTTCTTTTTTTTAACCAGCCCGGTTCTTTTTACACTTCCAGCTGGAGCTCAGCAGCGGGTTTTTGGACAAGATCACGCCGTGTTAGGCTTCCAGAGCCCCGGCTAAGCAATTTTACAGGGTCGCCCGGTTCTTTTTTTTAACCAGCCCGGTTTTTTTTACACTTCCAGCTGGAGCTCAGCAGCGGCTTTTTGCACAGTATCACGCCGGGTTAGGCTTCCAGAGCCCCGGCAAAGCAATTTTACCGGGCCGCCCGGTTTTTTTTTTTAACCAGCCCGGTTCTTTTTACACTTCCAGCTGGAGCTCAGCAGCGGCTTTTTGGACAAGATCACGCCGTGTTAGGCTTCCAGAGCCCCGGCTAAGCAATTTTACCGGGTCGCCCGGTTCTTTTTTTTAACCAGCCCGGTTCTTTTTACACTTCCAGCTGGAGCTCAGCAGCGGCTTTTTGGACAAGATCACGCCGTGATAGGCTTCCAGAGCCCCGGCTAAGCAATTTTACCGGGTCGCCCGGTTCTTTTTTTAACCAGCCCGGTTCTTTTTACACTTCCAGCTGGAGCTCAGCATCGTGTAAAACATAAACCAAACGATGAAATTGGTTATTTCTTCATGTATAATGATCAACTCGATACTCCCTAGCCCCCAACAGCCTTTTTTTTTCATAACACTTTAACCAGAGTGACGGGAGAGAATGGTAGGTGGCCCTTATGACAAAGTTTGATGGAGTATTGATTTATGACCTTAATAAAAAAGTATTAAATATATATTTTTTTTTTTTTTTTTTTTTTTTTAAAAGAGTTATTGAGGTCATAGAGTTTATGGAGGTCATAGGGAGGTCATAGGTTATAGGGTTAGGTTGTTATTTATTTAAATGTTGAATTATGGGTTGGGTTAGGGTTTGAGTTTGGTATGAGTGGTGTGTGTGTGTGGTTGAAAGTCAAAAATGTTATGAGCTGCTGCTTCCTCCCTCGTCCTGTAGGGGGTGTTTAAGTGTTTCATTCACTTTCATCCTGAGATAGGAGTGGTAAGGTGTGTAAGTTTATTTATCTCAGGATGAGTGTAAATCTTGTTTTGTTTTGTTTTTTGGATGGTGGTAAGTCTGAACATATGTGTTAGATCATCTGTAAATCTTGTTTTGTTTATTTTTTGGTGGTGGGAATATGTCTGTAGATGTTTAGGGTCTTAAGATTGTTGGGAGTGTCTGACCTTCTCACCTTGCGCGGCTCTTTACGGCGTGTGTCTGTATCTGGGTTGTATGTGTGTGTATGTGGCTGAGTTAAATTATTTGATGGTGGGAATATGTCTGTACATGTTTTGGGTCTTAAGATTGTTGGGGGGTGTATGACCCTGCTTTATGACCTCGCCGCGTGTATCTGTGGGATGTGTGTGTGTGTGGATGTCTGTGTGGGCCCCATGCGTTTTATGAAACATATATATATTTTTGGTGCTATGTTTCAGTTTAAAAAAGCTTTTAATAATAGTATGAGGTGAAAAAAAATGAATCTTACCTTCCGAGGGATGAAATTAGCTGGTCCTCAGTCCAATTTTGTGTATGGAGGAGAAAATGGAGTTAAAAAATGTTCAAACAAGATCTTTGAAAATATAACACAAATATAACACGTGACGATGAAAGGCAAAAAGTGGGTGGGATCGGCAATGTTGGGTATATAGAGTCTGGGGAGTGGAGGTTGTGTATCTTGATTTTTGAACCTTCTACTGAGAAGTATGATTTGCGAAACACCTGTGACGGTCCACATCTCACCCTTGGGTGCAGATGGCCTTTTACAGGCCCCTAGGAAGAAGCATATGTTTGTCAGAAGATTGCAACAGAGTCCTCTAAATATGACGGAGCTTGAGAATAAATGGCCTTTAACTCCTACTTTTTCCTGGGGTTATCATTATTTTCACGGAATCGGCGAGCTGGTCTTTTTCATGCAAGAGGATGGCAAATATACTATGCCCCACGGATTTGGATCCCTCAACTCGAATGACTGGGCCATCGTCAGTCAATTGTTTCCAAAGCTCCTTCCCCAATTTGTTGGAGAAACGGGGCTGAAGGGGGAGCTCACACTAACTTGGATTTCGAGACTAGGACCGAATGGCCGTTGGTTTTTCCGCCTCAAAGTTTCACCTCAGCTATCCGAGGAGGAGGAGGAGGAAGACGGGGAAATATGTGATGCTTTACTTAGCCTTCAGGTTTTCAACAGTGAGTGTGGTGTACTTCAGACGATTCTACAAGTCCCTTTATCAGAGTGGCAGAGGAGAATTAACCCCTTAACTGCCATGATAACGGAGCAGTATTTGTGTAGTAGAATGTGGATCACGATTGCGGGGGTCAGAAAAAAATTAATATTTGAATAACATTTCAATACGTTCTAATTTTTACATCCCCCTACAATCAAAGTACCGCCTACTCCAGACTCCAAGCACACCCCTAAATCTCCTACCGCCTACTCCAGACTCCAAGCACACCCCTAAATCTCCAGGAGGAGGAGGGCGTGGACCGTTTACAACTGCTCTGTATAAGAAAAAAAAGCTCCCCCCAAACCTTCAAACCTCAAAGAATCTCGCCAAGAAACATCTCGCTGCTCAAGACAAAAAAAATGTCTGACAAACGATGCGCCAAAAATCTTCTGCCTACCTTCCAAGATGCAGACAAGGAACCGAAACAAAAGATTCTGAAAGGCCTACAACATCACCACGAAGAGGTAATTAATTTGTGTTCACCTGCATCCTCACCGCCGTTTCCCCACGGCTGTGCTTCTGATGAAGCTGACATCGACATGCAGACTTCCACACCGATTTGCCCTGAACGCACCGTCACGTATCCGGGGACCCGGCATCCTGATTCTGCAAAAGATGACTGCGGTCGAGAATGTTTGAAAGAATTCGCACCGTTGCTATACGCCGAATCGATCATCATAATTTCATCGGATGAAGAAGACGAAGAGGGAAAAACAGATCGGCGATTCACACGTCTGTTGAAGGAACCGGCTACCTGGCACGCAAAGGAGGCCAGACGACAGTCTTTCACCACGCTGGACAACCCGGTGGAATCGGAGCTATGGTATCCCGAGCTGGCAATTCCACCATTTGAAGCAGATAATGTCTCCCTGTCTGCAAAACAGCCTTCACCTCCAGATCTCGCCTCAACAGAAGGACCAGTAATGAACAGCGACTGCGAGAATTCACCAAAGGGGGCAGTATTGAACAGCGACCCCGACAAATCAACATCCAGGTCGATGATGAGCAAGAAATCATCATCATCCGCGGCTTCAACGTTGCCATCCACCTCGTCATCAACCAGCGTCAGTTTTGAAATCGAAAATGCGCTACCCTGGATGTCGCCGCTTGAATATGTAAGAATCAAATTGTTGGTAGTTCTCTTACTACACAAAAATCTGCTTAAACATACCGCAAGTGATTGTTTGGCTTGTGAATTGGATGATCTTTCTCAGATGAGACATACATGTCTGTACATAAAACATGAAAATTATTATATGTTCGAAAATTTCCATAAGATCATGAAATCAGTATGTAATAGACAGTTCTTTTCTGCTATTTACAGAATGCTGACGCACCTCGATATTCAGTTACCACAAATAGATGTTAAAAAAATCATCAATGTCATTTTGTTAGATCTGTCCTATGAAGAAGACATCTTCGGGAAACTAGAAAGCTGTATTATTGATTACAAACAGTTTGCCCAAATTTCTGATTCTGCGATTGAATTTGTGTTTCATAGACACGAGGTTGAGAGAAATGGGTAATTCTTTGAGAAGAAACGATTTGCAAAATTGGACTGAGGATTTGGAACGAGTAATTATACAGCGTGACACTAATAACGACGCTTCTGTCCAGAAATTGGTGGATATTATGGAAAAAATAAGACATATATCCCAAAATGTTTTAGAAATTACTTGGACTAATCTAGTGTGTATTTTATCAAATTTAGAAGAAGTCTTTAACAAATTGAAACTCGTTATCAACGAATGGAGTGAAATATCTGTCGCACACCTGTTTACTCTGATGACATTGTTCCATGATTTGATTATTGTACATATACGCAATAATATTCCAATTGATGTTAAAGCCGAATTGAACAAATTCAAAATTCTTATCGAATCAAATGTACCGAAACATGTGATACGGTCTATGATAGCGTATGTACGTTCTTAAAATGTAATACAAAACTATGTGCCTTTTTTTTAAATGTACTTTTTTATTTTTATAATGTACCTTTTTTTTAAATGTACTTTTTTATTTTTATAATATACCTTTTTTTTAAATGTACCTTGTTTCTCCTATACCGCATTGTTTGATTATATTCTAACCAGAACAAACATTATACGTTTAACACCTGGTTTGTTTTATATATTGTAACCAAAAAAAAAAAAGAATTTTACCTGTTTTTCTCCTTTCAATAAACATTTTAAAACCACGAACGGGTTCCATATTTGTCACAACGGTTGCAACAATGGCTGAGGAAAGATGTCTGAAAAAATTGTATTATAATGTTAAAAATCCAGCAAGTTTCGGTGGTGCTCAACGTCTCCACAAGGCGGCTCTCTTGAGCTGTAAAAAAAACCAACCCACTTTGAAGAAAGTGAAATCATTCCTTGCGGGAGAAAATGCATATACATTACACAAACCTGCAAGACTGACTTTCTCTAGAAACAAAGTTTTCACGCGGCGAGCTCAAAGACAACTACAAGCCGATTTATGTGATATGCAAATTTTGTCATCACATAATGATGGGATGAAATATATTCTCACCGTGATTGACATTTTCTCAAAGAAGGCTTTTGCTCGCGTTCTGAAGGATAAATCAGCCGCCAGTGTGAGCCAAGCATTTGAATCAATTCTGTCAGACAGCGGAATCCCGCTACGTTTGCAGACGGACGCTGGCACAGAATTCTTCAACAAGCAATTCCAGAAATTAATAAAACGTCATAAAATCATCCATTTTTCCACAGCGTCGGATTTGAAAGCACAAACAGTCGAGCGTTTTAATCGGACTCTTAAGACCAGGATGTGGCGGTTTTTCACTGCGCATAATACAAGACGTTATGTCGACAAAATTCAAGATTTTCTATCCTCTTATAATAATTCATTTCATCGTAGTATTAAGATGTCGCCTAATGAGGTGACTATGGAAAATACAGACATCGTTTTCCGTAACCTGTACGGCAACGTATCTCTACAGAAGAGTGATAAAAAAAGATTCGCCGTAGGAGACAACGTTAGAATTTCCAAAATAAAGGGTGTCTTTGACAAATCGTACGAACAATCTTTCTCAGATGAGTTTTTCACTGTAGTAGAAATTCTCAATCGTTTTCCAAAGGTTTACAAACTCAGCGATTACGACGGAGAGCCGCTAGATGGCGTATTCTATGCAGATGAGCTCCAAAAAGTGAAAATTAAGAAAAATACATTTTTCAGCATTCAGAAAATTCTTAAATCCCGAACGGTCTCAGGGAGGCGTGAACTTTTGATACGCTGGGTCGGATGGCCTCCGAAATTTGATTCTTGGGTGGCAGCCAGCAGTGTTAAAGATATCTGAAATGACAAAACCAATCATTACTCATAAAATATCAAGATGGGTGAAGTCAGGGATGGATTTTATGTAACCCTGACCTCCAACGCAAGTATGCATTTGTATCCGAATAATACAAATACGGACTTTAGAGTCGAATTGGTCCAGAATATCGATTTAAAGGGGCCCTGGGAAGTCGCTATTTGTGAAATTACATATGTGAACACGTGTGTAGATGTACCGGAGAAAAAAAGGGGCTTCTACTTTAGAGAGATGACAAAACCAGCAACCGAGCCTCACGAGGCACCCCTACCCACCCTGGTGAAACTGCAGGGGGAGATATATGGCGATCTCAACTCCTTGGCTGAAGATATTAAAACGCAGTTATTGAAAGCTTCCAACAAAAAAATAAACGTGGAATACGACCAACATACCCATAGATTTAAATTTCACACCAAAGAACCCTACGAACTAAAATTTAACGAACCGTTAGCTTATTTAGTAGGCCTGCCGGCTGAGCAATGGTTTCCATTAAAAACAGATTGGACAAAGGCCCCGCGGACAGCTGATCGAAGGGGAGGGCGGTACCATCTTTTCATTTACGCCGATGTAATACACTATCAGACTGTTGGCGACGCCCACGCCCCTTTACTAAGGAGCCTGCCTTTAGAAGGGGAATTTGGATCGCTCATAAATAGAAGTTTCACCACGTTATATTATTTAGATGTAAACAAACGCCACATTGAGCACATCCATATTAGCATTCGCACAGACCAGAATCAACCAATCAATTTCAAATACGGGAAGATCGTTCTAGTTCTACATTTTAGACCGAAACATTAGAAAAATATGAGACTCGAGACACATCCCGATCTATATCGATTCGTCAAATATTATGAAAGTCAAATAGGTGGTTCCTATCCTGGTTTCCACGGTGCCCCAGTTCAGTACGGACGTGGGATAGGGTCTATATTCGCGAAGCTATTTCGTTTTGTTGCTCCAATGTTGAAATCAGGTTTCAACCTAGCCAGACCGCATCTGCAAAGTGCCGCGCGGAACATTGCTACGGATGTGGCGGGCCGCGTCATTGAAAAAATAAAACGTAAACCGGAAGCCGCTCAAGGAGGTGCGGGGCTTGTAGTTCTTTCACGTCGTGGCCGAAGACCCTCAGGCCTCAGATTGAGAATAAATAAAAAGACACGCAGTATCAAAAACTTCAAACCAGTCATCAAAAGGCGACCAAGACGTAGGACGGACATATTCTCTTAAAAAAATAAAAATAAAATAAATAAAATGTCGCTTTTACATTTTAATTCCCAAGAATGCAGTCTTAGTGAGCTGGATATTTTTGCTCCACCTCTTACACAATTATCAATAGATCAAACACAGTATGTGGAGATTCCTCCTTTATCGGCAATTACAGATTCGGGCCCGATTGAATTTTTTATCCCCGGAGATGGCTCTAAATATCTCGATCTATCTGATACATTGCTGCATTTACGTTTAAAAGTATTACACAAAGACGGAAGCAATCTAGCAGCGAATGAAGCTGTGGGGATTATTAATTATCCTCTTAATACCATATTTTCACAAGTTGACGTCGTTCTAGGGGACCGTCTTATATCACAATCTAGTGCGACTCACCCCTATAGGGCAATAATTGAGACTTTGTTAAATTTTTCAAGAGATACCCTCCATTCACAATTCTCAGCTGGGATGTTTGTTAAAGATACTAGGGGACGTATGGACTCTATTGCTTTTGAAGGCCCCAATATCAACGATGGACTATGGAAGCGCGCTTTACGACTGGCAGAATCACAAGAGTTCCAAATTATGGGGCCCATACACAGCGATATATTTTTCTGCGAGCGTCATCTACTGAATCACGTGGATCTACGTTTGAAATTATCCAGAGCCAACGATGATTTCTGTCTCATGAGCGCTTCTAACAACGACGTCTGTCTCAAGATTTTAGGGGCAACATTATTTGTGAAAAAAGTAACTGTGTCGCCAGCCGTCGCTATTGGCCACGAAGCAGCGTTACACAAGGGCAATGCCATTTATCCTTTAACGAGAATTTGTCTTAAAACGTTTTCCATTGCTCAGAATTCCAGAATATGTCATCAGGATAATCTGTTTCTCGGACATATGCCAAAACAAATAGTGTTAGCCCTCGTAAATCATTTGAGTTTTGCTGGGAGAAAAGATTTAAATCCATTTAATTTTATCAACGCCGACATTGAATATCTAAGTCTCTCGCAAGAAGGCCGACAGATTCCGTCCAAAGCTTTTCAGCCTTATTTTGGCGGGGGGCTTTCTACACGCGAATACCTTAATCTTTTCACAGCGACGGGGCGTTTTTTGAAGGATTTACCACTCTGTATCGATCAAGATGATTTTAATCAAGGTTACTCGCTTTTTGTCTTCAATCTGAACCCCGGAGATGATTCAGGAGCCATTGCCCCAGTAAACAACGGCGTGCTCAGACTGGATCTACGATTTCGTAATCCGCTTCCGCACACAACAACGTTAATTGTTTACGCCGCTTATGATTCAATTATCGAAATCAACGCCAAGAGAGAGGTGCTGATGGATTATTATTAATATTAAGATGAACGGGCGTGAATTGACCAGTTTCATGAGGCGTCAACATGGGCCTCTCTTTGGAGGCGTTTTTGCAGCAGACGAGTTGCATGACGTCACAGACACACCCCCCAGACACTACATTGTAAACACGCACCCGAGGCATCTGCCGGGGGAACACTGGCTGGGGTTAACGTTAGAAAAAGACGGTTCGGCCACATTCTTTGACCCTTTTGGTTTAGAACCCGACCATATATTTTACCCTAAGAGTATATTGGATTTTCTGAAAAAACATTCTAACCGTATAATTTACCATAACATTCAACTACAACACGAACTGACGAGCACCTGCGGTCATCACTGTGTTTATTATTTAAGTCAACGAAGATGCGGGTTAACTTATCTGGATGTTTTGGATAGCTACACGACAGACCCCCTACACAATGATGCAATGGTTACCTCCTTTGTTCGAAAATCACGTGGGGCTCGGCGAGTGTGCGGGGGTCAGACATCGTGTTCTTTGCATAAGTTTAAAAAATGTCATTGTACGTAGTCACGTTAATGTTTTTTATAAAACTCTTTTTATTCAATAAAACATCTTTAAAAAGAGAGTTACAGAGTCAAGTGTGTTTTTATGCTAACATATACAATATACGTTTTTTTTATTTCACCATACATCAAATTTCTCATATTTAATAACTAACCCATTTTTGAGCCATTGCGGCTTGCTTTCTTTTTTTTTTCTTAATGTTTTTTGCGTTTGCATTTTTAGCTTGGGAAACGTCTTCATCTTCAGCTCTAGCGTATTTTAAACGTTTAAAGTCAGAACGTGCCAAAGGGTTGGAAATGCTTGATTCCGGTAAATTAAGACGGGTTAATGTTTCCAAAAATTCACTCCAGCCTATAGGAGGACCGCCTACTTTCTTACCGCTCACGACGAGCTTTTTTATCAAATCGGTCATATGAGATCCTCTGATAAGATTTCCATTAAATATAAATTCGCCCCGAGGCGTCCATCCTATATCGTTCGATGCTAATTTTCTCAACACGTATGCGGCGTTTCGATGATGTCGTGATCCTATAGCGTCGAGAATCCCTGTCCATTCCTCCGTTTGCACCTGTTGCGTAGTTTTCATCCCCGGCGGGTCCTCGTGCACCTGTTCTCTCGTCTCCATCTCCGTCAGCTCCGTGGCGTTGTTGTTCTGATTGGGAGGGGTGGTGCGTTCTATCTGATCTTGCGATACATTCAGTGTGATGGGGGCACTCTCCTCATTCTTTTGTTTTAATAATCCTCTGTAACGTTGCATTAGGCTTTGATACATTTTGATTTTTTCGTATTGATTTAAATTTTTATTTTCCAACACCTGTTTCATCTGCCGATCTAAATCCCGTTCAGCTGTATCGAGGATGTTTGGCTGCGCTCGAGTCATCCTGTCTAGTTGGTATGGGGAGACGAGGTACAATTTATTCGCCGTTTTCAAACTCATTTTTTTTTAATTTATTTATTTATGAGGCCTCCGATGACGCTTCCGAGTACAGGAGCAAAAGCAGCCAGCAACGGGAAAATGAAACCACCTTTTTGAACCAATACAGCTCTTTTCTTCTTTAAAGTATTTTTTTTATCGGCTAGAAATCGAATATTCCTTTTTTGTTTTTTAAGTTTTTTGTATTGTTTCGAATTTAGAGGTATGTGGCCTTTTAGGAGATTTAAAGCAATCTCACATAGCGCTTTTAGTAAACTGGCAGGAGCTCTGAGGAGTAAATGTTTGCGTTCGCCCGGCTTGCAGGTAAAGAGAGTCTTAAGTAACGCCGCATTTCTTTTTAACAGTTTAGACATTGTTTTTATTGCTTAGGAATATAAACAGTAGGCCATTGATTGTGTAGTATGCCTGTGCGCAGTCTGTATTGTTCTGGACACGTAGGCGTCAAATCAACCAGTAAATAGCCGTACGGATCCCTCGTCGCATCTTCAAAACATTCCAGAAAGAACTTCCGGTTGTTGGGGCAGATTTGATTAGCCAGAACAGTTACCTGCAATTTATCGCGTGGATTTTTGAACAAAACTAGATAATTACTGTTTAGGCTTATAGTACGGCTAAATTTACCCTGGTGGAAGATGTTCTGCGTTAACATGATGACGCTTAGATTCATATGATGCCTATATTGTGTAAAAATTCGAACCACTTCCTGATTGTCTGAGGCTTGAAAGATGACATCGTCCAATATCAGCAGATGGTTTTGCTGCGGGGGGAACAACTTTTCATCGTCAAAAGATTCAGGCAATCCTTTGATAAATACAATATTTTTATTCATACTTTTGACTTCATCATACAAAGGTTGGGCCGAAGTATAAACCCATACAATATTATGAGGCTTTTGTCTCATGACATGATCTGTGTGTTCTAAAACATTTTTCACCAGAAAAGTCTTGCCACATCCACTAGGGCCACTAATTATACAGGCAAAAGGTAGTTCTAATCTAGGATCAAATTCAATTTGGTTCAAAGACATTTTTACACATGGAAAACAAAAAAAATGTTAAAACCCAAAAGGCAACGTCTGACCTCGCCCGACTAGGCGTCTCTTATCGTACACGACCCTCAGTCTCTTATTGAATGAGGCATTCTTTAATCGGAAGCCTTTTTTATCACGTACAATGACGTGTTGTGGGGTAGAGAGCACGTCCGAGCACGCGCCTTGGTTGTTGATGTACCCCTGAACCAGATCAAGCATGCTATCGAAATTGATGTTTTGCCCGCTTTCATGTGTTTGGGTGATACCTTTGACCTTCATCACGACACGTCCACTGTTTCTCAGTTTGTATGCGTAGGTCTTGGGGCCTGCGGAGACAAAATCTACAATGCTGTCGTTGGAAAGCTCGTCTGTCAAATCACCCAGATAGTCTCCCAGAGGCAGAACGCTTTCACCGGGCAAAGCTGTATAGATAATACTGTCCGTATCAGTGTACAAAACCCGGTTCTGTAGCATTTCCAAATAGCCGTACATTTTCAAACGAGCGTACGCCGTTGTAAAACACGCCGCAGCCACATTTGTAGTTTTCGTCAATGGTTTCTCAGTGTTTGTTCGAAAACAATACTGCACCATCGCTCGTTTTTTGTTGAGAAAGTGGATAAATGTCACGTCATACAGACCTGAAAAAAGCAGTTCGAGAAAATCCTTAGTTTTTGTCACAATCTTTGTGCTTGGCATGTTCTCACGCTGCGCCAACTTACCCCAGAGATTGTTCAGACATAGTTTTGAAACTTGCCTTTTTCCAGGATTCACTCTAATTTTGGAAGGATCTAGTTGAATATTTTGATGCGTCTTATAATCCTCGATATACTGGTTTCTATCAGCCTGATTGATGACATGTGCGGGGTACCCTGAAGATTCCTGTTTACCTTTCAAAAAAGTCCTCATATAGTCGGTAAAAATGGCGTCACTCTTTCGACTGTAATGCCATACCTCGGAAATATTCACAACGGTGTAACCGAGGTCGAGAGCCTTGGCGAATTCAGGGGTTGTCCAGACACCCGTTAATGACCTTTGCTCATCAGTGTGCGCACAGGCTGTATTTTGATTGTTGGCATCGCCACAGGTGCGACATAATGTGAATAGCAGTTTACCTTTAGGTGATTTGTAGGGCAAAACAGGAAAATATAACCCCCTCGGTGGGTTAACTGTAGCGCTGATGAAGCCGAAATACATCCTGGGGTCCTTGAAGTCATTGTGGAAGATTTCAGGATGATCAATGGGGTAGAGACAGGTGCTATTGATAAATGGATACAGCGACGTGACATCAACATAAAGCACACGTTCGTTAGGTTTTGGGGTATATCTTAAAACAAACGCGTTTGTCCGCCCCCCGAACAAAGCTTGTCTAGGCTTTAGCGGTGATGGGAATTTAGCTTTTTTGATGAATTCGCCCGTCGCCGCGTCTAACTTTTTCATTCGCAACCATTCGTGCTCCCACATAATTACAAGTTGCAAATTCGGTTTAAGACGTAGTTCTCGAATTTTCTTTTGGGTGGCATCGAACCTTTCCTGAAAGGGGCGTTTTGTCGTCGGACATATTTTAGCAAGATCGAAGCATTCTGAACAACCGTGGTGATAGCATCCAAAATATTCATACACTATACGCACACCTCCAACCTCTCTATAACCGTCTACAAAGAAGTTGTCTATTTTGACTTCCCCGCCGTTTAAAGCGTGTCTGATGTGAACATTTTGACTGTGCATGACCCACAGCAAATATTGGATAGCGTCTTGCGAGAAAGCTTTATATTGGTTCGTGTAGTTGTCTGCAGGTGTAATGGCCAGTGTTTGAGGCTTCAGGAATCTTGTGCGGAACACACTCATGCAGGCTGAGGCGATTGTCACAGCGTTGAAGGGGTCACAACCTGTAGCTTCGAAAAACTCACCCCTAAATGTCTCACCACCCTGGAATAACAAGTTCACGTCATTCTTACAGTAGGCTACAGCCTGCTGGGCAAAATCAAACGACCCCATACTGTTTTTGTCATACCATTCGTAGAACTTTGCACGCTCTGAGGGGGCCAGGCGTTCAACATCGTAAGACGAAGGCTCGGGATAAGACCCTACATAATTCAGATGAGCCAACGAGCTGAATTTGTGTGGAAAGTACCCCTTTGATTTGTCTTCAAACCCTAGGGCCTTTGGGATCGCACTTAGCGCCATGGTCAGAAATGAGAGCGAGTCTATGTATCGCGATTTGAAATCAACATCCACAAAAGAGAGAACCTTACTCCCTTGCATTATAATGTCAAATTTGACACCCAGATCGATCATTCTGTTGAGTAAAATGTAGGAATCAAAACCTCTAGCATTATGTGCTACAAAAGTCGAACCTTTGAAACGAGGGTTTCTGAAAAAACTAACAAAACCGTCGACACAATCGGTACCAAACCAATGCTTCTCCATACTATTCGATTTACAACAAACAAGAAAGGGTTTGAGTGACCCGTCTTCATCTACATAGGTTTCAAAATCGTAGTATATTACATTTCTACAAGGAGGCTGTGCTTTTAGAGGTTGGATGTAACACAGATGAGGATCAAGCATTGTATCTCCCCTCAAGTCGTCACCGCACACAGCACATTTTTTAGCGAGGCAATGATGCTTGACACGACTAGCACCTGGTTTCACATAATATTGCAAGCCGCATTGCATGCATTTTTTATATGTGTCACAGTTAGTTTTGAGGATGTCTGACCTTCTCGCCTTGCGCGGCTCTTTATGTTTGATAAAACACTCGTCATTATAACAAGTCTTATTACAATCAGGACAGATTACACGTTTAAAGGGTAGCTGTTTACATCTCGCATCAAGACACACGTGACAGTGCCCCGGGCACCGATGCTGCTCCCAATTCTCGTGACCTTTGAAGCAGTGTCTACAGAAATATGTATGACCTACAAACCCCTCAATGGATTTAACGCCATAGAAATGATTCTCTAGTAAAAGGATAAACAAAATATCATCGGCTGATTTGGGGTAGCGAGTCTCAAAAAAAGTCATAGGACGGCAGTCGGCTTTTCTGTACATTACAACTATCTTTCTTTTGAGGGCTTTCTCGAATTTGTGTACATCAGCCAGACTTACAGCTGTGTGACAGTTCAAACCTACACTCTCTTGTAAGAGCCGAGCCTGCTGTGTGGCCTGCTTTGTTGTTAGCGAGCTGTTTAGCAGATGTGCTAACGCGAGAGCAAAGCATAGATTGTTGTCTTTGTTAAGAGTCATGTACAAATGTCGTTTTTTTCTCTTTAATATTTCTACATTAGTGGATTGTATCAGTTTGCGACGCATACCTCCACGCAAAGGCTTGAATATTTGTACCACTAATTCTAAACCTTCATCGAGCATAAGTTCTGTGTTAGACTGTGCTAAACGCTCTAGCATACTTTGTACATGCTCCCTCATAGAGTCTATATCAGTCATTTGCTGGTAGGTATGTGCTCTTTCGTCACCACCCCCCACAATCTCAATCTGAATTGCATCCCCCGTTTGTGCAATGTCATCTACCTCCTCCAAAACACCTTCGATGTTATTTTCGATATGCATGTAAAAAGAAGCAAAATCCCTGCTACCCGATTGCATGGGGGGATTTATACGTCTCCGCACTTCAACATTATTGAAATGGGGTCTGTTAACTACAGCCGAGCCACCTTGTTGAACACGGCTTAGAGGCTGAGAGGTAGCGACAGGTTCCGAGCCTGCGGGTTGAACACGACTCAGCGGCTGAGAGGTAGCGTCAGGTTGCTGAAACGCCGTATGTTGAGACGGCGCTATGTCGCCCTCAATTTGATGATCAATTATTACAGCGCAGTTGTTAGGCTGTTGGCGAGTTTGTAGGCACGGCGCTATGTCGCTACCATCAATACACGCCAAGGGTTCAACGCACATGTCATCAATTATTTCATCATTCAACACAGACTGATTATCGTGAGTCGGGTCAGGCGGCTGTACATTTAACTCGTTGATAATGTCAATCAGTTGAGCCGGTATGTTAGGACTGAGACAACGTACACTCTCATACGTGTGGTTATTTAATTCAGTTATCAAGTTTAACAATTGTGAAGAAATGTGTGTAGGACTTTGGCTACCTTCATTGACACTTTGATTATTAAGACCCTCTACCACACTTTGTAAATGATTAGGCACATCGGGGCTGAGGGCACTCTGCTCACCCGATACCACCGCATTTACACCCTCTAGAGCAGATAGCAGGTGTGATGTTAATTCTGATATTTGACTCCTATACGCACCATCCGATAACATTTCAATATCGTTGTTAATTGTCAAGATTTGTTGATCTAGTTCAGGGGTATCACAAAATCTCTGCCTTGTACCTGATTCATGATTTGTTTCATCGGTTTCAAAATCTATTTCAACAATGCTTTTTATGACGTCTGCCTCAGTTGGCGTGAGTTTAGGGTCAGACATTGCCTTTTTATTTTTAAACTATCGATGTTTCAATTGCAGATGTCAATGTCTGTATTACTTTGAGACAAGAGCGAAGTTGCTGTCTGTAAATACATTCACCGTCACACGCATGAGACCTTGAATCTTTCAGACGCCTCTCTCTCACACGGAAGGATGGGTGGGGGTTGTGTGTGAGCCTGCTCCTTCTTCGACCCCTCCTACTCCGAGTCATCTGACGCCTCGGTTGAGCAGCCTGTGGTTGGCTGTCAATAGCGCCTGAAGTATACAGAAGAAACAATGTTATAACATAAATATATGATAGAAAAAATAATATATATATATATATACATATAAAACAAAATTCGACATACCTTCAATTTCTTTTAACGATTCGCGAGTTTGGTTCAACTCCTCGTACTTAATATTCGCAAGCTCTGCGTCCGTCACGTGACCCGCTGACACGTCATCCGCTTTTTGAGCAAAGAGCCGATTCTGTCGGTCTTCAAATGCTCTTAAAAGATGCGGAGCTGAGCCCTCGTCAGACGATTCTCCCAACACATCCGACACGTTTGAAGCAGGCTCTTTGTAACCTTCGCGACCTGTGTCACCCAGACCGTTTTTCTGGATGTCTTGCTCCGCTGCACCTACCAGATCTAACATACATACATAAGTTAAACATTTTAAGATCAACGTATTAATATTAACTAACATAAATGAATGTGTGATTCACCGTAATCCGTCTGCGTTAAGTAGACTCCACTGAAGTCATCATTTAACCGCGCTTTTTTTGTTGAGAAAAACAATAACATCACATTTCTGATGGAGAAAATAACAGAATAATGTAAACACATAATAAAACTCACGAGCATTGTGGACGTCCGCATAGACGATAATATCTATGTACAAAAAAAAACATACGTCATAAATACAATCGCATTATAACAGAATAGTTTATTTTTAGGAAAAAAAACAACCTACCTTTCACCATTGCTTTTAAAAGATCCGCAGAGCGTAGAGACCGACTTGAGGTGGTTTGAGCTTTGTAAAGGCCTTTTCTGACTGTTTAAACACTTGCACATCTATATATCCAGATACTTTCCCGCCCTAAAGAACATTCTGACCTGAAGACCCCTAACCCTAACCCCCACCCCATTTTTAAACTCCATTTTCTCCTCCATACACAAAATTGGACTGAGGACCAGCTAATTTCATCCCTCGGAAGGTAAGATTCATTTTTTTTCACCTCATACTATTATTAAAAGCTTTTTTAAACTGAAACATAGCACCAAAAATATATATATATGTTTCATAAAACGCATGGGGCCCACACAGACACACACACACACACACATCCCACAGATACACGCGGCGAGGTCATAAAGCAGGGTCATACACCCCCCAACAATCTTAAGACCCAAAACATGTACAGACATATTCCCACCATCAAATAATTTAACTCAGCCACATACACACACATACAACCCAGATACAGACACACGCCGTAAAGAGCCGCGCAAGGTGAGAAGGTCAGACACTCCCAACAATCTTAAGACCCTAAACATCTACAGACATATTCCCACCACCAAAAAATAAACAAAACAAGATTTACAGATGATCTAACACATATGTTCAGACTTACCCCCATCCAAAAAACAAAACAAAACAAGATTTACACTCATCCTGAGATAAATAAACTTACACACCTTACCACTCCTATCTCAGGATGAAAGTGAATGAAACACTTAAACACCCCCTACAGGACGAGGGAGGAAGCAGCAGCTCATAACATTTTTGACTTTCAACCACACACACACACCACTCATACCAAACTCAAACCCTAACCCAACCCATAATTCAACATTTAAATAAATAACAACCTAACCCTATAACCTATGACCTCCCTATGACCTCCATAAACTCTATGACCTCAATAACTCTTTTTAAAAAAAAAAAAAAAAAAAAAAAAAATATATATATATTTAATACTTTTTTATTAAGGTCATAAATCAATACTCCATCAAACTTTGTCATAAGGGCCACCTACCATTCTCTGACGGGAGAGCGGCATTTCAGAAAACGTGCTTATCTCGGCGAGAAAAAGCGAGTTCGGCAATAAAATTTAAAACGCGTGTAAAACATAAACCAAACGATGAAATTGGTTATTTCTTCATGTATAATGATCAACTCGATACTCCCTAGCCCCCAACAGCCTTTTTTTTCATAACACTTTAACCAGAGTGACGGGAGAGCGGCATTTCAGAAAACGTGCTTATCTCGGCGAGAAAAAGCGATTTCGGCAATAAAATTTAAAACGCGTGTAAAACATAAACCAAACGATGAAATTGGTTATTTCTTCATGTATAATGATCAACTCGATACTCCCTAGCCCCCAACAGCCTTTTTTTTCATAACACTTTAACCAGAGTGACGGGAGAGCGGCATTTCAGAAAACGTGCTTATCTCGGCGAGAAAAAGCGATTTCGGCAATAAAATTTAAAACGCGTGTAAAACATAAACCAAACGATGAAATTGGTTATTTCTTCATGTATAATGATCAACTCGATACTCCCTAGCCCCCAACAGCCTTTTTTTTCATAACACTTTAACCAGAGTGACGGGAGAGCGGCATTTCAGAAAACGTGCTTATCTCGGCGAGAAAAAGCGATTTCGGCAATAAAATTTAAAACGCGTGTAAAACATAAACCAAACGATGAAATTGGTTATTTCTTCATGTATAATGATCAACTCGATACTCCCTAGCCCCCAACAGCCTTTTTTTTCATAACACTTTAACCAGAGTGACGGGAGAGCGGCATTTCAGAAAACGTGCTTATCTCGGCGAGAAAAAGCGATTTCGGCAATAAAATTTAAAACGCGTGTAAAACATAAACCAAACGATGAAATTGGTTATTTCTTCATGTATAATGATCAACTCGATACTCCCTAGCCCCCAACAGCCTTTTTTTTCATAACACTTTAACCAGAGTGACGGGAGAGCGGCATTTCAGAAAACGTGCTTATCTCGGCGAGAAAAAGCGATTTCGGCAATAAAATTTAAAACGCGTGTAAAACATAAACCAAACGATGAAATTGGTTATTTCTTCATGTATAATGATCAACTCGATACTCCCTAGCTCCCAACAGCCTTTTTTTTCATAACACTTTAACCAGAGTGACGGGAGAGCGGCATTTCAGAAAACGTGCTTATCTCGGCGAGAAAAAGCGATTTCGGCAATAAAATTTAAAACGCGTGTAAAACATAAACCAAACGATGAAATTGGTTATTTCTTCATGTATAATGATCAACTCGATACTCCCTAGCCCCCAACAGCCTTTTTTTTCATAACACTTTAACCAGAGTGACGGGAGAGCGGCATTTCAGAAAACGTGCTTATCTCGGCGAGAAAAAGCGATTTCGGCAATAAAATTTAAAACGCGTGTAAAACATAAACCAAACGATGAAATTGGTTATTTCTTCATGTATAATGATCAACTCGATACTCCCTAGCCCCCAACAGCTTTTTTTTTCATAACACTTTAACCAGGGTGACGGGAGAGCGGCATTTCAGAAAACGTGCTTATCTCGGCGAGAAAAAGCGATTTCGGCAATAAAATTTAAAACGCGTGTAAAACATAAACCAAACGATGAAATTGGTTATTTCTTCATGTATAATGATCAACTCGATACTCCCTAGCCCCCAACAGCCTTTTTTTTCATAACACTTTAACCAGGGTGACGGGAGAGCGGCATTTCAGAAAACGTGCTTATCTCGGCGAGAAAAAGCGATTTCGGCAATAACATTTAAAACGCGTGTAAAACATAAACCAAACGATGAAATTGGTTATTTCTTCATGTATAATGATCAACTCGATACTCCCTAGCCCCCAACAGCCTTTTTTTTCATAACACTTTAACCAGAGTGACGGGAGAGCGGCATTTCAGAAAACGTGCTTATCTCGGCGAGAAAAAGCGATTTCGGCAATAAAATTTAAAACGCGTGTAAAACATAAACCAAACGATGAAATTGGTTATTTCTTCATGTATAATGATCAACTCGATACTCCCTAGCCCCCAACAGCCTTTTTTTTCATAACACTTTAACCAGAGTGACGGGAGAGCGGCATTTCAGAAAACGTGCTTATCTCGGCGAGAAAAAGCGATTTCGGCAATAAAATTTAAAACGCGTGTAAAACATAAACCAAACGATGAAATTGGTTTTTTCTTCATGTATAATGATCAACTCGATACTCCCTAGCCCCCAACAGCCTTTTTTTTCATAACACTTTAACCAGAGTGACGGGAGAGCGGCATTTCAGAAAACGTGCTTATCTCGGCGAGAAAAAGCGATTTCGGCAATAAAATTTAAAACGCGTGTAAAACATAAACCAAACGATGAAATTGGTTATTTCTTTATGTATAATGATCAACTCGATACTCCCTAGCCCCCAACAGCCTTTTTTTTTCATAACACTTTAACCAGAGTGACGGGAGAGCGGCATTTCAGAAAACGTGCTTATCTCGGCGAGAAAAAGCGATTTCGGCAATAAAATTTAAAACGCGTGTAAAACATAAACCAAACGATGAAATTGGTTATTTCTTCATGTATAATGATCAACTCGATACTCTCTAGCCCCCAACAGCCTTTTTTTTCATAACACTTTAACCAGAGTGACGGGAGAGCGGCATTTCAGAAAACGTGCTTATCTCGGCGAGAAAAAGCGATTTCGGCAATAAAATTTAAAACGCGTGTAAAACATAAACCAAACGATGAAATTGGTTATTTCTTCATGTATAATGATCAACTCGATACTCCCTAGCCCCCAACAGCCTTTTTTTTCATAACACTTTAACCAGAGTGACGGGAGAGCGGCATTTCAGAAAACGTGCTTATCTCGGCGAGAAAAAGCGATTTCGGCAATAAAATTTAAAACGCGTGTAAAACATAAACCAAACGATGAAATTGGTTATTTCTTCATGTATAATGATCAACTCGATACTCCCTAGCCCCCAACAGCCTTTTTTTTCATAACACTTTAACCAGAGTGACGGGAGAGCGGCATTTCAGAAAACGTGCTTATCTCGGCGAGAAAAAGCGATTTCGGCAATAAAATTTAAAACGCGTGTAAAACATAAACCAAACGATGAAATTGGTTATTTCTTCATGTATAATGATCAACTCGATACTCCCTAGCCCCCAACAGCCTTTTTTTTCATAACACTTTAACCAGAGTGACGGGAGAGCGGCATTTCAGAAAACGTGCTTATCTCGGCGAGAAAAAGCGATTTCGGCAATAAAATTTAAAACGCGTGTAAAACATAAACCAAACGATGAAATTGGTTATTTCTTCATGTATAATGATCAACTCGATACTCCCTAGCCCCCAACAGCCTTTTTTTTCATAACACTTTAACCAGAGTGACGGGAGAGCGGCATTTCAGAAAACGTGCTTATCTCGGCGAGAAAAAGCGATTTCGGCAATAAAATTTAAAACGCGTGTAAAACATAAACCAAACGATGAAATTGGTTATTTCTTCATGTATAATGATCAACTCGATACTCCCTAGCCCCCAGCAGCCTTTTTTTTCATAACACTTTAACCAGAGTGACGGGAGAGCGGCATTTCAGAAAACGTGCTTATCTCGGCGAGAAAAAGCGATTTCGGGAATAAAATTTAAAACGCGTGTAAAACATAAACCAAACGATGAAATTGGTTATTTCTTCATGTATAATGATCAACTCGATACTCCCTAGCCCCCAACAGCCTTTTTTTTCATAACACTTTAACCAGAGTGACGGGAGAGCGGCATTTCAGAAAACGTGCTTATCTCGGCGAGAAAAAGCGATTTCGGCAATAAAATTTAAAACGCGTGTAAAACATAAACCAAACGATGAAATTGGTTATTTCTTCATGTATAATGATCAACTCGATACTCCCTAGCCCCCAACAGCCTTTTTTTTCATAACACTTTAACCAGAGTGACGGGAGAGCGGCATTTCAGAAAACGTGCTTATCTCGGCGAGAAAAAGCGATTTCGGCAATAAAATTTAAAACGCGTGTAAAACATAAACCAAACGATGAAATTGGTTATTTCTTCATGTATAATGATCAACTCGATACTCCCTAGCCCCCAACAGCCTTTTTTTTCATAACACTTTAACCAGAGTGACGGGAGAGCGGCATTTCAGAAAACGTGCTTATCTCGGCGAGAAAAAGCGATTTCGGCAATAAAATTTAAAACGCGTGTAAAACATAAACCAAACGATGAAATTGGTTATTTCTTCATGTATAATGATCAACTCGATACTCCCTAGCCCCCAACAGCCTTTTTTTTCATAACACTTTAACCAGAGTGACGGGAGAGCGGCATTTCAGAAAACGTGCTTATCTCGGCGAGAAAAAGCGATTTCGGCAATAAAATCTAAAACGCGTGTAAAACATAAACCAAACGATGAAATTGGTTATTTCTTCATGTATAATGATCAACTCGATACTCCCTAGCCCCCAACAGCCTTTTTTTTCATAACACTTTAACCAGAGTGACGGGAGAGCGGCATTTCAGAAAACGTGCTTATCTCGGCGAGAAAAAGCGATTTCGGCAATAAAATTTAAAACGCGTGTAAAACATAAACCAAACGATGAAATTGGTTATTTCTTCATGTATAATGATCAACTCGATACTCCCTAGCCCCCAACAGCCTTTTTTTTCATAACACTTTAACCAGAGTGACGGGAGAGCGGCATTTCAGAAAACGTGCTTATCTCGGCGAGAAAAAGCGATTTCGGCAATAAAATTTAAAACGCGTGTAAAACATAAACCAAACGATGAAATTGGTTATTTCTTCATGTATAATGATCAACTCGATACTCCCTAGCCCCCAAAAGCCTTTTTTTTTCATAACACTTTAACCAGAGTGACGGGAGAGCGGCATTTCAGAAAACGTGCTTATCTCGGCGAGAAAAAGCGATTTCGGCAATAAAATTTAAAACGCGTGTAAAACATAAACCAAACGATGAAATTGGTTATTTCTTCATGTATAATGATCAACTCGATACTCCCTAGCCCCCAACAGCCTTTTTTTTCATAACACTTTAACCAGAGTGACGGGAGAGCGGCATTTCAGAAAACGTGCTTATCTCGGCGAGAAAAAGCGATTTCGGCAATAAAATTTAAAACGCGTGTAAAACATAAACCAAACGATGAAATTGGTTATTTCTTCATGTATAATGATCAACTCGATACTCCCTAGCCCCCAACAGCCTTTTTTTTCATAACACTTTAACCAGAGTGACGGGAGAGCGGCATTTCAGAAAACGTGCTTATCTCGGCGAGAAAAAGCGATTTCGGCAATAAAATTTAAAACGCGTGTAAAACATAAACCAAACGATGAAATTGGTTATTTCTTCATGTATAATGATCAACTCGATACTCCCTAGCCCCCAACAGCCTTTTTTTTCATAACACTTTAACCAGAGTGACGGGAGAGCGGCATTTCAGAAAACGTGCTTATCTCGGCGAGAAAAAGCGATTTCGGCAATAAAATTTAAAACGCGTGTAAAACATAAACCAAACGATGAAATTGGTTATTTCTTCATGTATAATGATCAACTCGATACTCCCTAGCCCCCAACAGCCTTTTTTTTCATAACACTTTAACCAGAGTGACGGGAGAGCGGCATTTCAGAAAACGTGCTTATCTCGGCGAGAAAAAGCGATTTCGGCAATAAAATTTAAAACGCGTGTAAAACATAAACCAAACGATGAAATTGGTTATTTCTTCATGTATAATGATCAACTCGATACTCCCTAGCCCCCAACAGCCTTTTTTTTCATAACACTTTAACCAGAGTGACGGGAGAGCGGCATTTCAGAAAACGTGCTTATCTCGGCGAGAAAAAGCGATTTCGGCAATAAAATTTAAAACGCGTGTAAAACATAAACCAAACGATGAAATTGGTTATTTCTTCATGTATAATGATCAACTCGATACTCCCTAGCCCCCAACAGCCTTTTTTTTCATAACACTTTAACCAGAGTGACGGGAGAGCGGCATTTCAGAAAACGTGCTTATCTCGGCGAGAAAAAGCGATTTCGGCAATAAAATTTAAAACGCGTGTAAAACATAAACCAAACGATGAAATTGGTTATTTCTTCATGTATAATGATCAACTCGATACTCCCTAGCCCCCAACAGCCTTTTTTTTCATAACACTTTAACCAGAGTGACGGGAGAGCGGCATTTCAGAAAACGTGCTTATCTCGGCGAGAAAAAGCGATTTCGGCAATAAAATTTAAAACGCGTGTAAAACATAAACCAAACGATGAAATTGGTTATTTCTTCATGTATAATGATCAACTCGATACTCCCTAGCCCCCAACAGCCTTTTTTTTCATAACACTTTAACCAGAGTGACGGGAGAGCGGCATTTCAGAAAACGTGCTTATCTCGGCGAGAAAAAGCGATTTCGGCAATAAAATTTAAAACGCGTGTAAAACATAAACCAAACGATGAAATTGGTTATTTCTTCATGTATAATGATCAACTCGATACTCCCTAGCCCCCAACAGCCTTTTTTTTCATAACACTTTAACCAGAGTGACGGGAGAGCGGCATTTCAGAAAACGTGCTTATCTCGGCGAGAAAAAGCGATTTCGGCAATAAAATTTAAAACGCGTGTAAAACATAAACCAAACGATGAAATTGGTTATTTCTTCATGTATAATGATCAACTCGATACTCCCTAGCCCCCAACAGCCTTTTTTTTCATAACACTTTAACCAGAGTGACGGGAGAGCGGCATTTCAGAAAACGTGCTTATCTCGGCGAGAAAAAGCGATTTCGGCAATAAAATTTAAAACGCGTGTAAAACATAAACCAAACGATGAAATTGGTTATTTCTTCATGTATAATGATCAACTCGATACTCCCTAGCCCCCAACAGCCTTTTTTTTCATAACACTTTAACCAGAGTGACGGGAGAGCGGCATTTCAGAAAACGTGCTTATCTCGGCGAGAAAAAGCGATTTCGGCAATAAAATTTAAAACGCGTGTAAAACATAAACCAAACGATGAAATTGGTTATTTCTTCATGTATAATGATCAACTCGATACTCCCTAGCCCCCAACAGCCTTTTTTTTCATAACACTTTAACCAGAGTGACGGGAGAGCGGCATTTCAGAAAACGTGCTTATCTCGGCGAGAAAAAGCGATTTCGGCAATAAAATTTAAAACGCGTGTAAAACATAAACCAAACGATGAAATTGGTTATTTCTTCATGTATAATGATCAACTCGATACTCCCTAGCCCCCAACAGCCTTTTTTTTCATAACACTTTAACCAGAGTGACGGGAGAGCGGCATTTCAGAAAACGTGCTTATCTCGGCGAGAAAAAGCGATTTCGGCAATAAAATTTAAAACGCGTGTAAAACATAAACCAAACGATGAAATTGGTTATTTCTTCATGTATAATGATCAACTCGATACTCCCTAGCCCCCAACAGCCTTTTTTTTCATAACACTTTAACCAGAGTGACGGGAGAGCGGCATTTCAGAAAACGTGCTTATCTCGGCGAGAAAAAGCGATTTCGGCAATAAAATTTAAAACGCGTGTAAAACATAAACCAAACGATGAAATTGGTTATTTCTTCATGTATAATGATCAACTCGATACTCCCTAGCCCCCAACAGCCTTTTTTTTCATAACACTTTAACCAGAGTGACGGGAGAGCGGCATTTCAGAAAACGTGCTTATCTCGGCGAGAAAAAGCGATTTCGGCAATAAAATTTAAAACGCGTGTAAAACATAAACCAAACGATGAAATTGGTTATTTCTTCATGTATAATGATCAACTCGATACTCCCTAGCCCCCAACAGCCTTTTTTTTCATAACACTTTAACCAGAGTGACGGGAGAGCGGCATTTCAGAAAACGTGCTTATCTCGGCGAGAAAAAGCGATTTCGGCAATAAAATTTAAAACGCGTGTAAAACATAAACCAAACGATGAAATTGGTTATTTCTTCATGTATAATGATCAACTCGATACTCCCTAGCCCCCAACAGCCTTTTTTTTCATAACACTTTAACCAGAGTGACGGGAGAGCGGCATTTCAGAAAACGTGCTTATCTCGGCGAGAAAAAGCGATTTCGGCAATAAAATTTAAAACGCGTGTAAAACATAAACCAAACGATGAAATTGGTTATTTCTTCATGTATAATGATCAACTCGATACTCCCTAGCCCCCAACAGCCTTTTTTTTCATAACACTTTAACCAGAGTGACGGGAGAGCGGCATTTCAGAAAACGTGCTTATCTCGGCGAGAAAAAGCGATTTCGGCAATAAAATTTAAAACGCGTGTAAAACATAAACCAAACGATGAAATTGGTTATTTCTTCATGTATAATGATCAACTCGATACTCCCTAGCCCCCAACAGCCTTTTTTTTCATAACACTTTAACCAGAGTGACGGGAGAGCGGCATTTCAGAAAACGTGCTTATCTCGGCGAGAAAAAGCGATTTCGGCAATAAAATTTAAAACGCGTGTAAAACATAAACCAAACGATGAAATTGGTTATTTCTTCATGTATAATGATCAACTCGATACTCCCTAGCCCCCAACAGCCTTTTTTTTCATAACACTTTAACCAGAGTGACGGGAGAGCGGCATTTCAGAAAACGTGCTTATCTCGGCGAGAAAAAGCGATTTCGGCAATAAAATTTAAAACGCGTGTAAAACATAAACCAAACGATGAAATTGGTTATTTCTTCATGTATAATGATCAACTCGATACTCCCTAGCCCCCAACAGCCTTTTTTTTCATAACACTTTAACCAGAGTGACGGGAGAGCGGCATTTCAGAAAACGTGCTTATCTCGGCGAGAAAAAGCGATTTCGGCAATAAAATTTAAAACGCGTGTAAAACATAAACCAAACGATGAAATTGGTTATTTCTTCATGTATAATGATCAACTCGATACTCCCTAGCCCCCAACAGCCTTTTTTTTCATAACACTTTAACCAGAGTGACGGGAGAGCGGCATTTCAGAAAACGTGCTTATCTCGGCGAGAAAAAGCGATTTCGGCAATAAAATTTAAAACGCGTGTAAAACATAAACCAAACGATGAAATTGGTTATTTCTTCATGTATAATGATCAACTCGATACTCCCTAGCCCCCAACAGCCTTTTTTTTCATAACACTTTAACCAGAGTGACGGGAGAGCGGCATTTCAGAAAACGTGCTTATCTCGGCGAGAAAAAGCGATTTCGGCAATAAAATTTAAAACGCGTGTAAAACATAAACCAAACGATGAAATTGGTTATTTCTTCATGTATAATGATCAACTCGATACTCCCTAGCCCCCAACAGCCTTTTTTTTCATAACACTTTAACCAGAGTGACGGGAGAGCGGCATTTCAGAAAACGTGCTTATCTCGGCGAGAAAAAGCGATTTCGGCAATAAAATTTAAAACGCGTGTAAAACATAAACCAAACGATGAAATTGGTTATTTCTTCATGTATAATGATCAACTCGATACTCCCTAGCCCCCAACAGCCTTTTTTTTCATAACACTTTAACCAGAGTGACGGGAGAGCGGCATTTCAGAAAACGTGCTTATCTCGGCGAGAAAAAGCGATTTCGGCAATAAAATTTAAAACGCGTGTAAAACATAAACCAAACGATGAAATTGGTTATTTCTTCATGTATAATGATCAACTCGATACTCCCTAGCCCCCAACAGCCTTTTTTTTCATAACACTTTAACCAGAGTGACGGGAGAGCGGCATTTCAGAAAACGTGCTTATCTCGGCGAGAAAAAGCGATTTCGGCAATAAAATTTAAAACGCGTGTAAAACATAAACCAAACGATGAAATTGGTTATTTCTTCATGTATAATGATCAACTCGATACTCCCTAGCCCCCAACAGCCTTTTTTTTCATAACACTTTAACCAGAGTGACGGGAGAGCGGCATTTCAGAAAACGTGCTTATCTCGGCGAGAAAAAGCGATTTCGGCAATAAAATTTAAAACGCGTGTAAAACATAAACCAAACGATGAAATTGGTTATTTCTTCATGTATAATGATCAACTCGATACTCCCTAGCCCCCAACAGCCTTTTTTTTCATAACACTTTAACCAGAGTGACGGGAGAGCGGCATTTCAGAAAACGTGCTTATCTCGGCGAGAAAAAGCGATTTCGGCAATAAAATTTAAAACGCGTGTAAAACATAAACCAAACGATGAAATTGGTTATTTCTTCATGTATAAAGATCAACTCGATACTCCCTAGCCCCCAACAGCCTTTTTTTTCAAAACACTTTAACCAGAGTGACGGGAGAGCGGCATTTCAGAAAACGTGCTTATCTCGGCGAGAAAAAGCGATTTCGGCAATAAAATTTAAAACGCGTGTAAAACATAAACCAAACGATGAAATTGGTTATTTCTTCATGTATAATGATCAACTCGATACTCCCTAGCCCCCAACAGCCTTTTTTTTCATAACACTTTAACCAGAGTGACGGGAGAGCGGCATTTCAGAAAACGTGCTTATCTCGGCGAGAAAAAGCGATTTCGGCAATAAAATTTAAAACGCGTGTAAAACATAAACCAAACGATGAAATTGGTTATTTCTTCATGTATAATGATCAACTCGATACTCCCTAGCCCCCAACAGCCTTTTTTTTCATAACACTTTAACCAGAGTGACGGGAGAGCGGCATTTCAGAAAACGTGCTTATCTCGGCGAGAAAAAGCGATTTCGGCAATAAAATTTAAAACGCGTGTAAAACATAAACCAAACGATGAAATTGGTTATTTCTTCATGTATAATGATCAACTCGATACTCCCTAGCCCCCAACAGCCTTTTTTTTCATAACACTTTAACCAGAGTGACGGGAGAGCGGCATTTCAGAAAACGTGCTTATCTCGGCGAGAAAAAGCGATTTCGGCAATAAAATTTAAAACGCGTGTAAAACATAAACCAAACGATGAAATTGGTTATTTCTTCATGTATAATGATCAACTCGATACTCCCTAGCCCCCAACAGCCTTTTTTTTCATAACACTTTAACCAGAGTGACGGGAGAGCGGCATTTCAGAAAACGTGCTTATCTCGGCGAGAAAAAGCGATTTCGGCAATAAAATTTAAAACGCGTGTAAAACATAAACCAAACGATGAAATTGGTTATTTCTTCATGTATAATGATCAACTCGATACTCCCTAGCCCCCAACAGCCTTTTTTTTCATAACACTTTAACCAGAGTGACGGGAGAGCGGCATTTCAGAAAACGTGCTTATCTCGGCGAGAAAAAGCGATTTCGGCAATAAAATTTAAAACGCGTGTAAAACATAAACCAAACGATGAAATTGGGTATTTCTTCATGTATAATGATCAACTCGATACTCCCTAGCCCCCAACAGCCTTTTTTTTCATAACACTTTAACCAGAGTGACGGGAGAGCGGCATTTCAGAAAACGTGCTTATCTCGGCGAGAAAAAGCGATTTCGGCAATAAAATTGAAAACGCGTGTAAAACATAAACCAAACGATGAAATTGGTTATTTCTTCATGTATAATGATCAACTCGATACTCCCTAGCCCCCAACAGCCTTTTTTTTCATAACACTTTAACCAGAGTGACGGGAGAGCGGCATTTCAGAAAACGTGCTTATCTCGGCGAGAAAAAGCGATTTCGGCAATAAAATTTAAAACGCGTGTAAAACATAAACCAAACGATGAAATTGGTTATTTCTTCATGTATAATGATCAACTCGATACTCCCTAGCCCCCAACAGCCTTTTTTTCATAACACTTTAACCAGAGTGACGGGAGAGCGGCATTTCAGAAAACGTGCTTATCTCGGCGAGAAAAAGCGATTTCGGCAATAAAATTTAAAACGCGTGTAAAACATAAACCAAACGATGAAATTGGTTATTTCTTCATGTATAATGATCAACTCGATACTCCCTAGCCCCCAACAGCCTTTTTTTTCATAACACTTTAACCAGAGTGACGGGAGAGCGGCATTTCAGAAAACGTGCTTATCTCGGCGAGAAAAAGCGATTTCGGCAATAAAATTTAAAACGCGTGTAAAACATAAACCAAACGATGAAATTGGTTATTTCTTCATGTATAATGATCAACTCGATACTCCCTAGCCCCCAACAGCCTTTTTTTTCATAACACTTTAACCAGAGTGACGGGAGAGCGGCATTTCAGAAAACGTGCTTATCTCGGCGAGAAAAAGCGATTTCGGCAATAAAATTTAAAACGCGTGTAAAACATAAACCAAACGATGAAATTGGTTATTTCTTCATGTATAATGATCAACTCGATACTCCCTAGCCCCCAACAGCCTTTTTTTTCATAACACTTTAACCAGAGTGACGGGAGAGCGGCATTTCAGAAAACGTGCTTATCTCGGCGAGAAAAAGCGATTTCGGCAATAAAATTTAAAACGCGTGTAAAACATAAACCAAACGATGAAATTGGTTATTTCTTCATGTATAATGATCAACTCGATACTCCCTAGCCCCCAACAGCCTTTTTTTTCATAACACTTTAACCAGAGTGACGGGAGAGCGGCATTTCAGAAAACGTGCTTATCTCGGCGAGAAAAAGCGATTTCGGCAATAAAATTTAAAACGCGTGTAAAACATAAACCAAACGATGAAATTGGTTATTTCTTCATGTATAATGATCAACTCGATACTCCCTAGCCCCCAACAGCCTTTTTTTTCATAACACTTTAACCAGAGTGACGGGAGAGCGGCATTTCAGAAAACGTGCTTATCTCGGCGAGAAAAAGCGATTTCGGCAATAAAATTTAAAACGCGTGTAAAACATAAACCAAACGATGAAATTGGTTATTTCTTCATGTATAATGATCAACTCGATACTCCCTAGCCCCCAACAGCCTTTTTTTTCATAACACTTTAACCAGAGTGACGGGAGAGCGGCATTTCAGAAAACGTGCTTATCTCGGCGAGAAAAAGCGATTTCGGCAATAAAATTTAAAACGCGTGTAAAACATAAACCAAACGATGAAATTGGTTATTTCTTCATGTATAATGATCAACTCGATACTCCCTAGCCCCCAACAGCCTTTTTTTTCATAACACTTTAACCAGAGTGACGGGAGAGCGGCATTTCAGAAAACGTGCTTATCTCGGCGAGAAAAAGCGATTTCGGCAATAAAATTTAAAACGCGTGTAAAACATAAACCAAACGATGAAACTGGTTATTTCTTCATGTATAATAATCAACTCGATACTCCCTAGCCCCCAACAGCCTTTTTTTTCATAACACTTTAACCAGAGTGACGGGAGAGCGGCATTTCAGAAAACGTGCTTATCTCGGCGAGAAAAAGCGATTTCGGCAATAAAATTTAAAACGCGTGTAAAACATAAACCAAACGATGAAATTGGTTATTTCTTCATGTATAATGATCAACTCGAGTCGAGCTCCAGGGAGAGAGGCTGATTTTTCGCTTTTTGAGGCCGACCGACGAACCGGCGCGGGGCGGACTCAAAAGCCCGCAGAGCCGTAGGCACTTAGAAAAGTTTCGCCTTTGGCTGTGAGCTCCAGGGGGAGAGGCTGGTTTTGCGTTATTTTAGGCCGGCTGGAGAACCGGCGCGGGTCGGACGCACAATCCCCGCAGAGCCGTGGGCACTTAGAAAATTTTTGCCAAGTTGGCTCTGAGCGCCTGGTACCTAATATGGAAGTATAGAGGCCGACTTTCGGGCAAGATCATGCCGCGTTAGGCTTCCAGGACCCCGGCTAAGCAATTTTACCGGGCCGCCCGGTTCTTTTTTTGAACCAGCCCGGTTCTTTTTACACTTACAGCTGGAGCTCGGCAGCGGCTTTTTGCGCAAGATCACGCCGGGTTAGGCTTCCAGGACCTCGGCTAAGCAATTCTACCGGGCCGCCCGGTTCTTTTTTTTGAACCAGCCCGGTTCTTTTTACACTTCCAGCTGGAGCTCACGAGCGGCTTTTTGGACAAGATAACGCCGTGTTAGGCTTCCAGAGCCCCGGCTAAGCAATTTTACCGGCCCGCCCGGTTCTTTTTTTTAACCAGCCCGGTTCTTTTTACACTTCCAGCTGGAGCTAGGCAGCGGGTTTTTGGACAAGATCACGCCGTGTTAGGCTTCCAGAGCCCCGGCTAAGCAATTTTACAGGGTCGCCCGGTTCTTTTTTTTAACCAGCCCGGTTTTTTTTACACTTCCAGCTGGAGCTCAGCAGCGGCTTTTTGCACAGTATCACGCCGGGTTAGGCTTCCAGAGCCCCGGCTAAGCAATTTTACCGGGCCGCCCGGTTCTTTTTTTTAACCAGCCCGGTTCTTTTTACACTTCCAGCTGGAGCTCAGCAGCGGCTTTTTGGACAAGATCACGCCGTGTTAGGCTTCCAGAGCCCCGGCTAAGCAATTTTACCGTGTCGCCCGGTTCTTTTTTTGAACCAGCCCGGTTCTTTTTACACTTCCAGCTGGAGCTCAGCAGCGGCTTTTTGGACAAGATCACGCCGTATTAGGCTTCCAGAGCCCCGGCTAAGCAATTTTACCGGGTCGCCCGGTTCTTTTTTTAACCAGCCCGGTTCTTTTTACACTTCCAGCTGGAGCTCAGCATCGTGTAAAACATAAACCAAACGATGAAATTGGTTATTTCTTCATGTATAATGATCAACTCGATACTCCCTAGCCCCCAACAGCCTTTTTTTTCATAACACTTTAACCAGAGTGACGGGAGAGCGGCATTTCAGAAAACGTGCTTATCTCGGCGAGAAAAAGCGATTTCGGCAATAAAATTTAAAACGCGTGTAAAACATAAACCAAACGATGAAATTGGTTATTTCTTCATGTATAATGATCAACTCGATACTCCCTAGCCCCCAACAGCCTTTTTTTTCATAACACTTTAACCAGAGTGACGGGAGAGCGGCATTTCAGAAAACGTGCTTATCTCGGCGAGAAAAAGCGATTTCGGCAATAAAATTTAAAACGCGTGTAAAACATAAACCAAACGATGAAATTGGTTATTTCTTCATGTATAATGATCAACTCGATACTCCCTAGCCCCCAACAGCCTTTTTTTTCATAACACTTTAACCAGAGTGACGGGAGAGCGGCATTTCAGAAAACGTGCTTATCTCGGCGAGAAAAAGCGATTTCGGCAATAAAATTTAAAACGCGTGTAAAACATAAACCAAACGATGAAATTGGTTATTTCTTCATGTATAATGATCAACTCGATACTCCCTAGCCCCCAACAGCCTTTTTTTTCATAACACTTTAACCAGAGTGACGGGAGAGCGGCATTTCAGAAAACGTGCTTATCTCGGCGAGAAAAAGCGATTTCGGCAATAAAATTTAAAACGCGTGTAAAACATAAACCAAACGATGAAATTGGTTATTTCTTCATGTATAATGATCAACTCGATACTCCCTAGCCCCCAACAGCCTTTTTTTTCATAACACTTTAACCAGAGTGACGGGAGAGCGGCATTTCAGAAAACGTGCTTATCTCGGCGAGAAAAAGCGATTTCGGCAATAAAATTTAAAACGCGTGTAAAACATAAACCAAACGATGAAACTGGTTATTTCTTCATGTATAATAATCAACTCGATACTCCCTAGCCCCCAACAGCCTTTTTTTTCATAACACTTTAACCAGAGTGACGGGAGAGCGGCATTTCAGAAAACGTGCTTATCTCGGCGAGAAAAAGCGATTTCGGCAATAAAATTTAAAACGCGTGTAAAACATAAACCAAACGATGAAATTGGTTATTTCTTCATGTATAATGATCAACTCGAGTCGAGCTCCAGGGAGAGAGGCTGATTTTTCGCTTTTTGAGGCCGACCGACGAACCGGCGCGGGACGGACTCAAAAGCCCGCAGAGCCGTAGGCACTTAGAAAAGTTTCGCCTTTGGCTGTGAGCTCCAGGGGGAGAGGCTGGTTTTGCGTTATTTTAGGCCGGCTGGAGAACCGGCGCGGGTCGGACGCACAATCCCCGCAGAGCCGTGGGCACTTAGAAAATTTTTGCCAAGTTGGCTCTGAGCGCCTGGTACCTAATATGGAAGTATAGAGGCCGACTTTCGGGCAAGATCATGCCGCGTTAGGCTTCCAGGACCCCGGCTAAGCAATTTTACCGGGCCGCCCGGTTCTTTTTTTGAACCAGCCCGGTTCTTTTTACACTTACAGCTGGAGCTCGGCAGCGGCTTTTTGCGCAAGATCACGCCGGGTTAGGCTTCCAGGACCTCGGCTAAGCAATTCTACCGGGCCGCCCGGTTCTTTTTTTTGAACCAGCCCGGTTCTTTTTACACTTCCAGCTGGAGCTCACGAGCGGCTTTTTGGACAAGATAACGCCGTGTTAGGCTTCCAGAGCCCCGGCTAAGCAATTTTACCGGCCCGCCCGGTTCTTTTTTTTAACCAGCCCGGTTCTTTTTACACTTCCAGCTGGAGCTAGGCAGCGGGTTTTTGGACAAGATCACGCCGTGTTAGGCTTCCAGAGCCCCGGCTAAGCAATTTTACAGGGTCGCCCGGTTCTTTTTTTTAACCAGCCCGGTTTTTTTTACACTTCCAGCTGGAGCTCAGCAGCGGCTTTTTGCACAGTATCACGCCGGGTTAGGCTTCCAGAGCCCCGGCTAAGCAATTTTACCGGGCCGCCCGGTTCTTTTTTTTAACCAGCCCGGTTCTTTTTACACTTCCAGCTGGAGCTCAGCAGCGGCTTTTTGGACAAGATCACGCCGTGTTAGGCTTCCAGAGCCCCGGCTAAGCAATTTTACCGTGTCGCCCGGTTCTTTTTTTGAACCAGCCCGGTTCTTTTTACACTTCCAGCTGGAGCTCAGCAGCGGCTTTTTGGACAAGATCACGCCGTGTTAGGCTTCCAGAGCCCCGGCTAAGCAATTTTACCGGGTCGCCCGGTTCTTTTTTTAACCAGCCCGGTTCTTTTTACACTTCCAGCTGGAGCTCAGCATCGTGTAAAACATAAACCAAACGATGAAATTGGTTATTTCTTCATGTATAATGATCAACTCGATACTCCCTAGCCCCCAACAGCCTTTTTTTTCATAACACTTTAACCAGAGTGACGGGAGAGCGGCATTTCAGAAAACGTGCTTATCTCGGCGAGAAAAAGCGATTTTGGCAATAAAATTTAAAACGCGTGTAAAACATAAACCAAACGATGAAATTGGTTATTTCTTCATGTATAATGATCAACTCGATACTCCCTAGCCCCCAACAGCCTTTTTTTTCATAACACTTTAACCAGAGTGACGGGAGAGCGGCATTTCAGAAAACGTGCTTATCTCGGCGAGAAAAAGCGATTTCGGCAATAAAATTTAAAACGCGTGTAAAACATAAACCAAACGATGAAATTGGTTATTTCTTCATGTATAATGATCAACTCGATACTCCCTAGCCCCCAACAGCCTTTTTTTTCATAACACTTTAACCAGAGTGACGGGAGAGCGGCATTTCAGAAAACGTGCTTATCTCGGCGAGAAAAAGCGATTTCGGCAATAAAATTTAAAACGCGTGTAAAACATAAACCAAACGATGAAATTGGTTATTTCTTCATGTATAATGATCAACTCGATACTCCCTAGCCCCCAACAGCCTTTTTTTTCATAACACTTTAACCAGAGTGACGGGAGAGCGGCATTTCAGAAAACGTGCTTATCTCGGCGAGAAAAAGCGATTTCGGCAATAAAATTTAAAACGCGTGTAAAACATAAACCAAACGATGAAATTGGTTATTTCTTCATGTATAATGATCAACTCGATACTCCCTAGCCCCCAACAGCCTTTTTTTTCATAACACTTTAACCAGAGTGACGGGAGAGCGGCATTTCAGAAAACGTGCTTATCTCGGCGAGAAAAAGCGATTTCGGCAATAAAATTTAAAACGCGTGTAAAACATAAACCAAACGATGAAATTGGTTATTTCTTCATGTATAATGATCAACTCGATACTCCCTAGCCCCCAACAGCCTTTTTTTTCATAACACTTTAACCAGAGTGACGGGAGAGCGGCATTTCAGAAAACGTGCTTATCTCGGCGAGAAAAAGCGATTTCGGCAATAAAATTTAAAACGCGTGTAAAACATAAACCAAACGATGAAATTGGTTATTTCTTCATGTATAATGATCAACTCGATACTCCCTAGCCCCCAACAGCCTTTTTTTTCATAACACTTTAACCAGAGTGACGGGAGAGCGGCATTTCAGAAAACGTGCTTATCTCGGCGAGAAAAAGCGATTTCGGCAATAAAATTTAAAACGCGTGTAAAACATAAACCAAACGATGAAATTGGTTATTTCTTCATGTATAATGATCAACTCGATACTCCCTAGCCCCCAACAGCCTTTTTTTTCATAACACTTTAACCAGAGTGACGGGAGAGCGGCATTTCAGAAAACGTGCTTATCTCGGCGAGAAAAAGCGATTTCGGCAATAAAATTTAAAACGCGTGTAAAACATAAACCAAACGATGAAATTGGTTATTTCTTCATGTATAATGATCAACTCGATACTCCCTAGCCCCCAACAGCCTTTTTTTTCATAACACTTTAACCAGAGTGACGGGAGAGCGGCATTTCAGAAAACGTGCTTATCTCGGCGAGAAAAAGCGATTTCGGCAATAAAATTTAAAACGCGTGTAAAACATAAACCAAACGATGAAATTGGTTATTTCTTCATGTATAATGATCAACTCGATACTCCCTAGCCCCCAACAGCCTTTTTTTTCATAACACTTTAACCAGAGTGACGGGAGAGCGGCATTTCAGAAAACGTGCTTATCTCGGCGAGAAAAAGCGATTTCGGCAATAAAATTTAAAACGCGTGTAAAACATAAACCAAACGATGAAATTGGTTATTTCTTCATGTATAATGATCAACTCGATACTCCCTAGCCCCCAACAGCCTTTTTTTTCATAACACTTTAACCAGAGTGACGGGAGAGCGGCATTTCAGAAAACGTGCTTATCTCGGCGAGAAAAAGCGATTTCGGCAATAAAATTTAAAACGCGTGTAAAACATAAACCAAACGATGAAATTGGTTATTTCTTCATGTATAATGATCAACTCGATACTCCCTAGCCCCCAACAGCCTTTTTTTTCATAACACTTTAACCAGAGTGACGGGAGAGCGGCATTTCAGAAAACGTGCTTATCTCGGCGAGAAAAAGCGATTTCGGCAATAAAATTTAAAACGCGTGTAAAACATAAACCAAACGATGAAATTGGTTATTTCTTCATGTATAATGATCAACTCGATACTCCCTAGCCCCCAACAGCCTTTTTTTTCATAACACTTTAACCAGAGTGACGGGAGAGCGGCATTTCAGAAAACGTGCTTATCTCGGCGAGAAAAAGCGATTTCGGCAATAAAATTTAAAACGCGTGTAAAACATAAACCAAACGATGAAATTGGTTATTTCTTCATGTATAATGATCAACTCGATACTCCCTAGCCCCCAACAGCCTTTTTTTTCATAACACTTTAACCAGAGTGACGGGAGAGCGGCATTTCAGAAAACGTGCTTATCTCGGCGAGAAAAAGCGATTTCGGCAATAAAATTTAAAACGCGTGTAAAACATAAACCAAACGATGAAATTGGTTATTTCTTCATGTATAATGATCAACTCGATACTCCCTAGCCCCCAACAGCCTTTTTTTTCATAACACTTTAACCAGAGTGACGGGAGAGCGGCATTTCAGAAAACGTGCTTATCTCGGCGAGAAAAAGCGATTTCGGCAATAAAATTTAAAACGCGTGTAAAACATAAACCAAACGATGAAATTGGTTATTTCTTCATGTATAATGATCAACTCGATACTCCCTAGCCCCCAACAGCCTTTTTTTTCATAACACTTTAACCAGAGTGACGGGAGAGCGGCATTTCAGAAAACGTGCTTATCTCGGCGAGAAAAAGCGATTTCGGCAATAAAATTTAAAACGCGTGTAAAACATAAACCAAACGATGAAATTGGTTATTTCTTCATGTATAATGATCAACTCGATACTCCCTAGCCCCCAACAGCCTTTTTTTTCATAACACTTTAACCAGAGTGACGGGAGAGCGGCATTTCAGAAAACGTGCTTATCTCGGCGAGAAAAAGCGATTTCGGCAATAAAATTTAAAACGCGTGTAAAACATAAACCAAACGATGAAATTGGTTATTTCTTCATGTATAATGATCAACTCGATACTCCCTAGCCCCCAACAGCCTTTTTTTTCATAACACTTTAACCAGAGTGACGGGAGAGCGGCATTTCAGAAAACGTGCTTATCTCGGCGAGAAAAAGCGATTTCGGCAATAAAATTTAAAACGCGTGTAAAACATAAACCAAACGATGAAATTGGTTATTTCTTCATGTATAATGATCAACTCGATACTCCCTAGCCCCCAACAGCCTTTTTTTTCATAACACTTTAACCAGAGTGACGGGAGAGCGGCATTTCAGAAAACGTGCTTATCTCGGCGAGAAAAAGCGATTTCGGCAATAAAATTTAAAACGCGTGTAAAACATAAACCAAACGATGAAATTGGTTATTTCTTCATGTATAATGATCAACTCGATACTCCCTAGCCCCCAACAGCCTTTTTTTTCATAACACTAACCAGAGTGACGGGAGAGCGGCATTTCAGAAAACGTGCTTATCTCGGCGAGAAAAAGCGATTTCGGCAATAAAATTTAAAACGCGTGTAAAACATAAACCAAACGATGAAATTGGTTATTTCTTCATGTATAATGATCAACTCGATACTCCCTAGCCCCCAACAGCCTTTTTTTTCATAACACTTTAACCAGAGTGACGGGAGAGCGGCATTTCAGAAAACGTGCTTATCTCGGCGAGAAAAAGCGATTTCGGCAATAAAATTTAAAACGCGTGTAAAACATAAACCAAACGATGAAATTGGTTATTTCTTCATGTATAATGATCAACTCGATACTCCCTAGCCCCCAACAGCCTTTTTTTTCATAACACTTTAACCAGAGTGACGGGAGAGCGGCATTTCAGAAAACGTGCTTATCTCGGCGAGAAAAAGCGATTTCGGCAATAAAATTTAAAACGCGTGTAAAACATAAACCAAACGATGAAATTGGTTATTTCTTCATGTATAATGATCAACTCGATACTCCCTAGCCCCCAACAGCCTTTTTTTTCATAACACTTTAACCAGAGTGACGGGAGAGCGGCATTTCAGAAAACGTGCTTATCTCGGCGAGAAAAAGCGATTTCGGCAATAAAATTTAAAACGCGTGTAAAACATAAACCAAACGATGAAATTGGTTATTTCTTCATGTATAATGATCAACTCGATACTCCCTAGCCCCCAACAGCCTTTTTTTTCATAACACTTTAACCAGAGTGACGGGAGAGCGGCATTTCAGAAAACGTGCTTATCTCGGCGAGAAAAAGCGATTTCGGCAATAAAATTTAAAACGCGTGTAAAACATAAACCAAACGATGAAATTGGTTATTTCTTCATGTATAATGATCAACTCGATACTCCCTAGCCCCCAACAGCCTTTTTTTTCATAACACTTTAACCAGAGTGACGGGAGAGCGGCATTTCAGAAAACGTGCTTATCTCGGCGAGAAAAAGCGATTTCGGCAATAAAATTTAAAACGCGTGTAAAACATAAACCAAACGATGAAATTGGTTATTTCTTCATGTATAATGATCAACTCGATACTCCCTAGCCCCCAACAGCCTTTTTTTTCATAACACTTTAACCAGAGTGACGGGAGAGCGGCATTTCAGAAAACGTGCTTATCTCGGCGAGAAAAAGCGATTTCGGCAATAAAATTTAAAACGCGTGTAAAACATAAACCAAACGATGAAATTGGTTATTTCTTCATGTATAATGATCAACTCGATACTCCCTAGCCCCCAACAGCCTTTTTTTTCATAACACTTTAACCAGAGTGACGGGAGAGCGGCATTTCAGAAAACGTGCTTATCTCGGCGAGAAAAAGCGATTTCGGCAATAAAATTTAAAACGCGTGTAAAACATAAACCAAACGATGAAATTGGTTATTTCTTCATGTATAATGATCAACTCGATACTCCCTAGCCCCCAACAGCCTTTTTTTTCATAACACTTTAACCAGAGTGACGGGAGAGCGGCATTTCAGAAAACGTGCTTATCTCGGCGAGAAAAAGCGATTTCGGCAATAAAATTTAAAACGCGTGTAAAACATAAACCAAACGATGAAATTGGTTATTTCTTCATGTATAATGATCAACTCGATACTCCCTAGCCCCCAACAGCCTTTTTTTTCATAACACTTTAACCAGAGTGACGGGAGAGCGGCATTTCAGAAAACGTGCTTATCTCGGCGAGAAAAAGCGATTTCGGCAATAAAATTTAAAACGCGTGTAAAACATAAACCAAACGATGAAATTGGTTATTTCTTCATGTATAATGATCAACTCGATACTCCCTAGCCCCCAACAGCCTTTTTTTTCATAACACTTTAACCAGAGTGACGGGAGAGCGGCATTTCAGAAAACGTGCTTATCTCGGCGAGAAAAAGCGATTTCGGCAATAAAATTTAAAACGCGTGTAAAACATAAACCAAACGATGAAATTGGTTATTTCTTCATGTATAATGATCAACTCGATACTCCCTAGCCCCCAACAGCCTTTTTTTTCATAACACTTTAACCAGAGTGACGGGAGAGCGGCATTTCAGAAAACGTGCTTATCTCGGCGAGAAAAAGCGATTTCGGCAATAAAATTTAAAACGCGTGTAAAACATAAACCAAACGATGAAATTGGTTATTTCTTCATGTATAATGATCAACTCGATACTCCCTAGCCCCCAACAGCCTTTTTTTTCATAACACTTTAACCAGAGTGACGGGAGAGCGGCATTTCAGAAAACGTGCTTATCTCGGCGAGAAAAAGCGATTTCGGCAATAAAATTTAAAACGCGTGTAAAACATAAACCAAACGATGAAATTGGTTATTTCTTCATGTATAATGATCAACTCGATACTCCCTAGCCCCCAACAGCCTTTTTTTTCATAACACTTTAACCAGAGTGACGGGAGAGCGGCATTTCAGAAAACGTGCTTATCTCGGCGAGAAAAAGCGATTTCGGCAATAAAATTTAAAACGCGTGTAAAACATAAACCAAACGATGAAATTGGTTATTTCTTCATGTATAATGATCAACTCGATACTCCCTAGCCCCCAACAGCCTTTTTTTTCATAACAGCTTTAACCAGAGTGACGGGAGAGCGGCATTTCAGAAAACGTGCTTATCTCGGCGAGAAAAAGCGATTTCGGCAATAAAATTTAAAACGCGTGTAAAACATAAACCAAACGATGAAATTGGTTATTTCTTCATGTATAATGATCAACTCGATACTCCCTAGCCCCCAACAGCCTTTTTTTTCATAACACTTTAACCAGAGTGACGGGAGAGCGGCATTTCAGAAAACGTGCTTATCTCGGCGAGAAAAAGCGATTTCGGCAATAAAATTTAAAACGCGTGTAAAACATAAACCAAACGATGAAATTGGTTATTTCTTCATGTATAATGATCAACTCGATACTCCCTAGCCCCCAACAGCCTTTTTTTTCATAACACTTTAACCAGAGTGACGGGAGAGCGGCATTTCAGAAAACGTGCTTATCTCGGCGAGAAAAAGCGATTTCGGCAATAAAATTTAAAACGCGTGTAAAACATAAACCAAACGATGAAATTGGTTATTTCTTCATGTATAATGATCAACTCGATACTCCCTAGCCCCCAACAGCCTTTTTTTTCATAACACTTTAACCAGAGTGACGGGAGAGCGGCATTTCAGAAAACGTGCTTATCTCGGCGAGAAAAAGCGATTTCGGCAATAAAATTTAAAACGCGTGTAAAACATAAACCAAACGATGAAATTGGTTATTTCTTCATGTATAATGATCAACTCGATACTCCCTAGCCCCCAACAGCCTTTTTTTTCATAACACTTTAACCAGAGTGACGGGAGAGCGGCATTTCAGAAAACGTGCTTATCTCGGCGAGAAAAAGCGATTTCGGCAATAAAATTTAAAACGCGTGTAAAACATAAACCAAACGATGAAATTGGTTATTTCTTCATGTATAATGATCAACTCGATACTCCCTAGCCCCCAACAGCCTTTTTTTTCATAACACTTTAACCAGAGTGACGGGAGAGCGGCATTTCAGAAAACGTGCTTATCTCGGCGAGAAAAAGCGATTTCGGCAATAAAATTTAAAACGCGTGTAAAACATAAACCAAACGATGAAATTGGTTATTTCTTCATGTATAATGATCAACTCGATACTCCCTAGCCCCCAACAGCCTTTTTTTTCATAACACTTTAACCAGAGTGACGGGAGAGCGGCATTTCAGAAAACGTGCTTATCTCGGCGAGAAAAAGCGATTTCGGCAATAAAATTTAAAACGCGTGTAAAACATAAACCAAACGATGAAATTGGTTATTTCTTCATGTATAATGATCAACTCGATACTCCCTAGCCCCCAACAGCCTTTTTTTTCATAACACTTTAACCAGAGTGACGGGAGAGCGGCATTTCAGAAAACGTGCTTATCTCGGCGAGAAAAAGCGATTTCGGCAATAAAATTTAAAACGCGTGTAAAACATAAACCAAACGATGAAATTGGTTATTTCTTCATGTATAATGATCAACTCGATACTCCCTAGCCCCCAACAGCCTTTTTTTTCATAACACTTTAACCAGAGTGACGGGAGAGCGGCATTTCAGAAAACGTGCTTATCTCGGCGAGAAAAAGCGATTTCGGCAATAAAATTTAAAACGCGTGTAAAACATAAACCAAACGATGAAATTGGTTATTTCTTCATGTATAATGATCAACTCGATACTCCCTAGCCCCCAACAGCCTTTTTTTTCATAACACTTTAACCAGAGTGACGGGAGAGCGGCATTTCAGAAAACGTGCTTATCTCGGCGAGAAAAAGCGATTTCGGCAATAAAATTTAAAACGCGTGTAAAACATAAACCAAACGATGAAATTGGTTATTTCTTCATGTATAATGATCAACTCGATACTCCCTAGCCCCCAACAGCCTTTTTTTTCATAACACTTTAACCAGAGTGACGGGAGAGCGGCATTTCAGAAAACGTGCTTATCTCGGCGAGAAAAAGCGATTTCGGCAATAAAATTTAAAACGCGTGTAAAACATAAACCAAACGATGAAATTGGTTATTTCTTCATGTATAATGATCAACTCGATACTCCCTAGCCCCCAACAGCCTTTTTTTTCATAACACTTTAACCAGAGTGACGGGAGAGCGGCATTTCAGAAAACGTGCTTATCTCGGCGAGAAAAAGCGATTTCGGCAATAAAATTTAAAACGCGTGTAAAACATAAACCAAACGATGAAATTGGTTATTTCTTCATGTATAATGATCAACTCGATACTCCCTAGCCCCCAACAGCCTTTTTTTTCATAACACTTTAACCAGAGTGACGGGAGAGCGGCATTTCAGAAAACGTGCTTATCTCGGCGAGAAAAAGCGATTTCGGCAATAAAATTTAAAACGCGTGTAAAACATAAACCAAACGATGAAATTGGTTATTTCTTCATGTATAATGATCAACTCGATACTCCCTAGCCCCCAACAGCCTTTTTTTTCATAACACTTTAACCAGAGTGACGGGAGAGCGGCATTTCAGAAAACGTGCTTATCTCGGCGAGAAAAAGCGATTTCGGCAATAAAATTTAAAACGCGTGTAAAACATAAACCAAACGATGAAATTGGTTATTTCTTCATGTATAATGATCAACTCGATACTCCCTAGCCCCCAACAGCCTTTTTTTTCATAACACTTTAACCAGAGTGACGGGAGAGCGGCATTTCAGAAAACGTGCTTATCTCGGCGAGAAAAAGCGATTTCGGCAATAAAATTTAAAACGCGTGTAAAACATAAACCAAACGATGAAATTGGTTATTTCTTCATGTATAATGATCAACTCGATACTCCCTAGCCCCCAACAGCCTTTTTTTTCATAACACTTTAACCAGAGTGACGGGAGAGCGGCATTTCAGAAAACGTGCTTATCTCGGCGAGAAAAAGCGATTTCGGCAATAAAATTTAAAACGCGTGTAAAACATAAACCAAACGATGAAATTGGTTATTTCTTCATGTATAATGATCAACTCGATACTCCCTAGCCCCCAACAGCCTTTTTTTTCATAACACTTTAACCAGAGTGACGGGAGAGCGGCATTTCAGAAAACGTGCTTATCTCGGCGAGAAAAAGCGATTTCGGCAATAAAATTTAAAACGCGTGTAAAACATAAACCAAACGATGAAATTGGTTATTTCTTCATGTATAATGATCAACTCGATACTCCCTAGCCCCCAACAGCCTTTTTTTTCATAACACTTTAACCAGAGTGACGGGAGAGCGGCATTTCAGAAAACGTGCTTATCTCGGCGAGAAAAAGCGATTTCGGCAATAAAATTTAAAACGCGTGTAAAACATAAACCAAACGATGAAATTGGTTATTTCTTCATGTATAATGATCAACTCGATACTCCCTAGCCCCCAACAGCCTTTTTTTTCATAACACTTTAACCAGAGTGACGGGAGAGCGGCATTTCAGAAAACGTGCTTATCTCGGCGAGAAAAAGCGATTTCGGCAATAAAATTTAAAACGCGTGTAAAACATAAACCAAACGATGAAATTGGTTATTTCTTCATGTATAATGATCAACTCGATACTCCCTAGCCCCCAACAGCCTTTTTTTTCATAACACTTTAACCAGAGTGACGGGAGAGCGGCATTTCAGAAAACGTGCTTATCTCGGCGAGAAAAAGCGATTTCGGCAATAAAATTTAAAACGCGTGTAAAACATAAACCAAACGATGAAATTGGTTATTTCTTCATGTATAATGATCAACTCGATACTCCCTAGCCCCCAACAGCCTTTTTTTTCATAACACTTTAACCAGAGTGACGGGAGAGCGGCATTTCAGAAAACGTGCTTATCTCGGCGAGAAAAAGCGATTTCGGCAATAAAATTTAAAACGCGTGTAAAACATAAACCAAACGATGAAATTGGTTATTTCTTCATGTATAATGATCAACTCGATACTCCCTAGCCCCCAACAGCCTTTTTTTTCATAACACTTTAACCAGAGTGACGGGAGAGCGGCATTTCAGAAAACGTGCTTATCTCGGCGAGAAAAAGCGATTTCGGCAATAAAATTTAAAACGCGTGTAAAACATAAACCAAACGATGAAATTGGTTATTTCTTCATGTATAATGATCAACTCGATACTCCCTAGCCCCCAACAGCCTTTTTTTTCATAACACTTTAACCAGAGTGACGGGAGAGCGGCATTTCAGAAAACGTGCTTATCTCGGCGAGAAAAAGCGATTTCGGCAATAAAATTTAAAACGCGTGTAAAACATAAACCAAACGATGAAATTGGTTATTTCTTCATGTATAATGATCAACTCGATACTCCCTAGCCCCCAACAGCCTTTTTTTTCATAACACTTTAACCAGAGTGACGGGAGAGCGGCATTTCAGAAAACGTGCTTATCTCGGCGAGAAAAAGCGATTTCGGCAATAAAATTTAAAACGCGTGTAAAACATAAACCAAACGATGAAATTGGTTATTTCTTCATGTATAATGATCAACTCGATACTCCCTAGCCCCCAACAGCCTTTTTTTTCATAACACTTTAACCAGAGTGACGGGAGAGCGGCATTTCAGAAAACGTGCTTATCTCGGCGAGAAAAAGCGATTTCGGCAATAAAATTTAAAACGCGTGTAAAACATAAACCAAACGATGAAATTGGTTATTTCTTCATGTATAATGATCAACTCGATACTCCCTAGCCCCCAACAGCCTTTTTTTTCATAACACTTTAACCAGAGTGACGGGAGAGCGGCATTTCAGAAAACGTGCTTATCTCGGCGAGAAAAAGCGATTTCGGCAATAAAATTTAAAACGCGTGTAAAACATAAACCAAACGATGAAATTGGTTATTTCTTCATGTATAATGATCAACTCGATACTCCCTAGCCCCCAACAGCCTTTTTTTTCATAACACTTTAACCAGAGTGACGGGAGAGCGGCATTTCAGAAAACGTGCTTATCTCGGCGAGAAAAAGCGATTTCGGCAATAAAATTTAAAACGCGTGTAAAACATAAACCAAACGATGAAATTGGTTATTTCTTCATGTATAATGATCAACTCGATACTCCCTAGCCCCCAACAGCCTTTTTTTTCATAACACTTTAACCAGAGTGACGGGAGAGCGGCATTTCAGAAAACGTGCTTATCTCGGCGAGAAAAAGCGATTTCGGCAATAAAATTTAAAACGCGTGTAAAACATAAACCAAACGATGAAATTGGTTATTTCTTCATGTATAATGATCAACTCGATACTCCCTAGCCCCCAACAGCCTTTTTTTTCATAACACTTTAACCAGAGTGACGGGAGAGCGGCATTTCAGAAAACGTGCTTATCTCGGCGAGAAAAAGCGATTTCGGCAATAAAATTTAAAACGCGTGTAAAACATAAACCAAACGATGAAATTGGTTATTTCTTCATGTATAATGATCAACTCGATACTCCCTAGCCCCCAACAGCCTTTTTTTTCATAACACTTTAACCAGAGTGACGGGAGAGCGGCATTTCAGAAAACGTGCTTATCTCGGCGAGAAAAAGCGATTTCGGCAATAAAATTTAAAACGCGTGTAAAACATAAACCAAACGATGAAATTGGTTATTTCTTCATGTATAATGATCAACTCGATACTCCCTAGCCCCCAACAGCCTTTTTTTTCATAACACTTTAACCAGAGTGACGGGAGAGCGGCATTTCAGAAAACGTGCTTATCTCGGCGAGAAAAAGCGATTTCGGCAATAAAATTTAAAACGCGTGTAAAACATAAACCAAACGATGAAATTGGTTATTTCTTCATGTATAATGATCAACTCGATACTCCCTAGCCCCCAACAGCCTTTTTTTTCATAACACTTTAACCAGAGTGACGGGAGAGCGGCATTTCAGAAAACGTGCTTATCTCGGCGAGAAAAAGCGATTTCGGCAATAAAATTTAAAACGCGTGTAAAACATAAACCAAACGATGAAATTGGTTATTTCTTCATGTATAATGATCAACTCGATACTCCCTAGCCCCCAACAGCCTTTTTTTTCATAACACTTTAACCAGAGTGACGGGAGAGCGGCATTTCAGAAAACGTGCTTATCTCGGCGAGAAAAAGCGATTTCGGCAATAAAATTTAAAACGCGTGTAAAACATAAACCAAACGATGAAATTGGTTATTTCTTCATGTATAATGATCAACTCGATACTCCCTAGCCCCCAACAGCCTTTTTTTTCATAACACTTTAACCAGAGTGACGGGAGAGCGGCATTTCAGAAAACGTGCTTATCTCGGCGAGAAAAAGCGATTTCGGCAATAAAATTTAAAACGCGTGTAAAACATAAACCAAACGATGAAATTGGTTATTTCTTCATGTATAATGATCAACTCGATACTCCCTAGCCCCCAACAGCCTTTTTTTTCATAACACTTTAACCAGAGTGACGGGAGAGCGGCATTTCAGAAAACGTGCTTATCTCGGCGAGAAAAAGCGATTTCGGCAATAAAATTTAAAACGCGTGTAAAACATAAACCAAACGATGAAATTGGTTATTTCTTCATGTATAATGATCAACTCGATACTCCCTAGCCCCCAACAGCCTTTTTTTTCATAACACTTTAACCAGAGTGACGGGAGAGCGGCATTTCAGAAAACGTGCTTATCTCGGCGAGAAAAAGCGATTTCGGCAATAAAATTTAAAACGCGTGTAAAACATAAACCAAACGATGAAATTGGTTATTTCTTCATGTATAATGATCAACTCGATACTCCCTAGCCCCCAACAGCCTTTTTTTTCATAACACTTTAACCAGAGTGACGGGAGAGCGGCATTTCAGAAAACGTGCTTATCTCGGCGAGAAAAAGCGATTTCGGCAATAAAATTTAAAACGCGTGTAAAACATAAACCAAACGATGAAATTGGTTATTTCTTCATGTATAATGATCAACTCGATACTCCCTAGCCCCCAACAGCCTTTTTTTTCATAACACTTTAACCAGAGTGACGGGAGAGCGGCATTTCAGAAAACGTGCTTATCTCGGCGAGAAAAAGCGATTTCGGCAATAAAATTTAAAACGCGTGTAAAACATAAACCAAACGATGAAATTGGTTATTTCTTCATGTATAATGATCAACTCGATACTCCCTAGCCCCCAACAGCCTTTTTTTTCATAACACTTTAACCAGAGTGACGGGAGAGCGGCATTTCAGAAAACGTGCTTATCTCGGCGAGAAAAAGCGATTTCGGCAATAAAATTTAAAACGCGTGTAAAACATAAACCAAACGATGAAATTGGTTATTTCTTCATGTATAATGATCAACTCGATACTCCCTAGCCCCCAACAGCCTTTTTTTTCATAACACTTTAACCAGAGTGACGGGAGAGCGGCATTTCAGAAAACGTGCTTATCTCGGCGAGAAAAAGCGATTTCGGCAATAAAATTTAAAACGCGTGTAAAACATAAACCAAACGATGAAATTGGTTATTTCTTCATGTATAATGATCAACTCGATACTCCCTAGCCCCCAACAGCCTTTTTTTTCATAACACTTTAACCAGAGTGACGGGAGAGCGGCATTTCAGAAAACGTGCTTATCTCGGCGAGAAAAAGCGATTTCGGCAATAAAATTTAAAACGCGTGTAAAACATAAACCAAACGATGAAATTGGTTATTTCTTCATGTATAATGATCAACTCGATACTCCCTAGCCCCCAACAGCCTTTTTTTTCATAACACTTTAACCAGAGTGACGGGAGAGCGGCATTTCAGAAAACGTGCTTATCTCGGCGAGAAAAAGCGATTTCGGCAATAAAATTTAAAACGCGTGTAAAACATAAACCAAACGATGAAATTGGTTATTTCTTCATGTATAATGATCAACTCGATACTCCCTAGCCCCCAACAGCCTTTTTTTTCATAACACTTTAACCAGAGTGACGGGAGAGCGGCATTTCAGAAAACGTGCTTATCTCGGCGAGAAAAAGCGATTTCGGCAATAAAATTTAAAACGCGTGTAAAACATAAACCAAACGATGAAATTGGTTATTTCTTCATGTATAATGATCAACTCGATACTCCCTAGCCCCCAACAGCCTTTTTTTTCATAACACTTTAACCAGAGTGACGGGAGAGCGGCATTTCAGAAAACGTGCTTATCTCGGCGAGAAAAAGCGATTTCGGCAATAAAATTTAAAACGCGTGTAAAACATAAACCAAACGATGAAATTGGTTATTTCTTCATGTATAATGATCAACTCGATACTCCCTAGCCCCCAACAGCCTTTTTTTTCATAACACTTTAACCAGAGTGACGGGAGAGCGGCATTTCAGAAAACGTGCTTATCTCGGCGAGAAAAAGCGATTTCGGCAATAAAATTTAAAACGCGTGTAAAACATAAACCAAACGATGAAATTGGTTATTTCTTCATGTATAATGATCAACTCGATACTCCCTAGCCCCCAACAGCCTTTTTTTTCATAACACTTTAACCAGAGTGACGGGAGAGCGGCATTTCAGAAAACGTGCTTATCTCGGCGAGAAAAAGCGATTTCGGCAATAAAATTTAAAACGCGTGTAAAACATAAACCAAACGATGAAATTGGTTATTTCTTCATGTATAATGATCAACTCGATACTCCCTAGCCCCCAACAGCCTTTTTTTTCATAACACTTTAACCAGAGTGACGGGAGAGCGGCATTTCAGAAAACGTGCTTATCTCGGCGAGAAAAAGCGATTTCGGCAATAAAATTTAAAACGCGTGTAAAACATAAACCAAACGATGAAATTGGTTATTTCTTCATGTATAATGATCAACTCGATACTCCCTAGCCCCCAACAGCCTTTTTTTTCATAACACTTTAACCAGAGTGACGGGAGAGCGGCATTTCAGAAAACGTGCTTATCTCGGCGAGAAAAAGCGATTTCGGCAATAAAATTTAAAACGCGTGTAAAACATAAACCAAACGATGAAATTGGTTATTTCTTCATGTATAATGATCAACTCGATACTCCCTAGCCCCCAACAGCCTTTTTTTTCATAACACTTTAACCAGAGGGACGGGAGAGCGGCATTTCAGAAAACGTGCTTATCTCGGCGAGAAAAAGCGATTTCGGCAATAAAATTTAAAACGCGTGTAAAACATAAACCAAACGATGAAATTGGTTATTTCTTCATGTATAATGATCAACTCGATACTCCCTAGCCCCCAACAGCCTTTTTTTTCATAACACTTTAACCAGAGTGACGGGAGAGCGGCATTTCAGAAAACGTGCTTATCTCGGCGAGAAAAAGCGATTTCGGCAATAAAATTTAAAACGCGTGTAAAACATAAACCAAACGATGAAATTGGTTATTTCTTCATGTATAATGATCAACTCGATACTCCCTAGCCCGCAACAGCCTTTTTTTTCATAACACTTTAACCAGAGTGACGGGAGAGCGGCATTTCAGAAAACGTGCTTATCTCGGCGAGAAAAAGCGATTTCGGCAATAAAATTTAAAACGCGTGTAAAACATAAACCAAACGATGAAATTGGTTATTTCTTCATGTATAATGATCAACTCGATACTCCCTAGCCCCCAACAGCCTTTTTTTTCATAACACTTTAACCAGAGTGACGGGAGAGCGGCATTTCAGAAAACGTGCTTATCTCGGCGAGAAAAAGCGATTTCGGCAATAAAATTTAAAACGCGTGTAAAACATAAACCAAACGATGAAATTGGTTATTTCTTCATGTATAATGATCAACTCGATACTCCCTAGCCCCCAACAGCCTTTTTTTTCATAACACTTTAACCAGAGTGACGGGAGAGCGGCATTTCAGAAAACGTGCTTATCTCGGCGAGAAAAAGCGATTTCGGCAATAAAATTTAAAACGCGTGTAAAACATAAACCAAACGATGAAATTGGTTATTTCTTCATGTATAATGATCAACTCGATACTCCCTAGCCCCCAACAGCCTTTTTTTTCATAACACTTTAACCAGAGGGACGGGAGAGCGGCATTTCAGAAAACGTGCTTATCTCGGCGAGAAAAAGCGATTTCGGCAATAAAATTTAAAACGCGTGTAAAACATAAACCAAACGATGAAATTGGTTATTTCTTCATGTATAATGATCAACTCGATACTCCCTAGCCCCCAACAGCCTTTTTTTTCATAACACTTTAACCAGAGTGACGGGAGAGCGGCATTTCAGAAAACGTGCTTATCTCGGCGAGAAAAAGGGATTTCGGCAATAAAATTTAAAACGCGTGTAAAACATAAACCAAACGATGAAATTGGTTATTTCTTCATGTATAATGATCAACTCGATACTCCCTAGCCCCCAACAGCCTTTTTTTTCATAACACTTTAACCAGAGTGACGGGAGAGCGGCATTTCAGAAAACGTGCTTATCTCGGCGAGAAAAAGCGATTTCGGCAATAAAATTTAAAACGCGTGTAAAACATAAACCAAACGATGAAATTGGTTATTTCTTCATGTATAATGATCAACTCGATACTCCCTAGCCCCCAACAGCCTTTTTTTTCATAACACTTTAACCAGAGTGACGGGAGAGCGGCATTTCAGAACACGTGCTTATCTCGGCGAGAAAAAGCGATTTCGGCAATAAAATTTAAAACGCGTGTAAAACATAAACCAAACGATGAAATTGGTTATTTCTTCATGTATAATGATCAACTCGAGTCGAGCTCCAGGGAGAGAGGCTGATTTTTCGCTTTTTGAGGCCGACCGACGAACCGGCGCGGGGCGGACTCAAAAGCCCGCAGAGCCGTAGGCACTTAGAAAAGTTTCGCCTTTGGCTGTGAGCTCCAGGGGGAGAGGCTGGTTTTGCGTTATTTTAGGCCGGCTGGAGAACCGGCGCGGGTCGGACGCACAATCCCCGCAGAGCCGTGGGCACTTAGAAAATTTTTGCCAAGTTGGCTCTGAGCGCCTGGTACCTAATATGGAAGTATAGAGGCCGACTTTCGGGCAAGATCACGCCGCGTTAGGCTTCCAGGACCCCGGCTAAGCAATTTTACCGGGCCGCCCGGTTCTTTTTTTGAACCAGCCCGGTTCTTTTTACACTTCCAGCTGGAGCTCAGCAGCGGCTTTTTGCGCAAGATCACGCCGGGTTAGGCTTCCAGGACCTCGGCTAAGCAATTCTACCGGGCCGCCCGGTTCTTTTTTTGAACCAGCCCGGTTCTTTTTACACTTCCAGCTGGAGCTCACGAGCGGCTTTTTGGACAAGATCACGCCGTGTTAGGCTTCCAGAGCCCCGGCTAAGCATTTTTACCGGCCCGCCCGGTTCTTTTTTTTAACCAGCCCGGTTCTTTTTACACTTCCAGCTGGAGCTCAGCAGCGGGTTTTTGGACAAGATCACGCCGTGTTAGGCTTCCAGAGCCCCGGCTAAGCAATTTTACAGGGTCGCCCGGTTCTTTTTTTTAACCAGCCCGGTTTTTTTTACACTTCCAGCTGGAGCTCAGCAGCGGCTTTTTGCACAGTATCACGCCGGGTTAGGCTTCCAGAGCTCCGGCTAAGCAATTTTACCGGGCCGCCCGGTTCTTTTTTTTAACCAGCCCGGTTCTTTTTACACTTCCAGCTGGAGCTCAGCAGCGGCTTTTTGGACAAGATCACGCCGTGTTAGGCTTCCAGAGCCCCGGCTAAGCAATTTTACCGGGTCGCCCGGTTCTTTTTTTTAACCAGCCCGGTTCTTTTTACACTTCCAGCTGGAGCTCAGCAGCGGCTTTTTGGACAAGATAACGCCGTGTTAGGCTTCCAGAGCCCCGGCTAAGCAATTTTACCGGGTCGCCCGGTTCTTTTTTTAACCAGCCCGGTTCTTTTTACACTTCCAGCTGGAGCTCAGCATCGTGTAAAACATAAACCAAACGATGAAATTGGTTATTTCTTCATGTATAATGATCAACTCGATACTCCCTAGCCCCCAACAGACTTTTTTTTCATAACACTTTAACCAGAGTGACGGGAGAGCGGCATTTCAGAAAACGTGCTTATCTCGGCGAGAAAAAGCGATTTCGGCAATAAAATTTAAAACGCGTGTAAAACATAAATCAAACGATGAAATTGGTTATTTCTTCATGTATAATGATCAACTCGATACTCCCTAGCCCCCAACAGCCTTTTTTTTCATAACACTTTAACCAGAGTGACGGGAGAGCGGCATTTCAGAAAACGTGCTTATCTCGGCGAGAAAAAGCGATTTCGGCAATAAAATTTAAAACGCGTGTAAAACATAAACCAAACGATGAAATTGGTTATTTCTTCATGTATAATGATCAACTCGATACTCCCTAGCCCCCAACAGCCTTTTTTTTCATAACACTTTAACCAGAGTGACGGGAGAGCGGCATTTCAGAAAACGTGCTTATCTCGGCGAGAAAAAGCGATTTCGGCAATAAAATTTAAAACGCGTGTAAAACATAAACCAAACGATGAAATTGGTTATTTCTTCATGTATAATGATCAACTCGATACTCCCTAGCCCCCAACAGCCTTTTTTTTCATAACACTTTAACCAGAGTGACGGGAGAGCGGCATTTCAGAAAACGTGCTTATCTCGGCGAGAAAAAGCGATTTCGGCAATAAAATTTAAAACGCGTGTAAAACATAAACCAAACGATGAAATTGGTTATTTCTTCATGTATAATGATCAACTCGATACTCCCTAGCCCCCAACAGCCTTTTTTTTCATAACACTTTAACCAGAGTGACGGGAGAGCGGCATTTCAGAAAACGTGCTTATCTCGGCGAGAAAAAGCGATTTCGGCAATAAAATTTAAAACGCGTGTAAAACATAAACCAAACGATGAAATTGGTTATTTCTTCATGTATAATGATCAACTCGATACTCCCTAGCCCCCAACAGCCTTTTTTTTCATAACACTTTAACCAGAGTGACGGGAGAGCGGCATTTCAGAAAACGTGCTTATCTCGGCGAGAAAAAGCGATTTCGGCAATAAAATTTAAAACGCGTGTAAAACATAAACCAAACGATGAAATTGGTTATTTCTTCATGTATAATGATCAACTCGATACTCCCTAGCCCCCAACAGCCTTTTTTTTCATAACACTTTAACCAGAGTGACGGGAGAGCGGCATTTCAGAAAACGTGCTTATCTCGGCGAGAAAAAGCGATTTCGGCAATAAAATTTAAAACGCGTGTAAAACATAAACCAAACGATGAAATTGGTTATTTCTTCATGTATAATGATCAACTCGATACTCCCTAGCCCCCAACAGCCTTTTTTTTCATAACACTTTAACCAGAGTGACGGGAGAGCGGCATTTCAGAAAACGTGCTTATCTCGGCGAGAAAAAGCGATTTCGGCAATAAAATTTAAAACGCGTGTAAAACATAAACCAAACGATGAAATTGGTTATTTCTTCATGTATAATGATCAACTCGATACTCCCTAGCCCCCAACAGCCTTTTTTTTCATAACACTTTAACCAGAGTGACGGGAGAGCGGCATTTCAGAAAACGTGCTTATCTCGGCGAGAAAAAGCGATTTCGGCAATAAAATTTAAAACGCGTGTAAAACATAAACCAAACGATGAAATTGGTTATTTCTTCATGTATAATGATCAACTCGATACTCCCTAGCCCCCAACAGCCTTTTTTTTCATAACACTTTAACCAGAGTGACGGGAGAGCGGCATTTCAGAAAACGTGCTTATCTCGGCGAGAAAAAGCGATTTCGGCAATAAAATTTAAAACGCGTGTAAAACATAAACCAAACGATGAAATTGGTTATTTCTTCATGTATAATGATCAACTCGATACTCCCTAGCCCCCAACAGCCTTTTTTTTCATAACACTTTAACCAGAGTGACGGGAGAGCGGCATTTCAGAAAACGTGCTTATCTCGGCGAGAAAAAGCGATTTCGCCAATAAAATTTAAAACGCGTGTAAAACATAAACCAAACGATGAAATTGGTTATTTCTTCATGTATAATGATCAACTCGATACTCCCTAGCCCCCAACAGCCTTTTTTTTCATAACACTTTAACCAGAGTGACGGGAGAGCGGCATTTCAGAAAACGTGCTTATCTCGGCGAGAAAAAGCGATTTCGGCAATAAAATTTAAAACGCGTGTAAAACATAAACCAAACGATGAAATTGGTTATTTCTTCATGTATAATGATCAACTCGATACTCCCTAGCCCCCAACAGCCTTTTTTTTCATAACACTTTAACCAGAGTGACGGGAGAGCGGCATTTCAGAAAACGTGCTTATCTCGGCGAGAAAAAGCGATTTCGCCAATAAAATTTAAAACGCGTGTAAAACATAAACCAAACGATGAAATTGGTTATTTCTTCATGTATAATGATCAACTCGATACTCCCTAGCCCCCAACAGCCTTTTTTTTCATAACACTTTAACCAGAGTGACGGGAGAGCGGCATTTCAGAAAACGTGCTTATCTCGGCGAGAAAAAGCGATTTCGGCAATAAAATTTAAAACGCGTGTAAAACATAAACCAAACGATGAAATTGGTTATTTCTTCATGTATAATGATCAACTCGATACTCCCTAGCCCCCAACAGCCTTTTTTTTCATAACACTTTAACCAGAGTGACGGGAGAGCGGCATTTCAGAAAACGTGCTTATCTCGGCGAGAAAAAGCGATTTCGGCAATAAAATTTAAAACGCGTGTAAAACATAAACCAAACGATGAAATTGGTTATTTCTTCATGTATAATGATCAACTCGATACTCCCTAGCCCCCAACAGCCTTTTTTTTCATAACACTTTAACCAGAGTGACGGGAGAGCGGCATTTCAGAAAACGTGCTTATCTCGGCGAGAAAAAGCGATTTCGGCAATAAAATTTAAAACGCGTGTAAAACATAAACCAAACGATGAAATTGGTTATTTCTTCATGTATAATGATCAACTCGATACTCCCTAGCCCCCAACAGCCTTTTTTTTCATAACACTTTAACCAGAGTGACGGGAGAGCGGCATTTCAGAAAACGTGCTTATCTCGGCGAGAAAAAGCGATTTCGGCAATAAAATTTAAAACGCGTGTAAAACATAAACCAAACGATGAAATTGGTTATTTCTTCATGTATAATGATCAACTCGATACTCCCTAGCCCCCAACAGCCTTTTTTTTCATAACACTTTAACCAGAGTGACGGGAGAGCGGCATTTCAGAAAACGTGCTTATCTCGGCGAGAAAAAGCGATTTCGGCAATAAAATTTAAAACGCGTGTAAAACATAAACCAAACGATGAAATTGGTTATTTCTTCATGTATAATGATCAACTCGATACTCCCTAGCCCCCAACAGCCTTTTTTTTCATAACACTTTAACCAGAGTGACGGGAGAGCGGCATTTCAGAAAACGTGCTTATCTCGGCGAGAAAAAGCGATTTCGGCAATAAAATTTAAAACGCGTGTAAAACATAAACCAAACGATGAAATTGGTTATTTCTTCATGTATAATGATCAACTCGATACTCCCTAGCCCCCAACAGCCTTTTTTTTCATAACACTTTAACCAGAGTGACGGGAGAGCGGCATTTCAGAAAACGTGCTTATCTCGGCGAGAAAAAGCGATTTCGGCAATAAAATTTAAAACGCGTGTAAAACATAAACCAAACGATGAAATTGGTTATTTCTTCATGTATAATGATCAACTCGATACTCCCTAGCCCCCAACAGCCTTTTTTTTCATAACACTTTAACCAGAGTGACGGGAGAGCGGCATTTCAGAAAACGTGCTTATCTCGGCGAGAAAAAGCGATTTCGGCAATAAAATTTAAAACGCGTGTAAAACATAAACCAAACGATGAAATTGGTTATTTCTTCATGTATAATGATCAACTCGATACTCCCTAGCCCCCAACAGCCTTTTTTTTCATAACACTTTAACCAGAGTGACGGGAGAGCGGCATTTCAGAAAACGTGCTTATCTCGGCGAGAAAAAGCGATTTCGGCAATAAAATTTAAAACGCGTGTAAAACATAAACCAAACGATGAAATTGGTTATTTCTTCATGTATAATGATCAACTCGATACTCCCTAGCCCCCAACAGCCTTTTTTTTCAGTAACACTTTAACCAGAGTGACGGGAGAGCGGCATTTCAGAAAACGTGCTTATCTCGGCGAGAAAAAGCGATTTCGGCAATAAAATTTAAAACGCGTGTAAAACATAAACCAAACGATGAAATTGGTTATTTCTTCATGTATAATGATCAACTCGATACTCCCTAGCCCCCAACAGCCTTTTTTTTCATAACACTTTAACCAGAGTGACGGGAGAGCGGCATTTCAGAAAACGTGCTTATCTCGGCGAGAAAAAGCGATTTCGGCAATAAAATTTAAAACGCGTGTAAAACATAAACCAAACGATGAAATTGGTTATTTCTTCATGTATAATGATCAACTCGATACTCCCTAGCCCCCAACAGCCTTTTTTTTCATAACACTTTAACCAGAGTGACGGGAGAGCGGCATTTCAGAAAACGTGCTTATCTCGGCGAGAAAAAGCGATTTCGGCAATAAAATTTAAAACGCGTGTAAAACATAAACCAAACGATGAAATTGGTTATTTCTTCATGTATAATGATCAACTCGATACTCCCTAGCCCCCAACAGCCTTTTTTTTCATAACACTTTAACCAGAGTGACGGGAGAGCGGCATTTCAGAAAACGTGCTTATCTCGGCGAGAAAAAGCGATTTCGGCAATAAAATTTAAAACGCGTGTAAAACATAAACCAAACGATGAAATTGGTTATTTCTTCATGTATAATGATCAACTCGATACTCCCTAGCCCCCAACAGCCTTTTTTTTCATAACACTTTAACCAGAGTGACGGGAGAGCGGCATTTCAGAAAACGTGCTTATCTCGGCGAGAAAAAGCGATTTCGGCAATAAAATTTAAAACGCGTGTAAAACATAAACCAAACGATGAAATTGGTTATTTCTTCATGTATAATGATCAACTCGATACTCCCTAGCCCCCAACAGCCTTTTTTTTCATAACACTTTAACCAGAGTGACGGGAGAGCGGCATTTCAGAAAACGTGCTTATCTCGGCGAGAAAAAGCGATTTCGGCAATAAAATTTAAAACGCGTGTAAAACATAAACCAAACGATGAAATTGGTTATTTCTTCATGTATAATGATCAACTCGATACTCCCTAGCCCCCAACAGCCTTTTTTTTCATAACACTTTAACCAGAGTGACGGGAGAGCGGCATTTCAGAAAACGTGCTTATCTCGGCGAGAAAAAGCGATTTCGGCAATAAAATTTAAAACGCGTGTAAAACATAAACCAAACGATGAAATTGGTTATTTCTTCATGTATAATGATCAACTCGATACTCCCTAGCCCCCAACAGCCTTTTTTTTCATAACACTTTAACCAGAGTGACGGGAGAGCGGCATTTCAGAAAACGTGCTTATCTCGGCGAGAAAAAGCGATTTCGGCAATAAAATTTAAAACGCGTGTAAAACATAAACCAAACGATGAAATTGGTTATTTCTTCATGTATAATGATCAACTCGATACTCCCTAGCCCCCAACAGCCTTTTTTTTCATAACACTTTAACCAGAGTGACGGGAGAGCGGCATTTCAGAAAACGTGCTTATCTCGGCGAGAAAAAGCGATTTCGGCAATAAAATTTAAAACGCGTGTAAAACATAAACCAAACGATGAAATTGGTTATTTCTTCATGTATAATGATCAACTCGATACTCCCTAGCCCCCAACAGCCTTTTTTTTCATAACACTTTAACCAGAGTGACGGGAGAGCGGCATTTCAGAAAACGTGCTTATCTCGGCGAGAAAAAGCGATTTCGGCAATAAAATTTAAAACGCGTGTAAAACATAAACCAAACGATGAAATTGGTTATTTCTTCATGTATAATGATCAACTCGATACTCCCTAGCCCCCAACAGCCTTTTTTTTCATAACACTTTAACCAGAGTGACGGGAGAGCGGCATTTCAGAAAACGTGCTTATCTCGGCGAGAAAAAGCGATTTCGGCAATAAAATTTAAAACGCGTGTAAAACATAAACCAAACGATGAAATTGGTTATTTCTTCATGTATAATGATCAACTCGATACTCCCTAGCCCCCAACAGCCTTTTTTTTCATAACACTTTAACCAGAGTGACGGGAGAGCGGCATTTCAGAAAACGTGCTTATCTCGGCGAGAAAAAGCGATTTCGGCAATAAAATTTAAAACGCGTGTAAAACATAAACCAAACGATGAAATTGGTTATTTCTTCATGTATAATGATCAACTCGATACTCCCTAGCCCCCAACAGCCTTTTTTTTCATAACACTTTAACCAGAGTGACGGGAGAGCGGCATTTCAGAAAACGTGCTTATCTCGGCGAGAAAAAGCGATTTCGGCAATAAAATTTAAAACGCGTGTAAAACATAAACCAAACGATGAAATTGGTTATTTCTTCATGTATAATGATCAACTCGATACTCCCTAGCCCCCAACAGCCTTTTTTTTCATAACACTTTAACCAGAGTGACGGGAGAGCGGCATTTCAGAAAACGTGCTTATCTCGGCGAGAAAAAGCGATTTCGGCAATAAAATTTAAAACGCGTGTAAAACATAAACCAAACGATGAAATTGGTTATTTCTTCATGTATAATGATCAACTCGATACTCCCTAGCCCCCAACAGCCTTTTTTTTCATAACACTTTAACCAGAGTGACGGGAGAGCGGCATTTCAGAAAACGTGCTTATCTCGGCGAGAAAAAGCGATTTCGGCAATAAAATTTAAAACGCGTGTAAAACATAAACCAAACGATGAAATTGGTTATTTCTTCATGTATAATGATCAACTCGATACTCCCTAGCCCCCAACAGCCTTTTTTTTCATAACACTTTAACCAGAGTGACGGGAGAGCGGCATTTCAGAAAACGTGCTTATCTCGGCGAGAAAAAGCGATTTCGGCAATAAAATTTAAAACGCGTGTAAAACATAAACCAAACGATGAAATTGGTTATTTCTTCATGTATAATGATCAACTCGATACTCCCTAGCCCCCAACAGCCTTTTTTTTCATAACACTTTAACCAGAGTGACGGGAGAGCGGCATTTCAGAAAACGTGCTTATCTCGGCGAGAAAAAGCGATTTCGGCAATAAAATTTAAAACGCGTGTAAAACATAAACCAAACGATGAAATTGGTTATTTCTTCATGTATAATGATCAACTCGATACTCCCTAGCCCCCAACAGCCTTTTTTTTCATAACACTTTAACCAGAGTGACGGGAGAGCGGCATTTCAGAAAACGTGCTTATCTCGGCGAGAAAAAGCGATTTCGGCAATAAAATTTAAAACGCGTGTAAAACATAAACCAAACGATGAAATTGGTTATTTCTTCATGTATAATGATCAACTCGATACTCCCTAGCCCCCAACAGCCTTTTTTTTCATAACACTTTAACCAGAGTGACGGGAGAGCGGCATTTCAGAAAACGTGCTTATCTCGGCGAGAAAAAGCGATTTCGGCAATAAAATTTAAAACGCGTGTAAAACATAAACCAAACGATGAAATTGGTTATTTCTTCATGTATAATGATCAACTCGATACTCCCTAGCCCCCAACAGCCTTTTTTTTCATAACACTTTAACCAGAGTGACGGGAGAGCGGCATTTCAGAAAACGTGCTTATCTCGGCGAGAAAAAGCGATTTCGGCAATAAAATTTAAAACGCGTGTAAAACATAAACCAAACGATGAAATTGGTTATTTCTTCATGTATAATGATCAACTCGATACTCCCTAGCCCCCAACAGCCTTTTTTTTCATAACACTTTAACCAGAGTGACGGGAGAGCGGCATTTCAGAAAACGTGCTTATCTCGGCGAGAAAAAGCGATTTCGGCAATAAAATTTAAAACGCGTGTAAAACATAAACCAAACGATGAAATTGGTTATTTCTTCATGTATAATGATCAACTCGATACTCCCTAGCCCCCAACAGCCTTTTTTTTCATAACACTTTAACCAGAGTGACGGGAGAGCGGCATTTCAGAAAACGTGCTTATCTCGGCGAGAAAAAGCGATTTCGGCAATAAAATTTAAAACGCGTGTAAAACATAAACCAAACGATGAAATTGGTTATTTCTTCATGTATAATGATCAACTCGATACTCCCTAGCCCCCAACAGCCTTTTTTTTCATAACACTTTAACCAGAGTGACGGGAGAGCGGCATTTCAGAAAACGTGCTTATCTCGGCGAGAAAAAGCGATTTCGGCAATAAAATTTAAAACGCGTGTAAAACATAAACCAAACGATGAAATTGGTTATTTCTTCATGTATAATGATCAACTCGATACTCCCTAGCCCCCAACAGCCTTTTTTTTCATAACACTTTAACCAGAGTGACGGGAGAGCGGCATTTCAGAAAACGTGCTTATCTCGGCGAGAAAAAGCGATTTCGGCAATAAAATTTAAAACGCGTGTAAAACATAAACCAAACGATGAAATTGGTTATTTCTTCATGTATAATGATCAACTCGATACTCCCTAGCCCCCAACAGCCTTTTTTTTCATAACACTTTAACCAGAGTGACGGGAGAGCGGCATTTCAGAAAACGTGCTTATCTCGGCGAGAAAAAGCGATTTCGGCAATAAAATTTAAAACGCGTGTAAAACATAAACCAAACGATGAAATTGGTTATTTCTTCATGTATAATGATCAACTCGATACTCCCTAGCCCCCAACAGCCTTTTTTTTCATAACACTTTAACCAGAGTGACGGGAGAGCGGCATTTCAGAAAACGTGCTTATCTCGGCGAGAAAAAGCGATTTCGGCAATAAAATTTAAAACGCGTGTAAAACATAAACCAAACGATGAAATTGGTTATTTCTTCATGTATAATGATCAACTCGATACTCCCTAGCCCCCAACAGCCTTTTTTTTCATAACACTTTAACCAGAGTGACGGGAGAGCGGCATTTCAGAAAACGTGCTTATCTCGGCGAGAAAAAGCGATTTCGGCAATAAAATTTAAAACGCGTGTAAAACATAAACCAAACGATGAAATTGGTTATTTCTTCATGTATAATGATCAACTCGATACTCCCTAGCCCCCAACAGCCTTTTTTTTCATAACACTTTAACCAGAGTGACGGGAGAGCGGCATTTCAGAAAACGTGCTTATCTCGGCGAGAAAAAGCGATTTCGGCAATAAAATTTAAAACGCGTGTAAAACATAAACCAAACGATGAAATTGGTTATTTCTTCATGTATAATGATCAACTCGATACTCCCTAGCCCCCAACAGCCTTTTTTTTCATAACACTTTAACCAGAGTGACGGGAGAGCGGCATTTCAGAAAACGTGCTTATCTCGGCGAGAAAAAGCGATTTCGGCAATAAAATTTAAAACGCGTGTAAAACATAAACCAAACGATGAAATTGGTTATTTCTTCATGTATAATGATCAACTCGATACTCCCTAGCCCCCAACAGCCTTTTTTTTCATAACACTTTAACCAGAGTGACGGGAGAGCGGCATTTCAGAAAACGTGCTTATCTCGGCGAGAAAAAGCGATTTCGGCAATAAAATTTAAAACGCGTGTAAAACATAAACCAAACGATGAAATTGGTTATTTCTTCATGTATAATGATCAACTCGATACTCCCTAGCCCCCAACAGCCTTTTTTTTCATAACACTTTAACCAGAGTGACGGGAGAGCGGCATTTCAGAAAACGTGCTTATCTCGGCGAGAAAAAGCGATTTCGGCAATAAAATTTAAAACGCGTGTAAAACATAAACCAAACGATGAAATTGGTTATTTCTTCATGTATAATGATCAACTCGATACTCCCTAGCCCCCAACAGCCTTTTTTTTCATAACACTTTAACCAGAGTGACGGGAGAGCGGCATTTCAGAAAACGTGCTTATCTCGGCGAGAAAAAGCGATTTCGGCAATAAAATTTAAAACGCGTGTAAAACATAAACCAAACGATGAAATTGGTTATTTCTTCATGTATAATGATCAACTCGATACTCCCTAGCCCCCAACAGCCTTTTTTTTCATAACACTTTAACCAGAGTGACGGGAGAGCGGCATTTCAGAAAACGTGCTTATCTCGGCGAGAAAAAGCGATTTCGGCAATAAAATTTAAAACGCGTGTAAAACATAAACCAAACGATGAAATTGGTTATTTCTTCATGTATAATGATCAACTCGATACTCCCTAGCCCCCAACAGCCTTTTTTTTCATAACACTTTAACCAGAGTGACGGGAGAGCGGCATTTCAGAAAACGTGCTTATCTCGGCGAGAAAAAGCGATTTCGGCAATAAAATTTAAAACGCGTGTAAAACATAAACCAAACGATGAAATTGGTTATTTCTTCATGTATAATGATCAACTCGATACTCCCTAGCCCCCAACAGCCTTTTTTTTCATAACACTTTAACCAGAGTGACGGGAGAGCGGCATTTCAGAAAACGTGCTTATCTCGGCGAGAAAAAGCGATTTCGGCAATAAAATTTAAAACGCGTGTAAAACATAAACCAAACGATGAAATTGGTTATTTCTTCATGTATAATGATCAACTCGATACTCCCTAGCCCCCAACAGCCTTTTTTTTCATAACACTTTAACCAGAGTGACGGGAGAGCGGCATTTCAGAAAACGTGCTTATCTCGGCGAGAAAAAGCGATTTCGGCAATAAAATTTAAAACGCGTGTAAAACATAAACCAAACGATGAAATTGGTTATTTCTTCATGTATAATGATCAACTCGATACTCCCTAGCCCCCAACAGCCTTTTTTTTCATAACACTTTAACCAGAGTGACGGGAGAGCGGCATTTCAGAAAACGTGCTTATCTCGGCGAGAAAAAGCGATTTCGGCAATAAAATTTAAAACGCGTGTAAAACATAAACCAAACGATGAAATTGGTTATTTCTTCATGTATAATGATCAACTCGATACTCCCTAGCCCCCAACAGCCTTTTTTTTCATAACACTTTAACCAGAGTGACGGGAGAGCGGCATTTCAGAAAACGTGCTTATCTCGGCGAGAAAAAGCGATTTCGGCAATAAAATTTAAAACGCGTGTAAAACATAAACCAAACGATGAAATTGGTTATTTCTTCATGTATAATGATCAACTCGATACTCCCTAGCCCCCAACAGCCTTTTTTTTCATAACACTTTAACCAGAGTGACGGGAGAGCGGCATTTCAGAAAACGTGCTTATCTCGGCGAGAAAAAGCGATTTCGGCAATAAAATTTAAAACGCGTGTAAAACATAAACCAAACGATGAAATTGGTTATTTCTTCATGTATAATGATCAACTCGATACTCCCTAGCCCCCAACAGCCTTTTTTTCATAACACTTTAACCAGAGTGACGGGAGAGCGGCATTTCAGAAAACGTGCTTATCTCGGCGAGAAAAAGCGATTTCGGCAATAAAATTTAAAACGCGTGTAAAACATAAACCAAACGATGAAATTGGTTATTTCTTCATGTATAATGATCAACTCGATACTCCCTAGCCCCCAACAGCCTTTTTTTTCATAACACTTTAACCAGAGTGACGGGAGAGCGGCATTTCAGAAAACGTGCTTATCTCGGCGAGAAAAAGCGATTTCGGCAATAAAATTTAAAACGCGTGTAAAACATAAACCAAACGATGAAATTGGTTATTTCTTCATGTATAATGATCAACTCGATACTCCCTAGCCCCCAACAGCCTTTTTTTTCATAACACTTTAACCAGAGTGACGGGAGAGCGGCATTTCAGAAAACGTGCTTATCTCGGCGAGAAAAAGCGATTTCGGCAATAAAATTTAAAACGCGTGTAAAACATAAACCAAACGATGAAATTGGTTATTTCTTCATGTATAATGATCAACTCGATACTCCCTAGCCCCCAACAGCCTTTTTTTTCATAACACTTTAACCAGAGTGACGGGAGAGCGGCATTTCAGAAAACGTGCTTATCTCGGCGAGAAAAAGCGATTTCGGCAATAAAATTTAAAACGCGTGTAAAACATAAACCAAACGATGAAATTGGTTATTTCTTCATGTATAATGATCAACTCGATACTCCCTAGCCCCCAACAGCCTTTTTTTTCATAACACTTTAACCAGAGTGACGGGAGAGCGGCATTTCAGAAAACGTGCTTATCTCGGCGAGAAAAAGCGATTTCGGCAATAAAATTTAAAACGCGTGTAAAACATAAACCAAACGATGAAATTGGTTATTTCTTCATGTATAATGATCAACTCGATACTCCCTAGCCCCCAACAGCCTTTTTTTTCATAACACTTTAACCAGAGTGACGGGAGAGCGGCATTTCAGAAAACGTGCTTATCTCGGCGAGAAAAAGCGATTTCGGCAATAAAATTTAAAACGCGTGTAAAACATAAACCAAACGATGAAATTGGTTATTTCTTCATGTATAATGATCAACTCGATACTCCCTAGCCCCCAACAGCCTTTTTTTTCATAACACTTTAACCAGAGTGACGGGAGAGCGGCATTTCAGAAAACGTGCTTATCTCGGCGAGAAAAAGCGATTTCGGCAATAAAATTTAAAACGCGTGTAAAACATAAACCAAACGATGAAATTGGTTATTTCTTCATGTATAATGATCAACTCGATACTCCCTAGCCCCCAACAGCCTTTTTTTTCATAACACTTTAACCAGAGTGACGGGAGAGCGGCATTTCAGAAAACGTGCTTATCTCGGCGAGAAAAAGCGATTTCGGCAATAAAATTTAAAACGCGTGTAAAACATAAACCAAACGATGAAATTGGTTATTTCTTCATGTATAATGATCAACTCGATACTCCCTAGCCCCCAACAGCCTTTTTTTTCATAACACTTTAACCAGAGTGACGGGAGAGCGGCATTTCAGAAAACGTGCTTATCTCGGCGAGAAAAAGCGATTTCGGCAATAAAATTTAAAACGCGTGTAAAACATAAACCAAACGATGAAATTGGTTATTTCTTCATGTATAATGATCAACTCGATACTCCCTAGCCCCCAACAGCCTTTTTTTTCATAACACTTTAACCAGAGTGACGGGAGAGCGGCATTTCAGAAAACGTGCTTATCTCGGCGAGAAAAAGCGATTTCGGCAATAAAATTTAAAACGCGTGTAAAACATAAACCAAACGATGAAATTGGTTATTTCTTCATGTATAATGATCAACTCGATACTCCCTAGCCCCCAACAGCCTTTTTTTTCATAACACTTTAACCAGAGTGACGGGAGAGCGGCATTTCAGAAAACGTGCTTATCTCGGCGAGAAAAAGCGATTTCGGCAATAAAATTTAAAACGCGTGTAAAACATAAACCAAACGATGAAATTGGTTATTTCTTCATGTATAATGATCAACTCGATACTCCCTAGCCCCCAACAGCCTTTTTTTTCATAACACTTTAACCAGAGTGACGGGAGAGCGGCATTTCAGAAAACGTGCTTATCTCGGCGCGAGAAAAAGCGATTTCGGCAATAAAATTTAAAACGCGTGTAAAACATAAACCAAACGATGAAATTGGTTATTTCTTCATGTATAATGATCAACTCGATACTCCCTAGCCCCCAACAGCCTTTTTTTTCATAACACTTTAACCAGAGTGACGGGAGAGCGGCATTTCAGAAAACGTGCTTATCTCGGCGAGAAAAAGCGATTTCGGCAATAAAATTTAAAACGCGTGTAAAACATAAACCAAACGATGAAATTGGTTATTTCTTCATGTATAATGATCAACTCGATACTCCCTAGCCCCCAACAGCCTTTTTTTTCATAACACTTTAACCAGAGTGACGGGAGAGCGGCATTTCAGAAAACGTGCTTATCTCGGCGAGAAAAAGCGATTTCGGCAATAAAATTTAAAACGCGTGTAAAACATAAACCAAACGATGAAATTGGTTATTTCTTCATGTATAATGATCAACTCGATACTCCCTAGCCCCCAACAGCCTTTTTTTTCATAACACTTTAACCAGAGTGACGGGAGAGCGGCATTTCAGAAAACGTGCTTATCTCGGCGAGAAAAAGCGATTTCGGCAATAAAATTTAAAACGCGTGTAAAACATAAACCAAACGATGAAATTGGTTATTTCTTCATGTATAATGATCAACTCGATACTCCCTAGCCCCCAACAGCCTTTTTTTTCATAACACTTTAACCAGAGTGACGGGAGAGCGGCATTTCAGAAAACGTGCTTATCTCGGCGAGAAAAAGCGATTTCGGCAATAAAATTTAAAACGCGTGTAAAACATAAACCAAACGATGAAATTGGTTATTTCTTCATGTATAATGATCAACTCGATACTCCCTAGCCCCCAACAGCCTTTTTTTTCATAACACTTTAACCAGAGTGACGGGAGAGCGGCATTTCAGAAAACGTGCTTATCTCGGCGAGAAAAAGCGATTTCGGCAATAAAATTTAAAACGCGTGTAAAACATAAACCAAACGATGAAATTGGTTATTTCTTCATGTATAATGATCAACTCGATACTCCCTAGCCCCCAACAGCCTTTTTTTTCATAACACTTTAACCAGAGTGACGGGAGAGCGGCATTTCAGAAAACGTGCTTATCTCGGCGAGAAAAAGCGATTTCGGCAATAAAATTTAAAACGCGTGTAAAACATAAACCAAACGATGAAATTGGTTATTTCTTCATGTATAATGATCAACTCGATACTCCCTAGCCCCCAACAGCCTTTTTTTTCATAACACTTTAACCAGAGTGACGGGAGAGCGGCATTTCAGAAAACGTGCTTATCTCGGCGAGAAAAAGCGATTTCGGCAATAAAATTTAAAACGCGTGTAAAACATAAACCAAACGATGAAATTGGTTATTTCTTCATGTATAATGATCAACTCGATACTCCCTAGCCCCCAACAGCCTTTTTTTTCATAACACTTTAACCAGAGTGACGGGAGAGCGGCATTTCAGAAAACGTGCTTATCTCGGCGAGAAAAAGCGATTTCGGCAATAAAATTTAAAACGCGTGTAAAACATAAACCAAACGATGAAATTGGTTATTTCTTCATGTATAATGATCAACTCGATACTCCCTAGCCCCCAACAGCCTTTTTTTTCATAACACTTTAACCAGAGTGACGGGAGAGCGGCATTTCAGAAAACGTGCTTATCTCGGCGAGAAAAAGCGATTTCGGCAATAAAATTTAAAACGCGTGTAAAACATAAACCAAACGATGAAATTGGTTATTTCTTCATGTATAATGATCAACTCGATACTCCCTAGCCCCCAACAGCCTTTTTTTTCATAACACTTTAACCAGAGTGACGGGAGAGCGGCATTTCAGAAAACGTGCTTATCTCGGCGAGAAAAAGCGATTTCGGCAATAAAATTTAAAACGCGTGTAAAACATAAACCAAACGATGAAATTGGTTATTTCTTCATGTATAATGATCAACTCGATACTCCCTAGCCCCCAACAGCCTTTTTTTTCATAACACTTTAACCAGAGTGACGGGAGAGCGGCATTTCAGAAAACGTGCTTATCTCGGCGAGAAAAAGCGATTTCGGCAATAAAATTTAAAACGCGTGTAAAACATAAACCAAACGATGAAATTGGTTATTTCTTCATGTATAATGATCAACTCGATACTCCCTAGCCCCCAACAGCCTTTTTTTTCATAACACTTTAACCAGAGTGACGGGAGAGCGGCATTTCAGAAAACGTGCTTATCTCGGCGAGAAAAAGCGATTTCGGCAATAAAATTTAAAACGCGTGTAAAACATAAACCAAACGATGAAATTGGTTATTTCTTCATGTATAATGATCAACTCGATACTCCCTAGCCCCCAACAGCCTTTTTTTTCATAACACTTTAACCAGAGTGACGGGAGAGCGGCATTTCAGAAAACGTGCTTATCTCGGCGAGAAAAAGCGATTTCGGCAATAAAATTTAAAACGCGTGTAAAACATAAACCAAACGATGAAATTGGTTATTTCTTCATGTATAATGATCAACTCGATACTCCCTAGCCCCCAACAGCCTTTTTTTTCATAACACTTTAACCAGAGTGACGGGAGAGCGGCATTTCAGAAAACGTGCTTATCTCGGCGAGAAAAAGCGATTTCGGCAATAAAATTTAAAACGCGTGTAAAACATAAACCAAACGATGAAATTGGTTATTTCTTCATGTATAATGATCAACTCGATACTCCCTAGCCCCCAACAGCCTTTTTTTTCATAACACTTTAACCAGAGTGACGGGAGAGCGGCATTTCAGAAAACGTGCTTATCTCGGCGAGAAAAAGCGATTTCGGCAATAAAATTTAAAACGCGTGTAAAACATAAACCAAACGATGAAATTGGTTATTTCTTCATGTATAATGATCAACTCGATACTCCCTAGCCCCCAACAGCCTTTTTTTTCATAACACTTTAACCAGAGTGACGGGAGAGCGGCATTTCAGAAAACGTGCTTATCTCGGCGAGAAAAAGCGATTTCGGCAATAAAATTTAAAACGCGTGTAAAACATAAACCAAACGATGAAATTGGTTATTTCTTCATGTATAATGATCAACTCGATACTCCCTAGCCCCCAACAGCCTTTTTTTTCATAACACTTTAACCAGAGTGACGGGAGAGCGGCATTTCAGAAAACGTGCTTATCTCGGCGAGAAAAAGCGATTTCGGCAATAAAATTTAAAACGCGTGTAAAACATAAACCAAACGATGAAATTGGTTATTTCTTCATGTATAATGATCAACTCGATACTCCCTAGCCCCCAACAGCCTTTTTTTTCATAACACTTTAACCAGAGTGACGGGAGAGCGGCATTTCAGAAAACGTGCTTATCTCGGCGAGAAAAAGCGATTTCGGCAATAAAATTTAAAACGCGTGTAAAACATAAACCAAACGATGAAATTGGTTATTTCTTCATGTATAATGATCAACTCGATACTCCCTAGCCCCCAACAGCCTTTTTTTTCATAACACTTTAACCAGAGTGACGGGAGAGCGGCATTTCAGAAAACGTGCTTATCTCGGCGAGAAAAAGCGATTTCGGCAATAAAATTTAAAACGCGTGTAAAACATAAACCAAACGATGAAATTGGTTATTTCTTCATGTATAATGATCAACTCGATACTCCCTAGCCCCCAACAGCCTTTTTTTTCATAACACTTTAACCAGAGTGACGGGAGAGCGGCATTTCAGAAAACGTGCTTATCTCGGCGAGAAAAAGCGATTTCGGCAATAAAATTTAAAACGCGTGTAAAACATAAACCAAACGATGAAATTGGTTATTTCTTCATGTATAATGATCAACTCGATACTCCCTAGCCCCCAACAGCCTTTTTTTTCATAACACTTTAACCAGAGTGACGGGAGAGCGGCATTTCAGAAAACGTGCTTATCTCGGCGAGAAAAAGCGATTTCGGCAATAAAATTTAAAACGCGTGTAAAACATAAACCAAACGATGAAATTGGTTATTTCTTCATGTATAATGATCAACTCGATACTCCCTAGCCCCCAACAGCCTTTTTTTTCATAACACTTTAACCAGAGTGACGGGAGAGCGGCATTTCAGAAAACGTGCTTATCTCGGCGAGAAAAAGCGATTTCGGCAATAAAATTTAAAACGCGTGTAAAACATAAACCAAACGATGAAATTGGTTATTTCTTCATGTATAATGATCAACTCGATACTCCCTAGCCCCCAACAGCCTTTTTTTTCATAACACTTTAACCAGAGTGACGGGAGAGCGGCATTTCAGAAAACGTGCTTATCTCGGCGAGAAAAAGCGATTTCGGCAATAAAATTTAAAACGCGTGTAAAACATAAACCAAACGATGAAATTGGTTATTTCTTCATGTATAATGATCAACTCGATACTCCCTAGCCCCCAACAGCCTTTTTTTTCATAACACTTTAACCAGAGTGACGGGAGAGCGGCATTTCAGAAAACGTGCTTATCTCGGCGAGAAAAAGCGATTTCGGCAATAAAATTTAAAACGCGTGTAAAACATAAACCAAACGATGAAATTGGTTATTTCTTCATGTATAATGATCAACTCGATACTCCCTAGCCCCCAACAGCCTTTTTTTTCATAACACTTTAACCAGAGTGACGGGAGAGCGGCATTTCAGAAAACGTGCTTATCTCGGCGAGAAAAAGCGATTTCGGCAATAAAATTTAAAACGCGTGTAAAACATAAACCAAACGATGAAATTGGTTATTTCTTCATGTATAATGATCAACTCGATACTCCCTAGCCCCCAACAGCCTTTTTTTTCATAACACTTTAACCAGAGTGACGGGAGAGCGGCATTTCAGAAAACGTGCTTATCTCGGCGAGAAAAAGCGATTTCGGCAATAAAATTTAAAACGCGTGTAAAACATAAACCAAACGATGAAATTGGTTATTTCTTCATGTATAATGATCAACTCGATACTCCCTAGCCCCCAACAGCCTTTTTTTTCATAACACTTTAACCAGAGTGACGGGAGAGCGGCATTTCAGAAAACGTGCTTATCTCGGCGAGAAAAAGCGATTTCGGCAATAAAATTTAAAACGCGTGTAAAACATAAACCAAACGATGAAATTGGTTATTTCTTCATGTATAATGATCAACTCGATACTCCCTAGCCCCCAACAGCCTTTTTTTTCATAACACTTTAACCAGAGTGACGGGAGAGCGGCATTTCAGAAAACGTGCTTATCTCGGCGAGAAAAAGCGATTTCGGCAATAAAATTTAAAACGCGTGTAAAACATAAACCAAACGATGAAATTGGTTATTTCTTCATGTATAATGATCAACTCGATACTCCCTAGCCCCCAACAGCCTTTTTTTTCATAACACTTTAACCAGAGTGACGGGAGAGCGGCATTTCAGAAAACGTGCTTATCTCGGCGAGAAAAAGCGATTTCGGCAATAAAATTTAAAACGCGTGTAAAACATAAACCAAACGATGAAATTGGTTATTTCTTCATGTATAATGATCAACTCGATACTCCCTAGCCCCCAACAGCCTTTTTTTTCATAACACTTTAACCAGAGTGACGGGAGAGCGGCATTTCAGAAAACGTGCTTATCTCGGCGAGAAAAAGCGATTTCGGCAATAAAATTTAAAACGCGTGTAAAACATAAACCAAACGATGAAATTGGTTATTTCTTCATGTATAATGATCAACTCGATACTCCCTAGCCCCCAACAGCCTTTTTTTTCATAACACTTTAACCAGAGTGACGGGAGAGCGGCATTTCAGAAAACGTGCTTATCTCGGCGAGAAAAAGCGATTTCGGCAATAAAATTTAAAACGCGTGTAAAACATAAACCAAACGATGAAATTGGTTATTTCTTCATGTATAATGATCAACTCGATACTCCCTAGCCCCCAACAGCCTTTTTTTTCATAACACTTTAACCAGAGTGACGGGAGAGCGGCATTTCAGAAAACGTGCTTATCTCGGCGAGAAAAAGCGATTTCGGCAATAAAATTTAAAACGCGTGTAAAACATAAACCAAACGATGAAATTGGTTATTTCTTCATGTATAATGATCAACTCGATACTCCCTAGCCCCCAACAGCCTTTTTTTTCATAACACTTTAACCAGAGTGACGGGAGAGCGGCATTTCAGAAAACGTGCTTATCTCGGCGAGAAAAAGCGATTTCGGCAATAAAATTTAAAACGCGTGTAAAACATAAACCAAACGATGAAATTGGTTATTTCTTCATGTATAATGATCAACTCGATACTCCCTAGCCCCCAACAGCCTTTTTTTTCATAACACTTTAACCAGAGTGACGGGAGAGCGGCATTTCAGAAAACGTGCTTATCTCGGCGAGAAAAAGCGATTTCGGCAATAAAATTTAAAACGCGTGTAAAACATAAACCAAACGATGAAATTGGTTATTTCTTCATGTATAATGATCAACTCGATACTCCCTAGCCCCCAACAGCCTTTTTTTTCATAACACTTTAACCAGAGTGACGGGAGAGCGGCATTTCAGAAAACGTGCTTATCTCGGCGAGAAAAAGCGATTTCGGCAATAAAATTTAAAACGCGTGTAAAACATAAACCAAACGATGAAATTGGTTATTTCTTCATGTATAATGATCAACTCGATACTCCCTAGCCCCCAACAGCCTTTTTTTTCATAACACTTAAACCAGAGTGACGGGAGAGCGGCATTTCAGAAACGTGCTTATCTCGGCGAGAAAAAGCGATTCGGCAATAAAATTTAAAACGCGTGTAAAACATAAACCAAACGATGAAATTGGTTATTTCTTCATGTATAATGATCAACTCGATACTCCCTAGCCCCCAACAGCCTTTTTTTTCATAACACTTTAACCAGAGTGACGGGAGAGCGGCATTTCAGAAAACGTGCTTATCTCGGCGAGAAAAAGCGATTTCGGCAATAAAATTTAAAACGCGTGTAAAACATAAACCAAACGATGAAATGGTTATTTTTTCATGTATAATGATCAACTCGATACTCCCTAGCCCCAACAGCCCTTTTTTTTCATAACACTTTAACCAGAGTGACGGGAGAGCGGCATTTCAGAAAACGTGCTTATCTCGGCGAGAAAAAGCGATTTCGGCAATAAAATTTAAAACGCGTGTAAAACATAAACCAAACGATGAAATTGGTTATTTCTTCATGTATAATGATCAACTCGATACTCCCTAGCCCCCAACAGCCTTTTTTTTCATAACACTTTAACCAGAGTGACGGGAGAGCGGCATTTCAGAAAACGTGCTTATCTCGGCGAGAAAAAGCGATTTCGGCAATAAAATTTAAAACGCGTGTAAAACATAAACCAAACGATGAAATTGGCTTATTTCTTCATGTATAATGATCAACTCGATACTCCCTAGCCCCCAACAGCCTTTTTTTTCATAACACTTTAACCAGAGTGACGGGAGAGCGGCATTTCAGAAAACGTGCTTATCTCGGCGAGAAAAAGCGATTTCGGCAATAAAATTTAAAACGCGTGTAAAACATAAACCAAACGATGAAATTGCTTATTTCTTCATGTATAATGATCAACTCGATACTCCCTAGCCCCCAACAGCCTTTTTTTTCATAACACTTTAACCAGAGTGACGGGAGAGCGGCATTTTCAGAAAACGTGCTTATCTCGCGAGAAAAAGCGATTTCGGCAATAAAATTTAAAACGCGTGTAAAACATAAACCAAACGATGAAATTGGTTATTTCTTCATGTATAATGATCAACTCGATAACTCCCTAGCCCCCAACAGCCTTTTTTTTCATAACACTTTAACCAGAGTGACGGGAGAGCGGCATTTCAGAAAACGTGCTTATCTCGGCGAGAAAAAGCGATTTCGGCAATAAAATTTAAAACGCGTGTAAAACATAAACCAAACGATGAAATTGGTTATTTCTTCATGTATAATGATCAACTCGATACTCCCTAGCCCCCAACAGCCTTTTTTTTCATAACACTTTAACCAGAGTGACGGGAGAGCGGCATTTCAGAAAACGTGCTTATCTCGGCGAGAAAAAGCGATAATCGGCAATAAAATTTAAAACGCGTGTAAAACATAAACCAAACGATGAAATTGGTTATTTCTTCATGTATAATGATCAACTCGATACTCCCTAGCCCCCAACAGCCTTTTTTTTCATAACACTTTAACCAGAGTGACGGGAGAGCGGCATTTCAGAAAACGTGCTTATCTCGGCGAGAAAAAGCGATTTCGGCAATAAAATTTAAAACGCGTGTAAAACATAAACCAAACGATGAATTGGTTTTTTCTTCATGTATAATGATCAACTCGATACTCCCTAGCCCCCAACAGCCTTTTTTTTCATAACACTTTAACCAGAGTGACGGGAGAGCGCATTTCAGAAAACGTGCTTATCTCGGCGAGAAAAAGCGATTTCGGCAATAAAATTTAAAACGCGTGTAAAAACATAAACCAAACGATGAAATTGGTTATTTCTTCTATGTATAATGATCAACTCGATACTCCCTAGCCCCCAACAGCCTTTTTTTTCATAACACTTTAACCAGAGTGACGGAGAGCGGCATTTCAGAAAACGTGCTTATCTCGGCGAGAAAAAGCGATTTCGGCAATAAAATTTAAAACGCGTGTAAAACATAAACCAAACGATGAAATTGGTTATTTCTTCATGTATAATGATCAACTCGATACTCCCTAGCCCCCAACAGCCTTTTTTTTCATAACACTTTAACCAGAGTGACGGGAGAGCGGCATTTCAGAAAACGTGCTTATCTCGGCGAGAAAAAGCGATTTCGGCAATAAAATTTAAAACGCGTGTAAAACATAAACCAAACGATGAAATTGTTATTTCTTCATGTATAATGATCAACTCGATACTCCCTAGCCCCCAACAGCCTTTTTTTTCATAACACTTTAACCAGAGTGACGGGAGAGCGGCATTTCAGAAAACGTGCTTATCTCGGCGAGAAAAAGCGATTTCGGCAATAAAATTTAAAACGCGTGTAAAACATAAACCAAACGATGAAATTGGTTATTTCTTCATGTATAATGATCAACTCGATACTCCCTAGCCCCCAACAGCCTTTTTTTTCATAACACTTTAACCAGAGTGACGGAGAGCGGCATTTCAGAAAACGTGCTTATCTCGGCGAGAAAAAGCGATTTCGGCAATAAAATTTAAACGCGTGTAAAACATAAACCAAACGATGAAATTGGTTATTTCTTCATGTATAATGATCAACTCGATACTCCCTAGGCCCCCAACAGCCTTTTTTTTCATAACACTTTAACCAGAGTGACGGGAGAGCGGCATTTCAGAAAACGTGCTTATCTCGGCGAGAAAAAGCGATTTCGGCAATAAAATTTAAACGCGTGTAAAACATAAACCAAACGATGAAATTGGTTATTTCTTCATGTATAATGATCAACTCGATACTCCCTAGCCCCCAACAGCCTTTTTTTCATAACACTTTAACCAGAGTGACGGGAGAGCGGCATTTCAGAAAACGTGCTTATCTCGGCGAGAAAAAGCGATTTCGGCAATAAAATTTAAAACGCGTGTAAAACATAAACCAAACGATGAAATTGGTTATTTCTTCATGTATAATGATCAACTCGATACTCCCTAGCCCCCAACAGCCTTTTTTTTCATAACACTTTAACCAGAGTGACGGGAGAGCGGCATTTCAGAAAACGTGCTTATCTCGGCGAGAAAAAGCGATTTCGGCAATAAAATTTAAAACGCGTGTAAAACATAAACCAAACGATGAAATTGGTTATTTCTTCATGTATAATGATCAACTCGATACTCCCTAGCCCCCAACAGCCTTTTTTTTCATAACACTTTAACCAGAGTGACGGGAGAGCGGCATTTCAGAAAACGTGCTTATCTCGGCGAGAAAAAGCGATTTCGGCAATAAAATTTAAAACGCGTGTAAAACATAAACCAAACGATGAAATTGGTTATTTCTTTATGTATAATGATCAACTCGATACTCCCTAGCCCCCAACAGCCTTTTTTTTCATAACACTTTAACCAGAGTGACGGGAGAGCGGCATTTCAGAAAACGTGCTTATCTCGGCGAGAAAAAGCGATTTCGGCAATAAAATTTAAAACGCGTGTAAAACATAAACCAAACGATGAAATTGGTTATTTCTTCATGTATAATGATCAACTCGATACTCCCTAGCCCCCAACAGCCTTTTTTTTTCATAACACTTTAACCAAGTGACGGAGAGCGGCATTTCAGAAAACGTGCTTATCTCGGCGAGAAAAAGCGATTTCGGCAATAAAATTTAAAACGCGTGTAAACATAAACCAAACGATGAAATTGGTTATTTCTTCATGTATAATGATCAACTCGATACTCCTAGCCCCCAACAGCCTTTTTTTTCATAACACTTTAACCAGAGTGACGGGAGAGCGGCATTTCAGAAAACGTGCTTATCTCGGCGAGAAAAAGCGATTTCGGCAATACAATTTAAAACGCGTGTAAAACATAAACCAAACGATGAAATTGGTTATTTCTTCATGTATAATGATCAACTCGATACTCCCCTAGCCCCCAACAGCCTTTTTTTTCATACACTTTAACCAGAGTGACGGGAGAGCGGCATTTCCAGAAAACGTGCTTATCTCGGCGAGAAAAAGCGATTTCGGCAATAAAATTTAAAACGCGTGTAAAACATAAACCAAACGATGAAATTGCTTATTTCTTCATGTATAATGATCAACTCGATACTCCCTAGCCCCCAACAGCCTTTTTTTTCATAACACTTAACCAGAGTGACGGAGAGCGGCATTTCAGAAAACGTGCTTATCTCGGCGAGAAAAAGCGATTTCGGCAATAAAATTTAAAAACGCGTGTAAAACATAAACCAAACGATGAAATTGCTTATTTCTTCATGTATAATGATCAACTCGATACTCCTAGCCCCCAACAGCCTTTTTTTTCATAACACTTTACCAGAGTGACGGGAGAGCGGCATTTCAGAAAACGTGCTTATCTCGGCGAGAAAAAGCGATTTCGGCCAATAAAATTTAAAACGCGTGTAAAACATAAACCAAACGATGAAATTGGTTATTTCTTCATGTATAATGATCAACTCGATACTCCCTAGCCCCCAACAGCCTTTTTTTTCATAACACTCTAACCAGAGTGACGGGAGAGCGGCATTTCAGAAAACGTGCTTATCTCGGCGAGAAAAGCGATTTCGGCAATAAAATTTAAAACGCGTGTAAAACATTAAACCAAACGATGAAATTGGTTAATTCTTCATGTATAATGATCACACTCGATACTCCCTAGCCCCCAACAGCCCTTTTATTTCATAACACTTTAACCAGAGTGACGGGAGAGCGGCATTTCAGAAAACGTGCTTATCTCGGCGAGAAAAAGCGATTTCGGCAATAAAATTTAAAACGCGTGTAAAACATAAACCAAACGATGAAATTGGTTATTTCTTCATGTATAATGATCAACTCGACACTCCCTAGCCCCCAACAGCCTTTTTTTTTCATAACACTTTAACCAGAGTGACGGGAGAGCGGCATTTCAGAAAACGTGCTTATCTCGGCGAGAAAAAGCGATTTCGGCAATAAAATTTAAAACGCGTGTAAAACATAAACCAAACGATGAAATTGGTTATTTCTTCATGTATAATGATCAACTCGACACTCCCTAGCCCCCAACAGCCTTTTTTTTCATAACACTTTAACCAGAGTGACGGGGAGAGCGGCATTTCAGAAAACGTGCTTATCTCGGCGAGAAAAAGCGATTTCGGCAATAAAATTTAAAACGCGTGAAAACATAAACCAAACGATGAAATTGGTTATTTCTTCATGTATAATGAATCAACTCGATACTCCCTAGCCCCCAACAGCCTTTTTTTTTCATAACACTTTAACCAGAGTGACGGGAGAGCGGCATTTCAGAAACGTGCTTATCTCGGCGAGAAAAGCGATTTCGGCAATAAAATTTAAAACGCGTGTAAAACATAAACCAAACGATGAATTGCTTATTTCTTCATGTATAATGATCAACTCGATACTCCCTAGCCCCAACAGCCTTTTTTTTTCATAACACTTTAACCAGAGTGACGGGAGAGCGGCATTTCAGAAAACGTGCTTATCTCGGCGAGAAAAAGCGATTTCGGCAATAAAATTTAAAACGCGTGTAAAACATAAACCAAACGATGAAATTGGTTATTTCTTCATGTATAATGATCAACTCGATACTCCCTAGCCCCCAACAGCCTTTTTTTTCATAACACTTTAACCAGAGTGACGGGAGAGCGGCATTTCAGAAAACGTGCTTATCTCGGCGAGAAAAAGCGATTTCGGCAATAAAATTTAAAACGCGTGTAAAACATAAACCAAACGATGAAATTGGTTATTTCTTCATGTATAATGATCAACTCGATACTCCCTAGCCCCCAACAGCCTTTTTTTTCATAACACTTTAACCAGAGTGACGGGAGAGCGGCATTTCAGAAAACGTGCTTATCTCGGCGAGAAAAAGCGATTTCGGCAATAAAATTTAAAACGCGTGTAAAACATAAACCAAACGATGAAATTGGTTATTTCTTCATGTATAATGATCAACTCGACACTCCCTAGCCCCCAACAGCCTTTTTTTTCATAACACTTTAACCAGAGTGACGGGAGAGCGGCATTTCAGAAAACGTGCTTATCTCGGCGAGAAAAAGCGATTTCGGCAATAAAATTTAAAACGCGTGTAAAACATAAACCAAACGATGAAATTGGTTATTTCTTCATGTATAATGATCAACTCGACACTCCCTAGCCCCCAACAGCCTTTTTTTTCATAACACTTTAACCAGAGTGACGGGAGAGCGGCATTTCAGAAAACGTGCTTATCTCGGCGAGAAAAAGCGATTTCGGCAATAAAATTTAAAACGCGTGTAAAACATAAACCAAACGATGAAATTGGTTAATTTCTTCATGTATAATGATCAACTCGATACTCCCTAGCCCCCAACAGCCTTTTTTTTCATAACACTTTAACCAGAGTGACGGGAGAGCGGCATTTCAGAAAACGTGCTTATCTCGGCGAGAAAAAGCGATTTCGGCAATAAAATTTAAAACGCGTTGTAAAACATAAACCAAACGATGAAATTGGTTATTTCTTCATGTATAATGATCAACTCGATACTCCCTAGCCCCCAACAGCCTTTTTTTTCATAACACTTTAACCAGAGTGACGGGAGAGCGGCATTTCAGAAAACGTGCTTATCTCGGCGAGAAAAAGCGATTTCGGCAATAAAATTTAAAACGCGTGTAAAACATAAACCAAACGATGAAATTGGTTATTTCTTCATGTATAATGATCAACTCGATACTCCCTAGCCCCCAACAGCCTTTTTTTTCATAACACTTTAACCAGAGGACGGGAGAGCGGCATTTCAGAAAACGTGCTTATCTCGGCGAGAAAAAGCGATTTCGGCAATAAAATTTAAAACGCGTGTAAAACATAAACCAAACGATGAAATTGGTTATTTCTTCATGTATAATGATCAACTCGATACTCCCTAGCCCCCAACAGCCTTTTTTTTCATAACACTTTAACCAGAGTGACGGGAGAGCGGCATTTCAGAAAACGTGCTTATCTCGGCGAGAAAAAGCGATTTCGGCAATAAAATTTAAAACGCGTGTAAAACATAAACCAAACGATGAAATTGGTTATTTCTTCATGTATAATGATCAACTCGATACTCCCTAGCCCCCAACAGCCTTTTTTTTCATAACACTTTAACCAGAGTGACGGGAGAGCGGCATTTCAGAAAACGTGCTTATCTCGGCGAGAAAAAGCGATTTCGGCAATAAAATTTAAAACGCGTGTAAAACATAAACCAAACGATGAAATTGGTTATTTCTTCATGTATAATGATCAACTCGATACTCCCTAGCCCCCAACAGCCTTTTTTTTCATAACACTTTAACCAGAGTGACGGGAGAGCGGCATTTCAGAAAACGTGCTTATCTCGGCGAGAAAAAGCGATTTCGGCAATAAAATTTAAAACGCGTGTAAAACATAAACCAAACGATGAAATTGGTTATTTCTTCATGTATAATGATCAACTCGATACTCCCTAGCCCCCAACAGCCTTTTTTTTCATAACACTTTAACCAGAGTGACGGGAGAGCGGCATTTCAGAAAACGTGCTTATCTCGGCGAGAAAAAGCGATTTCGGCAATAAAATTTAAAACGCGTGTAAAACATAAACCAAACGATGAAATTGGTTATTTCTTCATGTATAATGATCAACTCGATACTCCCTAGCCCCCAACAGCCTTTTTTTTCATAACACTTTAACCAGAGTGACGGGAGAGCGGCATTTCAGAAAACGTGCTTATCTCGGCGAGAAAAAGCGATTTCGGCAATAAAATTTAAAACGCGTGTAAAACATAAACCAAACGATGAAATTGGTTATTTCTTCATGTATAATGATCAACTCGATACTCCCTAGCCCCCAACAGCCTTTTTTTTCATAACACTTTAACCAGAGTGACGGGAGAGCGGCATTTCAGAAAACGTGCTTATCTCGGCGAGAAAAAGCGATTTCGGCAATAAAATTTAAAACGCGTGTAAAACATAAACCAAACGATGAAATTGGTTATTTCTTCATGTATAATGATCAACTCGATACTCCCTAGCCCCCAACAGCCTTTTTTTTCATAACACTTTAACCAGAGTGACGGGAGAGCGGCATTTCAGAAAACGTGCTTATCTCGGCGAGAAAAAGCGATTTCGGCAATAAAATTTAAAACGCGTGTAAAACATAAACCAAACGATGAAATTGGTTATTTCTTCATGTATAATGATCAACTCGATACTCCCTAGCCCCCAACAGCCTTTTTTTTCATAACACTTTAACCAGAGTGACGGGAGAGCGGCATTTCAGAAAACGTGCTTATCTCGGCGAGAAAAAGCGATTTCGGCAATAAAATTTAAAACGCGTGTAAAACATAAACCAAACGATGAAATTGGTTATTTCTTCATGTATAATGATCAACTCGATACTCCCTAGCCCCCAACAGCCTTTTTTTTCATAACACTTTAACCAGAGTGACGGGAGAGCGGCATTTCAGAAAACGTGCTTATCTCGGCGAGAAAAAGCGATTTCGGCAATAAAATTTAAAACGCGTGTAAAACATAAACCAAACGATGAAATTGGTTATTTCTTCATGTATAATGATCAACTCGATACTCCCTAGCCCCCAACAGCCTTTTTTTTCATAACACTTTAACCAGAGTGACGGGAGAGCGGCATTTCAGAAAACGTGCTTATCTCGGCGAGAAAAAGCGATTTCGGCAATAAAATTTAAAACGCGTGTAAAACATAAACCAAACGATGAAATTGGTTATTTCTTCATGTATAATGATCAACTCGATACTCCCTAGCCCCCAACAGCCTTTTTTTTCATAACACTTTAACCAGAGTGACGGGAGAGCGGCATTTCAGAAAACGTGCTTATCTCGGCGAGAAAAAGCGATTTCGGCAATAAAATTTAAAACGCGTGTAAAACATAAACCAAACGATGAAATTGGTTATTTCTTCATGTATAATGATCAACTCGATACTCCCTAGCCCCCAACAGCCTTTTTTTTCATAACACTTTAACCAGAGTGACGGGAGAGCGGCATTTCAGAAAACGTGCTTATCTCGGCGAGAAAAAGCGATTTCGGCAATAAAATTTAAAACGCGTGTAAAACATAAACCAAACGATGAAATTGGTTATTTCTTCATGTATAATGATCAACTCGATACTCCCTAGCCCCCAACAGCCTTTTTTTTCATAACACTTTAACCAGAGTGACGGGAGAGCGGCATTTCAGAAAACGTGCTTATCTCGGCGAGAAAAAGCGATTTCGGCAATAAAATTTAAAACGCGTGTAAAACATAAACCAAACGATGAAATTGGTTATTTCTTCATGTATAATGATCAACTCGATACTCCCTAGCCCCCAACAGCCTTTTTTTTCATAACACTTTAACCAGAGTGACGGGAGAGCGGCATTTCAGAAAACGTGCTTATCTCGGCGAGAAAAAGCGATTTCGGCAATAAAATTTAAAACGCGTGTAAAACATAAACCAAACGATGAAATTGGTTATTTCTTCATGTATAATGATCAACTCGATACTCCCTAGCCCCCAACAGCCTTTTTTTTCATAACACTTTAACCAGAGTGACGGGAGAGCGGCATTTCAGAAAACGTGCTTATCTCGGCGAGAAAAAGCGATTTCGGCAATAAAATTTAAAACGCGTGTAAAACATAAACCAAACGATGAAATTGGTTATTTCTTCATGTATAATGATCAACTCGATACTCCCTAGCCCCCAACAGCCTTTTTTTTCATAACACTTTAACCAGAGTGACGGGAGAGCGGCATTTCAGAAAACGTGCTTATCTCGGCGAGAAAAAGCGATTTCGGCAATAAAATTTAAAACGCGTGTAAAACATAAACCAAACGATGAAATTGGTTATTTCTTCATGTATAATGATCAACTCGATACTCCCTAGCCCCCAACAGCCTTTTTTTTCATAACACTTTAACCAGAGTGACGGGAGAGCGGCATTTCAGAAAACGTGCTTATCTCGGCGAGAAAAAGCGATTTCGGCAATAAAATTTAAAACGCGTGTAAAACATAAACCAAACGATGAAATTGGTTATTTCTTCATGTATAATGATCAACTCGATACTCCCTAGCCCCCAACAGCCTTTTTTTTCATAACACTTTAACCAGAGTGACGGGAGAGCGGCATTTCAGAAAACGTGCTTATCTCGGCGAGAAAAAGCGATTTCGGCAATAAAATTTAAAACGCGTGTAAAACATAAACCAAACGATGAAATTGGTTATTTCTTCATGTATAATGATCAACTCGATACTCCCTAGCCCCCAACAGCCTTTTTTTTCATAACACTTTAACCAGAGTGACGGGAGAGCGGCATTTCAGAAAACGTGCTTATCTCGGCGAGAAAAAGCGATTTCGGCAATAAAATTTAAAACGCGTGTAAAACATAAACCAAACGATGAAATTGGTTATTTCTTCATGTATAATGATCAACTCGATACTCCCTAGCCCCCAACAGCCTTTTTTTTCATAACACTTTAACCAGAGTGACGGGAGAGCGGCATTTCAGAAAACGTGCTTATCTCGGCGAGAAAAAGCGATTTCGGCAATAAAATTTAAAACGCGTGTAAAACATAAACCAAACGATGAAATTGGTTATTTCTTCATGTATAATGATCAACTCGATACTCCCTAGCCCCCAACAGCCTTTTTTTTCATAACACTTTAACCAGAGTGACGGGAGAGCGGCATTTCAGAAAACGTGCTTATCTCGGCGAGAAAAAGCGATTTCGGCAATAAAATTTAAAACGCGTGTAAAACATAAACCAAACGATGAAATTGGTTATTTCTTCATGTATAATGATCAACTCGATACTCCCTAGCCCCCAACAGCCTTTTTTTTCATAACACTTTAACCAGAGTGACGGGAGAGCGGCATTTCAGAAAACGTGCTTATCTCGGCGAGAAAAAGCGATTTCGGCAATAAAATTTAAAACGCGTGTAAAACATAAACCAAACGATGAAATTGGTTATTTCTTCATGTATAATGATCAACTCGATACTCCCTAGCCCCCAACAGCCTTTTTTTTCATAACACTTTAACCAGAGTGACGGGAGAGCGGCATTTCAGAAAACGTGCTTATCTCGGCGAGAAAAAGCGATTTCGGCAATAAAATTTAAAACGCGTGTAAAACATAAACCAAACGATGAAATTGGTTATTTCTTCATGTATAATGATCAACTCGATACTCCCTAGCCCCCAACAGCCTTTTTTTTCATAACACTTTAACCAGAGTGACGGGAGAGCGGCATTTCAGAAAACGTGCTTATCTCGGCGAGAAAAAGCGATTTCGGCAATAAAATTTAAAACGCGTGTAAAACATAAACCAAACGATGAAATTGGTTATTTCTTCATGTATAATGATCAACTCGATACTCCCTAGCCCCCAACAGCCTTTTTTTTCATAACACTTTAACCAGAGTGACGGGAGAGCGGCATTTCAGAAAACGTGCTTATCTCGGCGAGAAAAAGCGATTTCGGCAATAAAATTTAAAACGCGTGTAAAACATAAACCAAACGATGAAATTGGTTATTTCTTCATGTATAATGATCAACTCGATACTCCCTAGCCCCCAACAGCCTTTTTTTTCATAACACTTTAACCAGAGTGACGGGAGAGCGGCATTTCAGAAAACGTGCTTATCTCGGCGAGAAAAAGCGATTTCGGCAATAAAATTTAAAACGCGTGTAAAACATAAACCAAACGATGAAATTGGTTATTTCTTCATGTATAATGATCAACTCGATACTCCCTAGCCCCCAACAGCCTTTTTTTTCATAACACTTTAACCAGAGTGACGGGAGAGCGGCATTTCAGAAAACGTGCTTATCTCGGCGAGAAAAAGCGATTTCGGCAATAAAATTTAAAACGCGTGTAAAACATAAACCAAACGATGAAATTGGTTATTTCTTCATGTATAATGATCAACTCGATACTCCCTAGCCCCCAACAGCCTTTTTTTTCATAACACTTTAACCAGAGTGACGGGAGAGCGGCATTTCAGAAAACGTGCTTATCTCGGCGAGAAAAAGCGATTTCGGCAATAAAATTTAAAACGCGTGTAAAACATAAACCAAACGATGAAATTGGTTATTTCTTCATGTATAATGATCAACTCGATACTCCCTAGCCCCCAACAGCCTTTTTTTTCTCATAACACTTTAACCAGAGTGACGGGAGAGCGGCATTTCAGAAAACGTGCTTATCTCGGCGAGAAAAAGCGATTTCGGCAATAAAATTTAAAACGCGTGTAAAACATAAACCAAACGATGAAATTGGTTATTTCTTCATGTATAATGATCAACTCGATACTCCCTAGCCCCCAACAGCCTTTTTTTTCATAACACTTTAACCAGAGTGACGGGAGAGCGGCATTTCAGAAAACGTGCTTATCTCGGCGAGAAAAAGCGATTTCGGCAATAAAATTTAAAACGCGTGTAAAACATAAACCAAACGATGACATTGGTTATTTCTTCATGTATAATGATCAACTCGATACTCCCTAGCCCCCAACAGCCTTTTTTTTCATAACACTTTAACCAGAGTGACGGGAGAGCGGCATTTCAGAAAACGTGCTTATCTCGGCGAGAAAAAGCGATTTCGGCAATAAAATTTAAAACGCGTGTAAAACATAAACCAAACGATGAAATTGGTTATTTCTTCATGTATAATGATCAACTCGATACTCCCTAGCCCCCAACAGCCTTTTTTTTCATAACACTTTAACCAGAGTGACGGGAGAGCGGCATTTCAGAAAACGTGCTTATCTCGGCGAGAAAAAGCGATTTCGGCAATAAAATTTAAAACGCGTGTAAAACATAAACCAAACGATGAAATTGGTTATTTCTTCATGTATAATGATCAACTCGATACTCCCTAGCCCCCAACAGCCTTTTTTTTCATAACACTTTAACCAGAGTGACGGGAGAGCGGCATTTCAGAAAACGTGCTTATCTCGGCGAGAAAAAGCGATTTCGGCAATAAAATTTAAAACGCGTGTAAAACATAAACCAAACGATGAAATTGGTTATTTCTTCATGTATAATGATCAACTCGATACTCCCTAGCCCCCAACAGCCTTTTTTTTCATAACACTTTAACCAGAGTGACGGGAGAGCGGCATTTCAGAAAACGTGCTTATCTCGGCGAGAAAAAGCGATTTCGGCAATAAAATTTAAAACGCGTGTAAAACATAAACCAAACGATGAAATTGGTTATTTCTTCATGTATAATGATCAACTCGATACTCCCTAGCCCCCAACAGCCTTTTTTTTCATAACACTTTAACCAGAGTGACGGGAGAGCGGCATTTCAGAAAACGTGCTTATCTCGGCGAGAAAAAGCGATTTTGGCAATAAAATTTAAAACGCGTGTAAAACATAAACCAAACGATGAAATTGGTTATTTCTTCATGTATAATGATCAACTCGATACTCCCTAGCCCCCAACAGCCTTTTTTTTCATAACACTTTAACCAGAGTGACGGGAGAGCGGCATTTCAGAAAACTTCAGAAAATTTCTGAAATGCCGCTCTCCCGTCACTCTGGTTAAAGTGTTATGAAAAAAAAGGCTGTTGGGGGCTAGGGAGTATCGAGTTGATCATTATACATGAAGAAATAACCAATTTCATCGTTTGGTTTATGTTTTACACGCGTTTTAAATTTTATTGCCGAAATCGCTTTTTCTCGCCGAGATAAGCACGTTTTCTGAAATGCCGCTCTCCCGTCACTCTGGTTAAAGTGTTATGAAAAAAAAGGCTGTTGGGGGCTAGGGAGTATCGAGTTGATCATTATACATGAAGAAATAACCAATTTCATCGTTTGGTTTATGTTTTACACGCGTTTTAAATTTTATTGCCGAAATCGCTTTTTCTCGCCGAGATAAGCACGTTTTCTGAAATGCCGCTCTCCCGTCACTCTGGTTAAAGTGTTATGAGAAAAAAAAGGCTGTTGGGGGCTAGGGAGTATCGAGTTGATCATTATACATGAAGAAATAACCAATTTCATCGTTTGGTTTATGTTTTACACGCGTTTTAAATTTTATTGCCGAAATCGCTTTTTCTCGCCGAGATAAGCACGTTTTCTGAAATGCCGCTCTCCCGTCACTCTGGTTAAAGTGTTATGAAAAAAAAGGCTGTTGGGGGCTAGGGAGTATCGAGTTGATCATTATACATGAAGAAATAACCAATTTCATCGTTTGGTTTATGTTTTACACGCGTTTTAAATTTTATTGCCGAAATCGCTTTTTCTCGCCGAGATAAGCACGTTTTCTGAAATGCCGCTCTCCCGTCACTCTGGTTAAAGTGTTGTGAAAAAAAAGGCTGTTGGGGGCTAGGGAGTATCGAGTTGATCATTATACATGAAGAAATAACCAATTTCATCGTTTGGTTTATGTTTTACACGCGTTTTAAATTTTATTGCCGAAATCGCTTTTTCTCGCCGAGATAAGCACGTTTTCTGAAATGCCGCTCTCCCGTCACTCTGGTTAAAGTGTTATGAAAAAAAAGGCTGTTGGGGGCTAGGGAGTATCGAGTTGATCATTATACATGAAGAAATAACCAATTTCATCGTTTGGTTTATGTTTTACACGCGTTTTAAATTTTATTGCCGAAATCGCTTTTTCTCGCCGAGATAAGCACGTTTTCTGAAATGCCGCTCTCCCGTCACTCTGGTTAAAGTGTTATGAAAAAAAAGGCTGTTGGGGGCTAGGGAGTATCGAGTTGATCATTATACATGAAGAAATAACCAATTTCATCGTTTGGTTTATGTTTTACACGCGTTTTAAATTTTATTGCCGAAATCGCTTTTTCTCGCCGAGATAAGCACGTTTTCTGAAATGCCGCTCTCCCGTCACTCTGGTTAAAGTGTTATGAAAAAAAAGGCTGTTGGGGGCTAGGGAGTATCGAGTTGATCATTATACATGAAGAAATAACCAATTTCATCGTTTGGTTTATGTTTTACACGCGTTTTAAATTTTATTGCCGAAATCGCTTTTTCTCGCCGAGATAAGCACGTTTTCTGAAATGCCGCTCTCCCGTCACTCTGGTTAAAGTGTTATGAAAAAAAAGGCTGTTGGGGGCTAGGGAGTATCGAGTTGATCATTATACATGAAGAAATAACCAATTTCATCGTTTGGTTTATGTTTTACACGCGTTTTAAATTTTATTGCCGAAATCGCTTTTTCTCGCCGAGATAAGCACGTTTTCTGAAATGCCGCTCTCCCGTCACTCTGGTTAAAGTGTTATGAGAAAAAAAAGGCTGTTGGGGGCTAGGGAGTATCGAGTTGATCATTATACATGAAGAAATAACCAATTTCATCGTTTGGTTTATGTTTTACACGCGTTTTAAATTTTATTGCCGAAATCGCTTTTTCTCGCCGAGATAAGCACGTTTTCTGAAATGCCGCTCTCCCGTCACTCTGGTTAAAGTGTTATGAAAAAAAAGGCTGTTGGGGGCTAGGGAGTATCGAGTTGATCATTATACATGAAGAAATAACCAATTTCATCGTTTGGTTTATGTTTTACACGCGTTTTAAATTTTATTGCCGAAATCGCTTTTTCTCGCCGAGATAAGCACGTTTTCTGAAATGCCGCTCTCCCGTCACTCTGGTTAAAGTGTTATGAGAAAAAAAAGGCTGTTGGGGGCTAGGGAGTATCGAGTTGATCATTATACATGAAGAAATAACCAATTTCATCGTTTGGTTTATGTTTTACACGCGTTTTAAATTTTATTGCCGAAATCGCTTTTTCTCGCCGAGATAAGCACGTTTTCTGAAATGCCGCTCTCCCGTCACTCTGGTTAAAGTGTTATGAAAAAAAAGGCTGTTGGGGGCTAGGGAGTATCGAGTTGATCATTATACATGAAGAAATAACCAATTTCATCGTTTGGTTTATGTTTTACACGCGTTTTAAATTTTATTGCCGAAATCGCTTTTTCTCGCCGAGATAAGCACGTTTTCTGAAATGCCGCTCTCCCGTCACTCTGGTTAAAGTGTTATGAAAAAAAAGGCTGTTGGGGGCTAGGGAGTATCGAGTTGATCATTATACATGAAGAAATAACCAATTTCATCGTTTGGTTTATGTTTTACACGCGTTTTAAATTTAATTGCCGAAATCGCTTTTTCTCGCCGAGATAAGCACGTTTTCTGAAATGCCGCTCTCCCGTCACTCTGGTTAAAGTGTCATGAAAAAAAAGGCTGTTGGGGGCTAGGGAGTATCGAGTTGATCATTATACATGAAGAAATAACCAATTTCATCGTTTGGTTTATGTTTTACACGCGTTTTAAATTTTATTGCCGAAATCGCTTTTTCTCGCCGAGATAAGCACGTTTTCTGAAATGCCGCTCTCCCGTCACTCTGGTTAAAGTGTTATGAAAAAAAAGGCTGTTGGGGGCTAGGGAGTATCGAGTTGATCATTATACATGAAGAAATAACCAATTTCATCGTTTGGTTTATGTTTTACACGCGTTTTAAATTTTATTGCCGAAATCGCTTTTTCTCGCCGAGATAAGCACGTTTTCTGAAATGCCGCTCTCCCGTCACTCTGGTTAAAGTGTTATGAAAAAAAAGGCTGTTGGGGGCTAGGGAGTATCGAGTTGATCATTATACATGAAGAAATAACCAATTTCATCGTTTGGTTTATGTTTTACACGCGTTTTAAATTTTATTGCCGAAATCGCTTTTTCTCGCCGAGATAAGCACGTTTTCTGAAATGCCGCTCTCCCGTCACTCTGGTTAAAGTGTTATGAAAAAAAAGGCTGTTGGGGGCTAGGGAGTATCGAGTTGATCATTATACATGAAGAAATAACCAATTTCATCGTTTGGTTTATGTTTTACACGCCTTTTAAATTTTATTGCCGAAATCGCTTTTTCTCGCCGAGATAAGCACGTTTTCTGAAATGCCGCTCTCCCGTCACTCTGGTTAAAGTGTTATGAAAAAAAAGGCTGTTGGGGGCTAGGGAGTATCGAGTTGATCATTATACATGAAGAAATAACCAATTTCATCGTTTGGTTTATGTTTTACACGCGTTTTAAATTTTATTGCCGAAATCGCTTTTTCTCGCCGAGATAAGCACGTTTTCTGAAATGCCGCTCTCCCGTCACTCTGGTTAAAGTGTTATGAAAAAAAAGGCTGTTGGGGGCTAGGGAGTATCGAGTTGATCATTATACATGAAGAAATAACCAATTTCATCGTTTGGTTTATGTTTTACACGCGTTTTAAATTTTATTGCCGAAATCGCTTTTTCTCGCCGAGATAAGCACGTTTTCTGAAATGCCGCTCTCCCGTCACTCTGGTTAAAGTGTTGTGAAAAAAAAGGCTGTTGGGGGCTAGGGAGTATCGAGTTGATCATTATACATGAAGAAATAACCAATTTCATCGTTTGGTTTATGTTTTACACGCGTTTTAAATTTTATTGCCGAAATCGCTTTTTCTCGCCGAGATAAGCACGTTTTCTGAAATGCCGCTCTCCCGTCACTCTAGTTAAAGTGTTATGAAAAAAAAGGCTGTTGGGGGCTAGGGAGTATCGAGTTGATCATTATACATGAAGAAATAACCAATTTCATCGTTTGGTTTATGTTTTACACGCGTTTTAAATTTTATTGCCGAAATCGCTTTTTCTCGCCGAGATAAGCACGTTTTCTGAAATGCCGCTCTCCCGTCACTCTGGTTAAAGTGTTATGAAAAAAAAGGCTGTTGGGGGCTAGGGAGTATCGAGTTGATCATTATACATGAAGAAATAACCAATTTCATCGTTAAAATTTCAAACGCGTGTAAAACATAAACCAAACGATGAAATTGGTTATTTCTTCATGTATAATGATCAACTCGATACTCCCTAGCCCCCAACAGCCTTTTTTTTCATAACACTTTAACCAGAGTGACGGGAGAGCGGCATTTCAGAAAACGTGCTTATCTCGGCGAGAAAAAGCGATTTCGGCAATAAAATTTAAAACGCGTGTAAAACATAAACCAAACGATGAAATTGGTTATTTCTTCATGTATAATGATCAACTCGATACTCCCTAGCCCCCAACAGCCTTTTTTTTCATAACACTTTAACCAGAGTGACGGGAGAGCGGCATTTCAGAAAACGTGCTTATCTCTGCGAGAAAAAGCGATTTCGGCAATAAAATTTAAAAGGCGTGTAAAACATAAACCAAACGATGAAATTGGTTATTTCTTCATGTATAATGATCAACTCGATACTCCCTAGCCCCCAACAGCCTTTTTTTTCATAACACTTTAACCAGAGTGACGGGAGAGCGGCATTTCAGAAAACGTGCTTATCTCGGCGAGAAAAAGCGATTTCGTCAATAAAATTTAAAACGCGTGTAAAACATAAACCAAACGATGAAATTGGTTATTTCTTCATGTATAATGATCAACTCGATACTCCCTAGCCCCCAACAGCCTTTTTTTTCATAACACTTTAACCAGAGTGACGGGAGAGCGGCATTTCAGAAAACGTGCTTATCTCGGCGAGAAAAAGCGATTTCGGCAATAAAATTTAAAACGCGTGTAAAACATAAACCAAACGATGAAATTGGTTATTTCTTCATGTATAATGATCAACTCGATACTCCCTAGCCCCCAACAGCCTTTTTTTTCATAACACTTTAACCAGAGTGACGGGAGAGCGGCATTTCAGAAAACGTGCTTATCTCGGCGAGAAAAAGCGATTTCGGCAATAAAATTTAAAACGCGTGTAAAACATAAACCAAACGATGAAATTGGTTATTTCTTCATGTATAATGATCAACTCGATACTCCCTAGCCCCCAACAGCCTTTTTTTTCATAACACTTTAACCAGAGTGACGGGAGAGCGGCATTTCAGAAAACGTGCTTATCTCGGCGAGAAAAAGCGATTTCGGCAATAAAATTTAAAACGCGTGTAAAACATAAACCAAACGATGAAATTGGTTATTTCTTCATGTATAATGATCAACTCGATACTCCCTAGCCCCCAACAGCCTTTTTTTTCATAACACTTTAACCAGAGTGACGGGAGAGCGGCATTTCAGAAAACGTGCTTATCTCGGCGAGAAAAAGCGATTTCGGCAATAAAATTTAAAACGCGTGTAAAACATAAACCAAACGATGAAATTGGTTATTTCTTCATGTATAATGATCAACTCGATACTCCCTAGCCCCCAACAGCCTTTTTTTTCATAACACTTTAACCAGAGTGACGGGAGAGCGGCATTTCAGAAAACGTGCTTATCTCGGCGAGAAAAAGCGATTTCGGCAATAAAATTTAAAACGCGTGTAAAACATAAACCAAACGATGAAATTGGTTATTTCTTCATGTATAATGATCAACTCGATACTCCCTAGCCCCCAACAGCCTTTTTTTTCATAACACTTTAACCAGAGTGACGGGAGAGCGGCATTTCAGAAAACGTGCTTATCTCGGCGAGAAAAAGCGATTTCGGCAATAAAATTTAAAACGCGTGTAAAACATAAACCAAACGATGAAATTGGTTATTTCTTCATGTATAATGATCAACTCGATACTCCCTAGCCCCCAACAGCCTTTTTTTTCATAACACTTTAACCAGAGTGACGGGAGAGCGGCATTTCAGAAACGTGCTTATCTCGGCGAGAAAAAAGCGATTTCGGCAATAAATTTAAAACGCGTGTAAAACATAAACCAAACGATGAAATTGGTTATTTCTTCATGTATAATGATCAACTCGATACTCCCTAGCCCCCAACAGCCTTTTTTTTTCATAACACTTTAACCAGAGTGACGGGAGAGCGGCATTTCAGAAAACGTGCTTATCTCGGCGAGAAAAAGCGATTTCGGCAATAAAATTTAAAACGCGTGTAAAACATAAACCAAACGATGAAATTGGTTATTTCTTCATGTATAATGATCAACTCGATACTCCCTAGCCCCCAACAGCCTTTTTTTTCATAACACTTTAACCAGAGTGACGGGAGAGCGGCATTTCAGAAAACGTGCTTATCTCGGCGAGAAAAAGCGATTTCGGCAATAAAATTTAAAACGCGTGTAAAACATAAACCAAACGATGAAATTGGTTATTTCTTCATGTATAATGATCAACTCGATACTCCCTAGCCCCCAACAGCCTTTTTTTTCATAACACTTTAACCAGAGTGACGGGAGAGAGCGGCATTTCAGAAAACGTGCTTATCTCGGCGAGAAAAAGCGATTTCGGCAATAAAATTTAAAACGCGTGTAAAACATAACCAAACGATGAAATTGTTATTTCTTCATGTATAATGATCAACTCGATACTCCCTAGCCCCCAACAGCCTTTTTTTCATAACACTTTAACCAGAGTGACGGGAGAGCGGCATTTCAGAAAACGTGCTTATCTCGGCGAGAAAAAGCGATTTCGGCAATAAAATTTAAAACGCGTGTAAAACATAAACCAAACGATGAAATTGGTTATTTCTTCATGTATAATGATCAACTCGATACTCCCTAGCCCCCAACAGCCTTTTTTTTCATAACACTTTAACCAGAGTGACGGGAGAGCGGCATTTCAGAAAACGTGCTTATCTCGGCGAGAAAAAGCGATTTCGGCAATAAAATTTAAAACGCGTGTAAAACATAAACCAAACGATGAAATTGGTTATTTCTTCATGTATAATGATCAACTCGATACTCCCTAGCCCCCAACAGCCTTTTTTTTCATAACACTTTAACCAGAGTGACGGGAGAGCGGCATTTCAGAAAACGTGCTTATCTCGGCGAGAAAAAGCGATTTCGGCAATAAAATTTAAAACGCGTGTAAAACATAAACCAAACGATGAAATTGGTTATTTCTTCATGTATAATGATCAACTCGATACTCCCTAGCCCCCAACAGCCTTTTTTTTCACAACACTTTAACCAGAGTGACGGGGAGAGCGGCATTTCAGAAAACGTGCTTATCTCGGCGAGAAAAAGCGATTTCGGCAATAAAATTTAAAACGCGTGTAAAACATAAACCAAACGATGAAATTGGTTATTTCTTCATGTATAATGATCAACTCGATACTCCCTAGCCCCCAACAGCCTTTTTTTTCATAACACTTTAACCAGAGTGACGGGAGAGCGGCATTTCAGAAAAACGTGCTTATCTCGGCGAGAAAAAGCGATTTCGGCAATAAAATTTAAAACGCGTGTAAAACATAAACCAAACGATGAAATTGGTTATTTCTTCATGTATAATGATCAACTCGATACTCCCTAGCCCCCAACAGCCTTTTTTTTCACAACACTTTAACCAGAGTGACGGGAGAGCGGCATTTCAGAAACGTGCTTATCTCGGCGAGAAAAAGCGATTTCGGCAATAAAATTTAAAACGCGTGTAAAACATAAACCAAACGATGAAATTGGTTATTTCTTCATGTATAATGATCAACTCGATACTCCCTAGCCCCCAACAGCCTTTTTTTTCATAACACTTTAACCAGAGTGACGGGAGAGCGGCATTTCAGAAAACGTGCTTATCTCGGCGAGAAAAAGCGATTTCGGCAATAAAATTTAAAACGCGTGTAAAACATAAACCAAACGATGAAATTGGTTATTTCTTCATGTATAATGATCAACTCGATACTCCCTAGCCCCCAACAGCCTTTTTTTTCATAACACTTTAACCAGAGTGACGGGAGAGCGGCATTTCAGAAAACGTGCTTATCTCGGCGAGAAAAAGCGATTTCGGCAATAAAATTTAAAACGCGTGTAAAACATAAACCAAACGATGAAATTGGTTATTTCTTCATGTATAATGATCAACTCGATACTCCCTAGCCCCCAACAGCCTTTTTTTTCATAACACTTTAACCAGAGTGACGGGAGAGCGGCATTTCAGAAAACGTGCTTATCTCGGCGAGAAAAAGCGATTTCGGCAATAAAATTTAAAACGCGTGTAAAACATAAACCAAACGATGAAATTGGTTATTTCTTCATGTATAATGATCAACTCGATACTCCCTAGCCCCCAACAGCCTTTTTTTTCACAACACTTTAACCAGAGTGACGGAGAGAGCGGCATTTCAGAAAACGTGCTTATCTCGGCGAGAAAAAGCGATTTCGGCAATAAAATTTAAAACGCGTGTAAAACATAAACCAAACGATGAAATTGGTTATTTCTTCATGTATAATGATCAACTCGATACTCCCTAGCCCCCAACAGCCTTTTTTTTCATAACACTTTAACCAGAGTGACGGGAGAGCGGCATTTCAGAAAACGTGCTTATCTCGGCGAGAAAAAGCGATTTCGGCAATAAAATTTAAAACGCGTGTAAAACATAAACCAAACGATGAAATTGGTTATTTCTTCATGTATAATGATCAACTCGATACTCCCTAGCCCCCAACAGCCTTTTTTTTCATAACACTTTAACCAGAGTGACGGGAGAGCGGCATTTCAGAAAACGTGCTTATCTCGGCGAGAAAAAGCGATTTCGGCAATAAAATTTAAAACGCGTGTAAAACATAAACCAAACGATGAAATTGGTTATTTCTTCATGTATAATGATCAACTCGATACTCCCTAGCCCCCAACAGCCTTTTTTTTCATAACACTTTAACCAGAGTGACGGGAGAGCGGCATTTCAGAAAACGTGCTTATCTCGGCGAGAAAAAGCGATTTCGGCAATAAAATTTAAAACGCGTGTAAAACATAAACCAAACGATGAAATTGGTTATTTCTTCATGTATAATGATCAACTCGATACTCCCTAGCCCCCAACAGCCTTTTTTTTCATAACACTTTAACCAGAGTGACGGGAGAGCGGCATTTCAGAAAACGTGCTTATCTCGGCGAGAAAAAGCGATTTCGGCAATAAAATTTAAAACGCGTGTAAAACATAAACCAAACGATGAAATTGGTTATTTCTTCATGTATAATGATCAACTCGATACTCCCTAGCCCCCAACAGCCTTTTTTTTCATAACACTTTAACCAGAGTGACGGGAGAGCGGCATTTCAGAAAACGTGCTTATCTCGGCGAGAAAAAGCGATTTCGGCAATAAAATTTAAAACGCGTGTAAAACATAAACCAAACGATGAAATTGGTTATTTCTTCATGTATAATGATCAACTCGATACTCCCTAGCCCCCAACAGCCTTTTTTTTCATAACACTTTAACCAGAGTGACGGGAGAGCGGCATTTCAGAAAACGTGCTTATCTCGGCGAGAAAAAGCGATTTCGGCAATAAAATTTAAAACGCGTGTAAAACATAAACCAAACGATGAAATTGGTTATTTCTTCATGTATAATGATCAACTCGATACTCCCTAGCCCCCAACAGCCTTTTTTTTCATAACACTTTAACCAGAGTGACGGGAGAGCGGCATTTCAGAAAACGTGCTTATCTCGGCGAGAAAAAGCGATTTCGGCAATAAAATTTAAAACGCGTGTAAAACATAAACCAAACGATGAAATTGGTTATTTCTTCATGTATAATGATCAACTCGATACTCCCTAGCCCCCAACAGCCTTTTTTTTCATAACACTTTAACCAGAGTGACGGGAGAGCGGCATTTCAGAAAACGTGCTTATCTCGGCGAGAAAAAGCGATTTCGGCAATAAAATTTAAAACGCGTGTAAAACATAAACCAAACGATGAAATTGGTTATTTCTTCATGTATAATGATCAACTCGATACTCCCTAGCCCCCAACAGCCTTTTTTTTCATAACACTTTAACCAGAGTGACGGGAGAGCGGCATTTCAGAAAACGTGCTTATCTCGGCGAGAAAAAGCGATTTCGGCAATAAAATTTAAAACGCGTGTAAAACATAAACCAAACGATGAAATTGGTTATTTCTTCATGTATAATGATCAACTCGATACTCCCTAGCCCCCAACAGCCTTTTTTTTCATAACACTTTAACCAGAGTGACGGGAGAGCGGCATTTCAGAAAACGTGCTTATCTCGGCGAGAAAAAGCGATTTCGGCAATAAAATTTAAAACGCGTGTAAAACATAAACCAAACGATGAAATTGGTTATTCCTTCATGTATAATGATCAACTCGATACTCCCTAGCCCCCAACAGCCTTTTTTTTCATAACACTTTAACCAGAGTGACGGGAGAGCGGCATTTCAGAAAACGTGCTTATCTCGGCGAGAAAAAGCGATTTCGGCAATAAAATTTAAAACGCGTGTAAAACATAAACCAAACGATGAAATTGGTTATTTCTTCATGTATAATGATCAACTCGATACTCCCTAGCCCCCAACAGCCTTTTTTTTCATAACACTTTAACCAGAGTGACGGGAGAGCGGCATTTCAGAAAACGTGCTTATCTCGGCGAGAAAAAGCGATTTCGGCAATAAAATTTAAAACGCGTGTAAAACATAAACCAAACGATGAAATTGGTTATTTCTTCATGTATAATGATCAACTCGATACTCCCTAGCCCCCAACAGCCTTTTTTTTCATAACACTTTAACCAGAGTGACGGGAGAGCGGCATTTCAGAAAACGTGCTTATCTCGGCGAGAAAAAGCGATTTCGGCAATAAAATTTAAAACGCGTGTAAAACATAAACCAAACGATGAAATTGGTTATTTCTTCATGTATAATGATCAACTCGATACTCCCTAGCCCCCAACAGCCTTTTTTTTCATAACACTTTAACCAGAGTGACGGGAGAGCGGCATTTCAGAAAACGTGCTTATCTCGGCGAGAAAAAGCGATTTCGGCAATAAAATTTAAAACGCGTGTAAAACATAAACCAAACGATGAAATTGGTTATTTCTTCATGTATAATGATCAACTCGATACTCCCTAGCCCCCAACAGCCTTTTTTTTCATAACACTTTAACCAGAGTGACGGGAGAGCGGCATTTCAGAAAACGTGCTTATCTCGGCGAGAAAAAGCGATTTCGGCAATAAAATTTAAAACGCGTGTAAAACATAAACCAAACGATGAAATTGGTTATTTCTTCATGTATAATGATCAACTCGATACTCCCTAGCCCCCAACAGCCTTTTTTTTCATAACACTTTAACCAGAGTGACGGGAGAGCGGCATTTCAGAAAACGTGCTTATCTCGGCGAGAAAAAGCGATTTCGGCAATAAAATTTAAAACGCGTGTAAAACATAAACCAAACGATGAAATTGGTTATTTCTTCATGTATAATGATCAACTCGATACTCCCTAGCCCCCAACAGCCTTTTTTTTCATAACACTTTAACCAGAGTGACGGGAGAGCGGCATTTCAGAAAACGTGCTTATCTCGGCGAGAAAAAGCGATTTCGGCAATAAAATTTAAAACGCGTGTAAAACATAAACCAAACGATGAAATTGGTTATTTCTTCATGTATAATGATCAACTCGATACTCCCTAGCCCCCAACAGCCTTTTTTTTCATAACACTTTAACCAGAGTGACGGGAGAGCGGCATTTCAGAAAACGTGCTTATCTCGGCGAGAAAAAGCGATTTCGGCAATAAAATTTAAAACGCGTGTAAAACATAAACCAAACGATGAAAGTGGTTATTTCTTCATGTATAATGATCAACTCGATACTCCCTAGCCCCCAACAGCCTTTTTTTTCATAACACTTTAACCAGAGTGACGGGAGAGCGGCATTTCAGAAAACGTGCTTATCTCGGCGAGAAAAAGCGATTTCGGCAATAAAATTTAAAACGCGTGTAAAACATAAACCAAACGATGAAATTGGTTATTTCTTCATGTATAATGATCAACTCGATACTCCCTAGCCCCCAACAGCCTTTTTTTTCATAACACTTTAACCAGAGTGACGGGAGAGCGGCATTTCAGAAAACGTGCTTATCTCGGCGAGAAAAAGCGATTTCGGCAATAAAATTTAAAACGCGTGTAAAACATAAACCAAACGATGAAATTGGTTATTTCTTCATGTATAATGATCAACTCGATACTCCCTAGCCCCCAACAGCCTTTTTTTTCATAACACTTTAACCAGAGTGACGGGAGAGCGGCATTTCAGAAAACGTGCTTATCTCGGCGAGAAAAAGCGATTTCGGCAATAAAATTTAAAACGCGTGTAAAACATAAACCAAACGATGAAATTGGTTATTTCTTCATGTATAATGATCAACTCGATACTCCCTAGCCCCCAACAGCCTTTTTTTTCATAACACTTTAACCAGAGTGACGGGAGAGCGGCATTTCAGAAAACGTGCTTATCTCGGCGAGAAAAAGCGATTTCGGCAATAAAATTTAAAACGCGTGTAAAACATAAACCAAACGATGAAATTGGTTATTTCTTCATGTATAATGATCAACTCGATACTCCCTAGCCCCCAACAGCCTTTTTTTTCATAACACTTTAACCAGAGTGACGGGAGAGCGGCATTTCAGAAAACGTGCTTATCTCGGCGAGAAAAAGCGATTTCGGCAATAAAATTTAAAACGCGTGTAAAACATAAACCAAACGATGAAATTGGTTATTTCTTCATGTATAATGATCAACTCGATACTCCCTAGCCCCCAACAGCCTTTTTTTTCATAACACTTTAACCAGAGTGACGGGAGAGCGGCATTTCAGAAAACGTGCTTATCTCGGCGAGAAAAAGCGATTTCGGCAATAAAATTTAAAACGCGTGTAAAACATAAACCAAACGATGAAATTGGTTATTTCTTCATGTATAATGATCAACTCGATACTCCCTAGCCCCCAACAGCCTTTTTTTTCATAACACTTTAACCAGAGTGACGGGAGAGCGGCATTTCAGAAAACGTGCTTATCTCGGCGAGAAAAAGCGATTTCGGCAATAAAATTTAAAACGCGTGTAAAACATAAACCAAACGATGAAATTGGTTATTTCTTCATGTATAATGATCAACTCGATACTCCCTAGCCCCCAACAGCCTTTTTTTTCATAACACTTTAACCAGAGTGACGGGAGAGCGGCATTTCAGAAAACGTGCTTATCTCGGCGAGAAAAAGCGATTTCGGCAATAAAATTTAAAACGCGTGTAAAACATAAACCAAACGATGAAATTGGTTATTTCTTCATGTATAATGATCAACTCGATACTCCCTAGCCCCCAACAGCCTTTTCTTTCACAACACTTTAACCAGAGTGACGGGAGAGCGGCATTTCAGAAAACGTGCTTATCTCGGCGAGAAAAAGCGATTTCGGCAATAAAATTTAAAACGCGTGTAAAACATAAACCAAACGATGAAATTGGTTATTTCTTCATGTATAATGATCAACTCGATACTCCCTAGCCCCCAACAGCCTTTTTTTTCATAACACTTTAACCAGAGTGACGGGAGAGCGGCATTTCAGAAAACGTGCTTATCTGGCGAGAAAAAGCGATTTCGGCAATAAAATTTAAAACGCGTGTAAAACATAAACCAAACGATGAAATTGGTTATTTCTTCATGTATAATGATCAACTCGATACTCCCTAGCCCCCAACAGCCTTTTCTTTCACAACACTTTAACCAGAGTGACGGGAGAGCGGCATTTCAGAAAACGTGCTTATCTCGGCGAGAAAAAGCGATTTCGGCAATAAAATTTAAAACGCGTGTAAAACATAAACCAAACGATGAAATTGGTTATTTCTTCATGTATAATGATCAACTCGATACTCCCTAGCCCCCAACAGCCTTTTTTTTATAACACTTTAACCAGAGTGACGGGAGAGCGGCATTTCAGAAAACGTGCTTATCTCGGCGAGAAAAAGCGATTTCGGCAATAAAATTTAAAACGCGTGTAAAACATAAACCAAACGATGAAATTGGTTATTTCTTCATGTATAATGATCAACTCGATACTCCCTAGCCCCCAACAGCCTTTTTTTTCATAACACTTTAACCAGAGTGACGGGAGAGCGGCATTTCAGAAAACGTGCTTATCTCGGCGAGAAAAAGCGATTTCGGCAATAAAATTTAAAACGCGTGTAAAACATAAACCAAACGATGAAATTGGTTATTTCTTCATGTATAATGATCAACTCGATACTCCCTAGCCCCCAACAGCCTTTTTTTTCATAACACTTTAACCAGAGTGACGGGAGAGCGGCATTTCAGAAAACGTGCTTATCTCGGCGAGAAAAAGCGATTTCGGCAATAAAATTTAAAACGCGTGTAAAACATAAACCAAACGATGAAATTGGTTATTTCTTCATGTATAATGATCAACTCGATACTCCCTAGCCCCCAACAGCCTTTTTTTTCATAACACTTTAACCAGAGTGACGGGAGAGCGGCATTTCAGAAAACGTGCTTATCTCGGCGAGAAAAAGCGATTTCGGCAATAAAATTTAAAACGCGTGTAAAACATAAACCAAACGATGAAATTGGTTATTTCTTCATGTATAATGATCAACTCGATACTCCCTAGCCCCCAACAGCCTTTTTTTTCATAACACTTTAACCAGAGTGACGGGAGAGCGGCATTTCAGAAAACGTGCTTATCTCGGCGAGAAAAAGCGATTTCGGCAATAAAATTTAAAACGCGTGTAAAACATAAACCAAACGATGAAATTGGTTATTTCTTCATGTATAATGATCAACTCGATACTCCCTAGCCCCCAACAGCCTTTTTTTTCATAACACTTTAACCAGAGTGACGGGAGAGCGGCATTTCAGAAAACGTGCTTATCTCGGCGAGAAAAAGCGATTTCGGCAATAAAATTTAAAACGCGTGTAAAACATAAACCAAACGATGAAATTGGTTATTTCTTCATGTATAATGATCAACTCGATACTCCCTAGCCCCCAACAGCCTTTTTTTTCATAACACTTTAACCAGAGTGACGGGAGAGCGGCATTTCAGAAAACGTGCTTATCTCGGCGAGAAAAAGCGATTTCGGCAATAAAATTTAAAACGCGTGTAAAACATAAACCAAACGATGAAATTGGTTATTTCTTCATGTATAATGATCAACTCGATACTCCCTAGCCCCCAACAGCCTTTTTTTTCATAACACTTTAACCAGAGTGACGGGAGAGCGGCATTTCAGAAAACGTGCTTATCTCGGCGAGAAAAAGCGATTTCGGCAATAAAATTTAAAACGCGTGTAAAACATAAACCAAACGATGAAATTGGTTATTTCTTCATGTATAATGATCAACTCGATACTCCCTAGCCCCCAACAGCCTTTTTTTTCATAACACTTTAACCAGAGTGACGGGAGAGCGGCATTTCAGAAAACGTGCTTATCTCGGCGAGAAAAAGCGATTTCGGCAATAAAATTTAAAACGCGTGTAAAACATAAACCAAACGATGAAATTGGTTATTTCTTCATGTATAATGATCAACTCGATACTCCCTAGCCCCCAACAGCCTTTTTTTTCATAACACTTTAACCAGAGTGACGGGAGAGCGGCATTTCAGAAAACGTGCTTATCTCGGCGAGAAAAAGAGATTTCGGCAATAAAATTTAAAACGCGTGTAAAACATAAACCAAACGATGAAATTGGTTATTTCTTCATGTATAATGATCAACTCGATACTCCCTAGCCCCCAACAGCCTTTTTTTTCATAACACTTTAACCAGAGTGACGGGAGAGCGGCATTTCAGAAAACGTGCTTATCTCGGCGAGAAAAAGCGATTTCGGCAATAAAATTTAAAACGCGTGTAAAACATAAACCAAACGATGAAATTGGTTATTTCTTCATGTATAATGATCAACTCGATACTCCCTAGCCCCCAACAGCCTTTTTTTTCACAACACTTTAACCAGAGTGACGGGAGAGCGGCATTTCAGAAAACGTGCTTATCTCGGCGAGAAAAAGCGATTTCGGCAATAAAATTTAAAACGCGTGTAAAACATAAACCAAACGATGAAATTGGTTATTTCTTCATGTATAATGATCAACTCGATACTCCCTAGCCCCCAACAGCCTTTTTTTTCACAACACTTTAACCAGAGTGACGGGAGAGCGGCATTTCAGAAAACGTGCTTATCTCGGCGAGAAAAAGCGATTTCGGCAATAAAATTTAAAACGCGTGTAAAACATAAACCAAACGATGAAATTGGTTATTTCTTCATGTATAATGATCAACTCGATACTCCCTAGCCCCCAACAGCCTTTTTTTTCATAACACTTTAACCAGAGTGACGGGAGAGCGGCATTTCAGAAAACGTGCTTATCTCGGCGAGAAAAAGCGATTTCGGCAATAAAATTTAAAACGCGTGTAAAACATAAACCAAACGATGAAATTGGTTATTTCTTCATGTATATTGATCAACTCGATACTCCCTAGCCCCCAACAGCCTTTTTTTCATAACACTTTAACCAGAGTGACGGGAGAGCGGCATTTCAGAAAACGTGCTTATCTCGGCGAGAAAAAGCGATTTCAGCAATAAAATTTAAAACGCGTGTAAAACATAAACCAAACGATGAAATTGGTTATTTCTTCATGTATAATGATCAACTCGATACTCCCTAGCCCCCAACAGCCTTTTTTTTCACAACACTTTAACCAGAGTGACGGGAGAGCGGCATTTCAGAAAACGTGCTTATCTCGGCGAGAAAAAGCGATTTCGGCAATAAAATTTAAAACGCGTGTAAAACATAAACCAAACGATGAAATTGGTTATTTCTTCATGTATAATGATCAACTCGATACTCCCTAGCCCCCAACAGCCTTTTTTTTCACAACACTTTAACCAGAGTGACGGGAGAGCGGCATTTCAGAAAACGTGCTTATCTCGGCGAGAAAAAGCGATTTCGGCAATAAAATTTAAAACGCGTGTAAAACATAAACCAAACGATGAAATTGGTTATTTCTTCATGTATAATGATCAACTCGATACTCCCTAGCCCCCAACAGCCTTTTTTTTCATAACACTTTAACCAGAGTGACGGGAGAGCGGCATTTCAGAAAACGTGCTTATCTCGGCGAGAAAAAGCGATTTCGGCAATAAAATTTAAAACGCGTGTAAAACATAAACCAAACGATGAAATTGGTTATTTCTTCATGTATAATGATCAACTCGATACTCCCTAGCCCCCAACAGCCTTTTTTTTCATAACACTTTAACCAGAGTGACGGGAGAGCGGCATTTCAGAAAACGTGCTTATCTCGGCGAGAAAAAGCGATTTCGGCAATAAAATTTAAAACGCGTGTAAAACATAAACCAAACGATGAAATTGGTTATTTCTTCATGTATAATGATCAACTCGATACTCCCTAGCCCCCAACAGCCTTTTTTTTCATAACACTTTAACCAGAGTGACGGGAGAGCGGCATTTCAGAAAACGTGCTTATCTCGGCGAGAAAAAGCGATTTCGGCAATAAAATTTAAAACGCGTGTAAAACATAAACCAAACGATGAAATTGGTTATTTCTTCATGTATAATGATCAACTCGATACTCCCTAGCCCCCAACAGCCTTTTTTTTCATAACACTTTAACCAGAGTGACGGGAGAGCGGCATTTCAGAAAACGTGCTTATCTCGGCGAGAAAAAGCGATTTCGGCAATAAAATTTAAAACGCGTGTAAAACATAAACCAAACGATGAAATTGGTTATTTCTTCATGTATAATGATCAACTCGATACTCCCTAGCCCCCAACAGCCTTTTTTTTCATAACACTTTAACCAGAGTGACGGGAGAGCGGCATTTCAGAAAACGTGCTTATCTCGGCGAGAAAAAGCGATTTCGGCAATAAAATTTAAAACGCGTGTAAAACATAAACCAAACGATGAAATTGGTTATTTCTTCATGTATAATGATCAACTCGATACTCCCTAGCCCCCAACAGCCTTTTTTTTCATAACACTTTAACCAGAGTGACGGGAGAGCGGCATTTCAGAAAACGTGCTTATCTCGGCGAGAAAAAGCGATTTCGGCAATAAAATTTAAAACGCGTGTAAAACATAAACCAAACGATGAAATTGGTTATTTCTTCATGTATAATGATCAACTCGATACTCCCTAGCCCCCAACAGCCTTTTTTTTCATAACACTTTAACCAGAGTGACGGGAGAGCGGCATTTCAGAAAACGTGCTTATCTCGGCGAGAAAAAGCGATTTCGGCAATAAAATTTAAAACGCGTGTAAAACATAAACCAAACGATGAAATTGGTTATTTCTTCATGTATAATGATCAACTCGATACTCCCTAGCCCCCAACAGCCTTTTTTTTCATAACACTTTAACCAGAGTGACGGGAGAGCGGCATTTCAGAAAACGTGCTTATCTCGGCGAGAAAAAGCGATTTCGGCAATAAAATTTAAAACGCGTGTAAAACATAAACCAAACGATGAAATTGGTTATTTCTTCATGTATAATGATCAACTCGATACTCCCTAGCCCCCAACAGCCTTTTTTTTCATAACACTTTAACCAGAGTGACGGGAGAGCGGCATTTCAGAAAACGTGCTTATCTCGGCGAGAAAAAGCGATTTCGGCAATAAAATTTAAAACGCGTGTAAAACATAAACCAAACGATGAAATTGGTTATTTCTTCATGTATAATGATCAACTCGATACTCCCTAGCCCCCAACAGCCTTTTTTTTCATAACACTTTAACCAGAGTGACGGGAGAGCGGCATTTCAGAAAACGTGCTTATCTCGGCGAGAAAAAGCGATTTCGGCAATAAAATTTAAAACGCGTGTAAAACATAAACCAAACGATGAAATTGGTTATTTCTTCATGTATAATGATCAACTCGATACTCCCTAGCCCCCAACAGCCTTTTTTTTCATAACACTTTAACCAGAGTGACGGGAGAGCGGCATTTCAGAAAACGTGCTTATCTCGGCGAGAAAAAGCGATTTCGGCAATAAAATTTAAAACGCGTGTAAAACATAAACCAAACGATGAAATTGGTTATTTCTTCATGTATAATGATCAACTCGAGTCGAGCTCCAGGGAGAGAGGCTGATTTTTCGCTTTTTGAGGCCGACCGACGAACCGGCGCGGGGCGGACTCAAAAGCCCGCAGAGCCGTAGGCACTTAGAAAAGTTTCGCCTTTGGCTGTGAGCTCCAGGGGGAGAGGCTGGTTTTGCGTTATTTTAGGCCGGCTGGAGAACCGGCGCGGGTCGGACGCACAATCCCCGCAGAGCCGTGGGCACTTAGAAAATTTTTGCCAAGTTGGCTCTGAGCGCCTGGTACCTAATATGGAAGTATAGAGGCCGACTTTCGGGCAAGATCACGCCGCGTTAGGCTTCCAGGACCCCGGCTAAGCAATTTTACCGGGCCGCCCGGTTCTTTTTTTGAACCAGCCCGGTTCTTTTTACACTTCCAGCTGGAGCTCAGCAGCGGCTTTTTGCGCAAGATCACGCCGGGTTAGGCTTCCAGGACCTCGGCTAAGCAATTCTACCGGGCCGCCCGGTTCTTTTTTTGAACCAGCCCGGTTCTTTTTATACTTCCAGCTGGAGCTCACGAGCGGCTTTTTGGACAAGATCACGCCTTGTTAGGCTTCCAGAGCCCCGGCTAAGCAATTTTACCGGCCCGCCCGGTTCTTTTTTTTAACCAGCCCGGTTCTTTTTACACTTCCAGCTGGAGCTCAGCAGCGGGTTTTTGGACAAGATCACGCCGTGTTAGGCTTCCAGAGCCCCGGCTAAGCAATTTTACAGGGTCGCCCGGTTCTTTTTTTTAACCAGCCCGGTTTTTTTTACACTTCCAGCTGGAGCTCAGCAGCGGCTTTTTGCACAGTATCACGCCGGGTTAGGCTTCCAGAGCCCCGGCTAAGCAATTTTACCGGGCCGCCCGGTTCTTTTTTTTAACCAGCCCGGTTCTTTTTACACTTCCAGCTGGAGCTCAGCAGCGGCTTTTTGGACAAGATCACGCCGTGTTAGGCTTCCAGAGCCCCGGCTAAGCAATTTTACCGGGTCGCCCGGTTCTTTTTTTTAACCAGCCCGGTTCTTTTTACACTTCCAGCTGGAGCTCAGCAGCGGCTTTTTGGACAAGATCACGCCGTGTTAGGCTTCCAGAGCCCCGGCTAAGCAATTTTACCGGGTCGCCCGGTTCTTTTTTTAACCAGCCCGGTTCTTTTTACACTTCCAGCTGGAGCTCAGCATCGTGTAAAACATAAACCAAACGATGAAATTGGTTATTTCTTCATGTATAATGATCAACTCGATACTCCCTAGCCCCCAACAGCCTTTTTTTTTCATAACACTTTAACCAGAGTGACGGGAGAGCGGCATTTCAGAAAACGTGCTTATCTCGGCGAGAAAAAGCGATTTCGGCAATAAAATTTAAAACGCGTGTAAAACATAAACCAAACGATGAAATTGGTTATTTCTTCATGTATAATGATCAACTCGATACTCCCTAGCCCCCAACAGCCTTTTTTTTCATAACACTTTAACCAGAGTGACGGGAGAGCGGCATTTCAGAAAACGTGCTTATCTCGGCGAGAAAAAGCGATTTCGGCAATAAAATTTAAAACGCGTGTAAAACATAAACCAAACGATGAAATTGGTTATTTCTTCATGTATAATGATCAACTCGATACTCCCTAGCCCCCAACAGCCTTTTTTTTCATAACACTTTAACCAGACTGACGGGAGAGCGGCATTTCAGAAAACGTGCTTATCTCGGCGAGAAAAAGCGATTTCGGCAATAAAATTTAAAACGCGTGTAAAACATAAACCAAACGATGAAATTGGTTATTTCTTCATGTATAATGATCAACTCGATACTCCCTAGCCCCCAACAGCCTTTTTTTTCATAACACTTTAACCAGAGTGACGGGAGAGCGGCATTTCAGAAAACGTGCTTATCTCGGCGAGAAAAAGCGATTTCGGCAATAAAATTTAAAACGCGTGTAAAACATAAACCAAACGATGAAATTGGTTATTCCTTCATGTATAATGATCAACTCGATACTCCCTAGCCCCCAACAGCCTTTTTTTTCATAACACTTTAACCAGAGTGACGGGAGAGCGGCATTTCAGAAAACGTGCTTATCTCGGCGAGAAAAAGCGATTTCGGCAATAAAATTTAAAACGCGTGTAAAACATAAACCAAACGATGAAATTGGTTATTTCTTCATGTATAATGATCAACTCGATACTCCCTAGCCCCCAACAGCCTTTTTTTTCATAACACTTTAACCAGAGTGACGGGAGAGCGGCATTTCAGAAAACGTGCTTATCTCGGCGAGAAAAAGCGATTTCGGCAATAAAATTTAAAACGCGTGTAAAACATAAACCAAACGATGAAATTGGTTATTTCTTCATGTATAATGATCAACTCGATACTCCCTAGCCCCCAACAGCCTTTTTTTTTCATAACACTTTAACCAGAGTGACGGGAGAGCGGCATTTCAGAAAACGTGCTTATCTCGGCGAGAAAAAGCGATTTCGGCAATAAAATTTAAAACGCGTGTAAAACATAAACCAAACGATGAAATTGGTTATTTCTTCATGTATAATGATCAACTCGATACTCCCTAGCCCCCAACAGCCTTTTTTTTCATAACACTTTAACCAGAGTGACGGGAGAGCGGCATTTCAGAAAACGTGCTTATCTCGGCGAGAAAAAGCGATTTCGGCAATAAAATTTAAAACGCGTGTAAAACATAAACCAAACGATGAAATTGGTTATTTCTTCATGTATAATGATCAACTCGATACTCCCTAGCCCCCAACAGCCTTTTTTTTCATAACACTTTAACCAGACTGACGGGAGAGCGGCATTTCAGAAAACGTGCTTATCTCGGCGAGAAAAAGCGATTTCGGCAATAAAATTTAAAACGCGTGTAAAACATAAACCAAACGATGAAATTGGTTATTTCTTCATGTATAATGATCAACTCGATACTCCCTAGCCCCCAACAGCCTTTTTTTTCATAACACTTTAACCAGAGTGACGGGAGAGCGGCATTTCAGAAAACGTGCTTATCTCGGCGAGAAAAAGCGATTTCGGCAATAAAATTTAAAACGCGTGTAAAACATAAACCAAACGATGAAATTGGTTATTCCTTCATGTATAATGATCAACTCGATACTCCCTAGCCCCCAACAGCCTTTTTTTTCATAACACTTTAACCAGAGTGACGGGAGAGCGGCATTTCAGAAAACGTGCTTATCTCGGCGAGAAAAAGCGATTTCGGCAATAAAATTTAAAACGCGTGTAAAACATAAACCAAACGATGAAATTGGTTATTTCTTCATGTATAATGATCAACTCGATACTCCCTAGCCCCCAACAGCCTTTTTTTTCATAACACTTTAACCAGAGTGACGGGAGAGCGGCATTTCAGAAAACGTGCTTATCTCGGCGAGAAAAAGCGATTTCGGCAATAAAATTTAAAACGCGTGTAAAACATAAACCAAACGATGAAATTGGTTATTTCTTCATGTATAATGATCAACTCGATACTCCCTAGCCCCCAACAGCCTTTTTTTTCATAACACTTTAACCAGAGTGACGGGAGAGCGGCATTTCAGAAAACGTGCTTATCTCGGCGAGAAAAAGCGATTTCGGCAATAAAATTTAAAACGCGTGTAAAACATAAACCAAACGATGAAATTGGTTATTTCTTCATGTATAATGATCAACTCGATACTCCCTAGCCCCCAACAGCCTTTTTTTTCATAACACTTTAACCAGAGTGACGGGAGAGCGGCATTTCAGAAAACGTGCTTATCTCGGCGAGAAAAAGCGATTTCGGCAATAAAATTTAAAACGCGTGTAAAACATAAACCAAACGATGAAATTGGTTATTTCTTCATGTATAATGATCAACTCGATACTCCCTAGCCCCCAACAGCCTTTTTTTTCATAACACTTTAACCAGAGTGACGGGAGAGCGGCATTTCAGAAAACGTGCTTATCTCGGCGAGAAAAAGCGATTTCGGCAATAAAATTTAAAACGCGTGTAAAACATAAACCAAACGATGAAATTGGTTATTTCTTCATGTATAATGATCAACTCGATACTCCCTAGCCCCCAACAGCCTTTTTTTTCATAACACTTTAACCAGAGTGACGGGAGAGCGGCATTTCAGAAAACGTGCTTATCTCGGCGAGAAAAAGCGATTTCGGCAATAAAATTTAAAACGCGTGTAAAACATAAACCAAACGATGAAATTGGTTATTTCTTCATGTATAATGATCAACTCGATACTCCCTAGCCCCCAACAGCCTTTTTTTTCATAACACTTTAACCAGAGTGACGGGAGAGCGGCATTTCAGAAAACGTGCTTATCTCGGCGAGAAAAAGCGATTTCGGCAATAAAATTTAAAACGCGTGTAAAACATAAACCAAACGATGAAATTGGTTATTTCTTCATGTATAATGATCAACTCGAGTCGAGCTCCAGGGAGAGAGGCTGATTTTTCGCTTTTTGAGGCCGACCGACGAACCGGCGCGGGGCGGACTCAAAAGCCCGCAGAGCCGTAGGCACTTAGAAAAGTTTCGCCTTTGGCTGTGAGCTCCAGGGGGAGAGGCTGGTTTTGCGTTATTTTAGGCCGGCTGGAGAACCGGCGCGGGTCGGACGCACAATCCCCGCAGAGCCGTGGGCACTTAGAAAATTTTTGCCAAGTTGGCTCTGAGCGCCTGGTACCTAATATGGAAGTATAGAGGCCGACTTTCGGGCAAGATCACGCCGCGTTAGGCTTCCAGGACCCCGGCTAAGCAATTTTACCGGGCCGCCCGGTTCTTTTTTTGAACCAGCCCGGTTCTTTTTACACTTCCAGCTGGAGCTCAGCAGCGGCTTTTTGCGCAAGATCACGCCGGGTTAGGCTTCCAGGACCTCGGCTAAGCAATTCTACCGGGCCGCCCGGTTCTTTTTTTGAACCAGCCCGGTTCTTTTTATACTTCCAGCTGGAGCTCACGAGCGGCTTTTTGGACAAGATCACGCCTTGTTAGGCTTCCAGAGCCCCGGCTAAGCAATTTTACCGGCCCGCCCGGTTCTTTTTTTTAACCAGCCCGGTTCTTTTTACACTTCCAGCTGGAGCTCAGCAGCGGGTTTTTGGACAAGATCACGCCGTGTTAGGCTTCCAGAGCCCCGGCTAAGCAATTTTACAGGGTCGCCCGGTTCTTTTTTTTAACCAGCCCGGTTTTTTTTACACTTCCAGCTGGAGCTCAGCAGCGGCTTTTTGCACAGTATCACGCCGGGTTAGGCTTCCAGAGCCCCGGCTAAGCAATTTTACCGGGCCGCCCGGTTCTTTTTTTTAACCAGCCCGGTTCTTTTTACACTTCCAGCTGGAGCTCAGCAGCGGCTTTTTGGACAAGATCACGCCGTGTTAGGCTTCCAGAGCCCCGGCTAAGCAATTTTACCGGGTCGCCCGGTTCTTTTTTTTAACCAGCCCGGTTCTTTTTACACTTCCAGCTGGAGCTCAGCAGCGGCTTTTTGGACAAGATCACGCCGTGTTAGGCTTCCAGAGCCCCGGCTAAGCAATTTTACCGGGTCGCCCGGTTCTTTTTTTAACCAGCCCGGTTCTTTTTACACTTCCAGCTGGAGCTCAGCATCGTGTAAAACATAAACCAAACGATGAAATTGGTTATTTCTTCATGTATAATGATCAACTCGATACTCCCTAGCCCCCAACAGCCTTTTTTTTTCATAACACTTTAACCAGAGTGACGGGAGAGCGGCATTTCAGAAAACGTGCTTATCTCGGCGAGAAAAAGCGATTTCGGCAATAAAATTTAAAACGCGTGTAAAACATAAACCAAACGATGAAATTGGTTATTTCTTCATGTATAATGATCAACTCGATACTCCCTAGCCCCCAACAGCCTTTTTTTTCATAACACTTTAACCAGAGTGACGGGAGAGCGGCATTTCAGAAAACGTGCTTATCTCGGCGAGAAAAAGCGATTTCGGCAATAAAATTTAAAACGCGTGTAAAACATAAACCAAACGATGAAATTGGTTATTTCTTCATGTATAATGATCAACTCGATACTCCCTAGCCCCCAACAGCCTTTTTTTTCATAACACTTTAACCAGACTGACGGGAGAGCGGCATTTCAGAAAACGTGCTTATCTCGGCGAGAAAAAGCGATTTCGGCAATAAAATTTAAAACGCGTGTAAAACATAAACCAAACGATGAAATTGGTTATTTCTTCATGTATAATGATCAACTCGATACTCCCTAGCCCCCAACAGCCTTTTTTTTCATAACACTTTAACCAGAGTGACGGGAGAGCGGCATTTCAGAAAACGTGCTTATCTCGGCGAGAAAAAGCGATTTCGGCAATAAAATTTAAAACGCGTGTAAAACATAAACCAAACGATGAAATTGGTTATTCCTTCATGTATAATGATCAACTCGATACTCCCTAGCCCCCAACAGCCTTTTTTTTCATAACACTTTAACCAGAGTGACGGGAGAGCGGCATTTCAGAAAACGTGCTTATCTCGGCGAGAAAAAGCGATTTCGGCAATAAAATTTAAAACGCGTGTAAAACATAAACCAAACGATGAAATTGGTTATTTCTTCATGTATAATGATCAACTCGATACTCCCTAGCCCCCAACAGCCTTTTTTTTCATAACACTTTAACCAGAGTGACGGGAGAGCGGCATTTCAGAAAACGTGCTTATCTCGGCGAGAAAAAGCGATTTCGGCAATAAAATTTAAAACGCGTGTAAAACATAAACCAAACGATGAAATTGGTTATTTCTTCATGTATAATGATCAACTCGATACTCCCTAGCCCCCAACAGCCTTTTAACAGCCTTTTTTTTCATAACACTTTAACCAGAGTGACGGGAGAGCGGCATTTCAGAAAACGTGCTTATCTCGGCGAGAAAAAGCGATTTCGGCAATAAAATTTAAAACGCGTGTAAAACATAAACCAAACGATGAAATTGGTTATTTCTTCATGTATAATGATCAACTCGATACTCCCTAGCCCCCAACAGCCTTTTTTTTCATAACACTTTAACCAGAGTGACGGGAGAGCGGCATTTCAGAAAACGTGCTTATCTCGGCGAGAAAAAGCGATTTCGGCAATAAAATTTAAAACGCGTGTAAAACATAAACCAAACGATGAAATTGGTTATTTCTTCATGTATAATGATCAACTCGATACTCCCTAGCCCCCAACAGCCTTTTTTTTCATAACACTTTGACGGGAGAGCGGCATTTCAGAAAACGTGCTTATCTCGGCGAGAAAAAGCGATTTCGGCAATAAAATTTAAAACGCGTGTAAAACATAAACCAAACGATGAAATTGGTTATTTCTTCATGTATAATGATCAACTCGATACTCCCTAGCCCCCAACAGCCTTTTTTTTCATAACACTTTAACCAGAGTGACGGGAGAGCGGCATTTCAGAAAACGTGCTTATCTCGGCGAGAAAAAGCGATTTCGGCAATAAAATTTAAAACGCGTGTAAAACATAAACCAAACGATGAAATTGGTTATTTCTTCATGTATAATGATCAACTCGATACTCCCTAGCCCCCAACAGCCTTTTTTTTTCATAACACTTTAACCAGAGTGACGGGAGAGCGGCATTTCAGAAAACGTGCTTATCTCGGCGAGAAAAAGCGATTTCGGCAATAAAATTTAAAACGCGTGTAAAACATAAACCAAACGATGAAATTGGTTATTTCTTCATGTATAATGATCAACTCGATACTCCCTAGCCCCCAACAGCCTTTTTTTTTCATAACACTTTAACCAGAGTGACGGGAGAGCGGCATTTCAGAAAACGTGCTTATCTCGGCGAGAAAAAGCGATTTCGGCAATAAAATTTAAAACGCGTGTAAAACATAAACCAAACGATGAAATTGGTTATTTCTTCATGTATAAGGATCAACTCGATACTCCCTAGCCCCCAACAGCCTTTTTTTTCATAACACTTTAACCAGAGTGACGGGAGAGCGGCATTTCAGAAAACGTGCTTATCTCGGCGAGAAAAAGCGATTTCGGCAATAAAATTTAAAACGCGTGTAAAACATAAACCAAACGATGAAATTGGTTATTTCTTCATGTATAATGATCAACTCGATACTCCCTAGCCCCCAACAGCCTTTTTTTTCATAACACTTTAACCAGAGTGACGGGAGAGCGGCATTTCAGAAAACCTGCTTATCTCGGCGAGAAAAAGCGATTTCGGCAATAAAATTTAAAACGCGTGTAAAACATAAACCAAACGATGAAATTGGTTATTTCTTCATGTATAATGAACCACTCGATACTCCCTAGCCCCCAACAGCCTTTTTTTTCATAACACTTTAACCAGAGTGACGGGAGAGCGGCATTTCAGAAAACGTGCTTATCTCGGCGAGAAAAAGCGATTTCGGCAATAAAATTTAAAACGCGTGTAAAACATAAACCAAACGATGAAATTGGTTATTTCTTCATGTATAATGATCAACTCGATACTCCCTAGCCCCCAAGAGCCTTTTTTTTCATAACACTTTAACCAGAGTGACGGGAGAACGGCATTTCAGAAAACGTGCTTATCTCGGCGAGAAAAAGCGATTTCGGCAATAAAATTTAAAACGCGTGTAAAACATAAACCAAACGATGAAATTGGTTATTTCTTCATGTATAATGATCAACTCGATACTCCCTAGCCCCCAACAGCCTTTTTTTCATAACACTTTAACCAGAGTGACGGGAGAGCGGCATTTCAGAAAACGTGCTTATCTCGGCGAGAAAAAGCGATTTCGGCAATAAAATTTAAAACGCGTGTAAAACATAAACCAAACGATGAAATTGGTTATTTCTTCATGTATAATGATCAACTCGATACTCCCTAGCCCCCAACAGCCTTTTTTTTCATAACACTTTAACCAGAGTGACGGGAGAGCGGCATTTCAGAAAACGTGCTTATCTCGGCGAGAAAAAGCGATTTCGGCAATAAAATTTAAAACGCGTGTAAAACATAAACCAAACGATGAAATTGGTTATTTCTTCATGTATAATGATCAACTCGATACTCCCTAGCCCCCAACAGCCTTTTTTTTCATAACACTTTAACCAGAGTGACGGGAGAGCGGCATTTCAGAAAACGTGCTTATCTCGGCGAGAAAAAGCGATTTCGGCAATAAAATTTAAAACGCGTGTAAAACATAAACCAAACGATGAAATTGGTTATTTCTTCATGTATAATGATCAATTCGATACTCCCTAGCCCCCAACAGCCTTTTTTTTCATAACACTTTAACCAGAGTGACGGGAGAGCGGCATTTCAGAAAACGAGCTTATCTCGGCGAGAAAAAGCGATTTCGGCAATAAAATTTAAAACGCGTGTAAAACATAAACCAAACGATGAAATTGGTTATTTCTTCATGTATAATGATCAACTCGATACTCCCTAGCCCCCAACAGCCTTTTTTTTTCATAACACTTTAACCAGAGTGACGGGAGAGCGGCATTTCAGAAAACGTGCTTATCTCGGCGAGAAAAAGCGATTTCGGCAATAAAATTTAAAACGCGTGTAAAACATAAACCAAACGATGAAATTGGTTATTTCTTCATGTATAATGATCAACTCGATACTCCCTAGCCCCCAACAGCCTTTTTTTTCATAACACTTTAACCAGAGTGACGGGAGAGCGGCATTTCAGAAAACGTGCTTATCTCGGCGAGAAAAAGCGATTTCGGCAATAAAATTTAAAACGCGTGTAAAACATAAACCAAACGATGAAATTGGTTATTTCTTCATGTATAATGATCAACTCGATACTCCCTAGCCCCCAACAGCCTTTTTTTTCATAACACTTTAACCAGAGTGACGGGAGAGCGGCATTTCAGAAAACGTGCTCATCTCGGCGAGAAAAAGCGATTTCGGCAATAAAATTTAAAACGCGTGTAAAACATAAACCAAACAATGAAATTGGTTATTTCTTCATGTATAATGATCAACTCGATACTCCCTAGCCCCCAACAGCCTTTTTTTTCATAACACTTTAACCAGAGTGACGGGAGAGCGGCATTTCAGAAAACGTGCTTATCTCGGCGAGAAAAAGCGATTTCGGCAATAAAATTTAAAACGCGTGTAAAACATAAACCAAACGATGAAATTGGTTATTTCTTCATGTATAATGATCAACTCGATACTCCCTAGCCCCCAACAGCCTTTTTTTTTCATAACACTTTAACCAGAGTGACGGGAGAGCGGCATTTCAGAAAACTGGCTTATCTCGGCGAGAAAAAGCGATTTCGGCAATAAAATTTAAAACGCGTGTAAAACATAAACCAAACGATGAAATTGGTTATTTCTTCATGTATAATGATCAACTCGATACTCCCTAGCCCCCAACAGCCTTTTTTTTCATAACACTTTAACCAGAGTGACGGGAGAGCGGCATTTCAGAAAACGTGCTTATCTCGGCGAGAAAAGCGATTTCGGCAATAAAATTTAAAACGCGTGTAAAACATAAACCAAACGATGAAATTGGTTATTTCTTCATGTATAATGATCAACTCGATACTCCCTAGCCCCCAACAGCCTTTTTTTTCATAACACTTTAACCAGAGTGACGGGAGAGCGGCATTTCAGAAAACGTGCTTATCTCGGCGAGAAAAAGCGATTTCGGCAATAAAATTTAAAACGCGTGTAAAACATAAACCAAACGATGAAATTGGTTATTTCTTCATGTATAATGATCAACTCGATACTCCCTAGCCCCCAACAGCCTTTTTTTTCATAACACTTTAACCAGAGTGACGGGAGAGCGGCATTTCAGAAAACGTGCTTATCTCGCCGAGAAAAAGCGATTTCGGCAATAAAATTTAAAACGCGTGTAAAACATAAACCAAACGATGAAATTGGTTATTTCTTCATGTATAATGATCAACTCGATACTCCCTAGCCCCCAACAGCCTTTTTTTTCATAACACTTTAACCAGAGTGACGGGAGAGCGGCATTTCAGAAAACGTGCTTATCTCGGCGAGAAAAAGCGATTTCGGCAATAAAATTTAAAACGCGTGTAAAACATAAACCAAACGATGAAATTGGTTATTTCTTCATGTATAATGATCAACTCGATACTCCCTAGCCCCCAACAGCCTTTTTTTTCATAACACTTTAACCAGAGTGACGGGAGAGCGGCATTTCAGAAAACGTGCTCATCTCGGCGAGAAAAAGCGATTTCGGCAATAAAATTTAAAACGCGTGTAAAACATAAACCAAACGATGAAATTGGTTATTTCTTCATGTATAATGATCAACTCGATACTCCCTAGCCCCCAACAGCCTTTTTTTTCATAACACTTTAACCAGAGTGACGGGAGAGCGGCATTTCAGAAAACGTGCTTATCTCGGCGAGAAAAAGCGATTTCGGCAATAAAATTTAAAACGCGTGTAAAACATAAACCAAACGATGAAATTGGTTATTTCTTCATGTATAATGATCAACTCGATACTCCCTAGCCCCCAACAGCCTTTTTTTTCATAACACTTTAACCAGAGTGACGGGAGAGCGGCATTTCAGAAAACGTGCTTATCTCGGCGAGAAAAAGCGATTTCGGCAATAAAATTTAAAACGCGTGTAAAACATAAACCAAACGATGAAATTGGTTATTTCTTCATGTATAATGATCAACTCGATACTCCCTAGCCCCCAACAGCCTTTTTTTTCATAACACTTTAACCAGAGTGACGGGAGAGCGGCATTTCAGAAAACGTGCTTATCTCGGCGAGAAAAAGCGATTTCGGCAATAAAATTTAAAACGCGTGTAAAACATAAACCAAACGATGAAATTGGTTATTTCTTCATGTATAATGATCAACTCGATACTCCCTAGCCCCCAACAGCCTTTTTTTTCATAACACTTTAACCAGAGTGACGGGAGAGCGGCATTTCAGAAAACGTGCTTATCTCGGCGAGAAAAAGCGATTTCGGCAATAAAATTTAAAACGCGTGTAAAACATAAACCAAACGATGAAATTGGTTATTTCTTCATGTATAATGATCAACTCGATACTCCCTAGCCCCCAACAGCCTTTTTTTTCATAACACTTTAACCAGAGTGACGGGAGAGCGGCATTTCAGAAAACGTGCTTATCTCGGCGAGAAAAAGCGATTTCGGCAATAAAATTTAAAACGCGTGTAAAACATAAACCAAACGATGAAATTGGTTATTTCTTCATATATAATGATCAACTCGATACTCCCTAGCCCCCAACAGCCTTTTTTTCATAACACTTTAACCAGAGTGACGGGAGAGCGGCATTTCAGAAAACGTGCTTATCTCGGCGAGAAAAAGCGATTTCGGCAATAAAATTTAAAACGCGTGTAAAACATAAACCAAACGATGAAATTGGTTATTTCTTCATGTATAATGATCAACTCGATACTCCCTAGCCCCCAACAGCCTTTTTTTTCATAACACTTTAACCAGAGTGACGGGAGAGCGGCATTTCAGAAAACGTGCTTATCTCGGCGAGAAAAAGCGATTTCGGCAATAAAATTTAAAACGCGTGTAAAACATAAACCAAACGATGAAATTGGTTCTTTCTTCATGTATAATGAGCAACTCGATACTCCCTAGCCCCCAACAGCCTTTTTTTTCATAACACTTTAACCAGAGTGACGGGAGAGCGGCATTTCAGAAAACGTGCTCATCTCGGCGAGAAAAAGCGATTTCGGCAATAAAATTTAAAACGCGTGTAAAACATAAACCAAACGATGAAATTGGTTATTTCTTCATGTATAATGATCAACTCGATACTCCCTAGCCCCCAACAGCCTTTTTTTTCATAACACTTTAACCAGAGTGACGGGAGAGCGGCATTTCAGAAAACGTGCTTATCTCGGCGAGAAAAAGCGATTTCGGCAATAAAATTTAAAACGCGTGTAAAACATAAACCAAACGATGAAATTGGTTATTTCTTCATGTATAATGATCAACTCGATACTCCCTAGCCCCCAACAGCCTTTTTTTTCATAACACTTTAACCAGAGTGACGGGAGAGCGGCATTTCAGAAAACGTGCTTATCTCGGCGAGAAAAAGCGATTTCGGCAATAAAATTTAAAACGCGTGTAAAACATAAACCAAACGATGAAATTGGTTATTTCTTCATGTATAATGATCAACTCGATACTCCCTAGCACCCAACAGCCTTTTTTTTCATAACACTTTAACCAGAGTGACGGGAGAGCGGCATTTCAGAAAACGTGCTTATCTCGGCGAGAAAAAGCGATTTCGGCAATAAAATTTAAAACGCGTGTAAAACATAAACCAAACGATGAAATTGGTTATTTCTTCATGTATAATGATCAACTCGATACTCCCTAGCCCCCAACAGCCTTTTTTTTCATAACACTTTAACCAGAGTGACGGGAGAGCGGCATTTCAGAAAACGTGCTTATCTCGGCGAGAAAAAGCGATTTCGGCAATAAAATTTAAAACGCGTGTAAAACATAAACCAAACGATGAAATTGGTTATTTCTTCATGTATAATGATCAACTCGATACTCCCTAGCCCCCAACAGCCTTTTTTTTCATAACACTTTAACCAGAGTGACGGGAGAGCGGCATTTCAGAAAACGTGCTTATCTCGCCGAGAAAAAGCGATTTCGGCAATAAAATTTAAAACGCGTGTAAAACATAAACCAAACGATGAAATTGGTTATTTCTTCATGTATAATGATCAACTCGATACTCCCTAGCCCCCAACAGCCTTTTTTTTCATAACACTTTAACCAGAGTGACGGGAGAGCGGCATTTCAGAAAACGTGCTTATCTCGGCGAGAAAAAGCGATTTCGGCAATAAAATTTAAAACGCGTGTAAAACATAAACCAAACGATGAAATTGGTTATTTCTTCATGTATAATGATCAACTCGATACTCCCTAGCCCCCAACAGCCTTTTTTTTCATAACACTTTAACCAGAGTGACGGGAGAGCGGCATTTCAGAAAACGTGCTTATCTCGGCGAGAAAAAGCGATTTCGGCAATAAAATTTAAAACGCGTGTAAAACATAAACCAAACGATGAAATTGGTTATTTCTTCATGTATAATGATCAACTCGATACTCCCTAGCCCCCAACAGCCTTTTTTTTCATAACACTTTAACCAGAGTGACGGGAGAGCGGCATTTCAGAAAACGTGCTTATCTCGGCGAGAAAAAGCGATTTCGGCAATAAAATTTAAAACGCGTGTAAAACATAAACCAAACGATGAAATTGGTTATTTCTTCATGTATAATGATCAACTCGATACTCCCTAGCCCCCAACAGCCTTTTTTTTCATAACACTTTAACCAGGGTGACGGGAGAGCGGCATTTCAGAAAACGTGCTTATCTCGGCGAGAAAAAGCGATTTCGGCAATAAAATTTAAAACGCGTGTAAAACATAAACCAAACGATGAAATTGGTTATTTCTTCATGTATAATGATCAACTCGATACTCCCTAGCCCCCAACAGCCTTTTTTTTCATAACACTTTAACCAGAGTGACGGGAGAGCGGCATTTCAGAAAACGTGCTTATCTCGGCGAGAAAAAGCGATTTCGGCAATAAAATTTAAAACGCGTGTAAAACATAAACCAAACGATGAAATTGGTTATTTCTTCATGTATAATGATCAACTCGATACTCCCTAGCCCCCAACAGCCTTTTTTTTCATAACACTTTAACCAGAGTGACGGGAGAGCGGCATTTCAGAAAACGTGCTTATCTCGGCGAGAAAAAGCGATTTCGGCAATAAAATTTAAAACGCGTGTAAAACATAAACCAAACGATGAAATTGGTTATTTCTTCATGTATAATGATCAACTCGATACTCCCTAGCCCCCAACAGCCTTTTTTTTCATAACACTTTAACCAGAGTGACGGGAGAGCGGCATTTCAGAAAACGTGCTTATCTCGGCGAGAAAAAGCGATTTCGGCAATAAAATTTAAAACGCGTGTAAAACATAAACCAAACGATGAAATTGGTTATTTCTTCATGTATAATGATCAACTCGATACTCCCTAGCCCCCAACAGCCTTTTTTTTCATAACACTTTAACCAGAGTGACGGGAGAGCGGCATTTCAGAAAACGTGCTTATCTCGGCGAGAAAAAGCGATTTCGGCAATAAAATTTAAAACGCGTGTAAAACATAAACCAAACGATGAAATTGGTTATTTCTTCATGTATAATGATCAACTCGATACTCCCTAGCCCCAAACAGCCTTTTTTTTCATAACACTTCAACGAGAGTGACGGGAGAGCGGCATTTCAGAAAACGTGCTTATCTCGGCGAGAAAAAGCGATTTCGGCAATAAAATTTAAAACGCGTGTAAAACATAAACCAAACGATGAAATTGGTTATTTCTTCATGTATAATGATCAACTCGATACTCCCTAGCCCCCAACAGCCTTTTTTTTCATAACACTTTAACCAGAGTGACGGGAGAGCGGCATTTCAGAAAACGTGCTTATCTCGGCGAGAAAAAGCGATTTCGGCAATAAAATTTAAAACGCGTGTAAAACATAAACCAAACGATGAAATTGGTTATTTCTTCATGTATAATGATCAACTCGATACTCCCTAGCCCCCAACAGCCTTTTTTTTCATAACACTTTAACCAGAGTGACGGGAGAGCGGCATTTCAGAAAACGTGCTAATCTTGGCGAGAAAAAGCGATTTCGGCAATAAAATTTAAAACGCGTGTAAAACATAAACCAAACGATGAAATTGGTTATTTCTTCATGTATAATGATCAACTCGATACTCCCTAGCCCCCAACAGCCTTTTTTTTCATAACACTTTAACCAGAGTGACGGGAGAGCGGCATTTCAGAAAACGTGCTTATCTCGGCGAGAAAAAGCGATTTCGGCAATAAAATTTAAAACGCGTGTAAAACATAAACCAAACGATGAAATTGGTTATTTCTTCATGTATAATGATCAACTCGATACTCCCTAGCCCCCAACAGCCTTTTTTTTCATAACACTTTAACCAGAGTGACGGGAGAGCGGCATTTCAGAAAACGTGCTTATCTCGGCGAGAAAAAGCGATTTCGGCAATAAAATTTAAAACGCGTGTAAAACATAAATCAAACGATGAAATTGGTTATTTCTTCATGTATAATGATCAACTCGATACTCCCTAGCCCCCAACAGCCTTTTTTTTCATAACACTTTAACCAGAGTGACGGGAGAGCGGCATTTCAGAAAACGTGCTTATCTCGGCGAGAAAAAGCGATTTCGGCAATAAAATTTAAAACGCGTGTAAAACATAAACCAAACGATGAAATTGGTTATTTCTTCATGTATAAAGATCAACTCGATACTCCCTAGACCCCAACAGCCTTTTTTTTCATAACACTTTAACCAGAGTGACGGGAGAGCGGCATTTCAGAAAACGTGCTTATCCCGGCGAGAAAAAGCGATTTCGGCAATAAAATTTAAAACGCGTGTAAAACATAAACCAAACGATGAAATTGGTTATTTCTTCATGTATAATGATCAACTCGATACTCCCTAGCCCCCAACAGCCTTTTTTTTCATAACACTTTAACCAGAGTGACGGGAGAGCGGCATTTCAGAAAACGTGCTTATCTCGGCGAGAAAAAGCGATTTCGGCAATAAAATTTAAAACGCGTGTAAAACATAAACCAAACGATGAAATTGGTTATTTCTTCATGTATAATGATCAACTCGATACTCCCTAGCCCCCAACAGCCTTTTTTTTCATAACACTTTAACCAGAGTGACGGGAGAGCGGCATTTCAGAAAACGTGCTTATCTCGGCGAGAAAAAGCGATTTCGGCAATAAAATTTAAAACGCGTGTAAAACATAAACCAAACGATGAAATTGGTTATTTCTTCATGTATAATGATCAACTCGATACTCCGTAGCCCCCAACAGCCTTTTTTTTCATAACACTTTAACCAGAGTGACGGGAGAGCGGCATTTCAGAAAACGTGCTTATCTCGGCGAGAAAAAGCGATTTCGGCAATAAAATTTAAAACGCGTGTAAAACATAAATCAAACGATGAAATTGGTTATTTCTTCATGTATAATGATCAACTCGATACTCCCTAGCCCCCAACAGCCTTTTTTTTCATAACACTTTAACCAGAGTGACGGGAGAGCGGCATTTCAGAAAACGTGCTTATCTCGGCGAGAAAAAGAGATTTCGGCAATAAAATTTCAAACGCGTGTAAAACATAAACCAAACGATGAAATTGGTTATTTCTTCATGTATAATGATCAACTCAATACTCCCTAGACCCCAACAGCCTTTTTTTTCATAACACTTTAACCAGAGTGACGGGAGAGCGGCATTTCAGAAAACGTGCTTATCTCGGCGAGAAAAAGCGATTTCGGCAATAAAATTTAAAACGCGTGTAAAACATAAACCAAACGATGAAATTGGTTATTTCTTCATGTATAAAGATCAACTCGATACTCCCTAGCCCCCAACAGCCTTTTTTTTCATAACACTTTAACCAGAGTGACGGGAGAGCGGCATTTCAGAAAACGTGCTTATCTCGGCGAGAAAAAGCGATTTCGGCAATAAAATTTAAAACGCGTGTAAAACATAAACCAAACGATGAAATTGGTTATTTCTTCATGTATAATGATCAACTCGATACTCCCTAGCCCCCAACAGCCTTTTTTTTCATAACACTTTAACCAGAGTGACGGGAGAGCGGCATTTCAGAAAACGTGCTTATCTCGGCGAGAAAAAGCGATTTCGGCAATAAAATTTAAAACGCGTGTAAAACATAAACCAAACGATGAAATTGGTTATTTCTTCATGTATAATGATCAACTCGAGTCGAGCTCCAGGGAGAGAGGCTGATTTTTCGCTTTTTGAGGCCGACCGACGAACCGGCGCGGGGCGGACTCAAAAGCCCGCAGAGCCGTAGGCACTTAGAAAAGTTTCGCCTTTGGCTGTGAGCTCCAGGGGGAGAGGCTGGTTTTGCGTTATTTTAGGCCGACTGGAGAACCGGCGCGGGTCGGACGCACAATCCCCGCAGAGCCGTGGGCACTTAGAAAATTTTTGCCAAGTTGGCTCTGAGCGCCTGGTACCTAATATGGAAGTATAGAGGCCGACTTTCGGGCAAGATCACGCCGCGTTAGGCTTCCAGGACCCCGGCTAAGAAATTTTACCGGGCCGCCCGGTTCTTTTTTTGAACCAGCCCGGTTCTTTTTACACTTCCAGCTGGAGCTCAGCAGCGGCTTTTTGCGCAAGATCACGCCGGGTTAGGCTTCCAGGACCTCGGCTAAGCAATTCTACCGGGCCGCCCGGTTCTTTTTTTGAACCAGCCCGGTTCTTTTTACACTTCCAGCTGGAGCTCACGAGCGGCTTTTTGGACAAGATCACGCCGTGTTAGGCTTCCAGAGCCCCGGCTAAGCAATTTTACCGGGCCGCCCGGTTCTTTTTTTGAACCAGCCCGGTTCTTTTTACACTTCCAGCTGGAGCTCAGCAGCGGCTTTTTGCGCAAGATCACGCCGGGTTAGGCTTCCAGGACCTCGGCTAAGCAATTCTACCGGGCCGCCCGGTTCTTTTTTTGAACCAGCCCGGTTCTTTTTACACTTCCAGCTGGAGCTCACGAGCGGCTTTTTGGACAAGATCACGCCGTGTTAGGCTTCCAGAGCCCCGGCTAAGCAATTTTACCGGCCCGCCCGGTTCTTTTTTTTAACCAGCCCGGTTCTTTTTACACTTCCAGCTGGAGCTCAGCAGCGGGTTTTTGGACAAGATCACGCCGTGTTAGGCTTCCAGAGCCCCGGCTAAGCAATTTTACAGGGTCGCCCGGTTCTTTTTTTTAACCAGCCCGGTTTTTTTTACACTTCCAGCTGGAGCTCAGCAGCAGCTTTTTGCACAGTATCACGCCGGGTTAGGCTTCCAGATTCCCGGCTAAGCAATTTTACCGGGCCGCCCGGTTCTTTTTTTTAACCAGCCCGGTTCTTTTTACACTTCCAGCTGGAGCTCAGCAGCGGCTTTTTGGACAAGATCACGCGATGTTAGGCTTCCAGAGCCCCGGCTAAGCAATTTTACCGGGTCGCCCGGTTCTTTTTTTTAACCAGCCCGGTTCTTTTTACACTTCCAGCTGGAGCTCAGCAGCGGCTTTTTGGCCAAGATCACGCCGTGTTAGGCTTCCAGAGCCCCGGCTAAGCAATTTTACCGGGTCGCCCGGTTCTTTTTTTAACCAGCCCGGTTCTTTTTACACTTCCAGCTGGAGCTCAGCATCGTGTAAAACATAAACCAAACGATGAAATTGGTTATTTCTTCATGTATAATGATCAACTCGATACTCCCTAGCCCCCAACAGCCTTTTTTTTCATAACACTTTAACCAGAGTGACGGGAGAGCGGCATTTCAGAAAACGTGCTTATCTCGGCGAGAAAAAGCGATTTCGGCAATAAAATTTAAAACGCGTGTAAAACATAAACCAAACGATGAAATTGGTTATTTCTTCATGTATAATGATCAACTCGATACTCCCTAGCCCCCAACAGCCTTTTTTTTCACAACACTTTAACCAGAGTGACGGGAGAGCGGCATTTCAGAAAACGTGCTTATCTCGGCGAGAAAAAGCGATTTCGGCAATAAAATTTAAAACGCGTGTAAAACATAAATCAAACGATGAAATTGGTTATTTCTTCATGTATAATGATCAACTCGATACTCCCTAGCCCCCAACAGCCTTTTTTTTCATAACACTTTAACCAGAGTGACGGGAGAGCGGCATTTCAGAAAACGTGCTTATCTCGGCGAGAAAAAGAGATTTCGGCAATAAAATTTAAAACGCGTGTAAAACATAAACCAAACGATGAAATTGGTTATTTCTTCATGTATAATGATCAACTCGATACTCCCTAGCCCCCAACAGCCTTTTTTTTCATAACACTTTAACCAGAGTGACGGGAGAGCGGCATTTCAGAAAACGTGCTTATCTCGGCGAGAAAAAGCGATTTCGGCAATAAAATTTAAAACGCGTGTAAAACATAAACCAAACGATGAAATTGGTTATTTCTTCATGTATAATGATCAACTCGATACTCCCTAGCCCCCAACAGCCTTTTTTTTTCATAACACTTTAACCAGAGTGACGGGAGAGCGGCATTTCAGAAAACGTGCTTATCTCGGCGAGAAAAAGCGATTTCGGCAATAAAATTTAAAACGCGTGTAAAACATAAACCAAACGATGAAATTGGTTATTTCTTCATGTATAATGATCAACTCGATACTCCCTAGCCCCCAACAGCCTTTTTTTTCATAACACTTTAACCAGAGTGACGGGAGAGCGGCATTTCAGAAAACGTGCTTATCTCGGCGAGAAAAAGCGATTTCGGCAATAAAATTTAAAACGCGTGTAAAACATAAACCAAACGATGAAATTGGTTATTTCTTCATGTATAATGATCAACTCGATACTCCCTAGCCCCCAACAGCCTTTTTTTTCATAACACTTTAACCAGAGTGACGGGAGAGCGGCATTTCAGAAAACGTGCTTATCTCGGCGAGAAAAAGCGATTTCGGCAATAAAATTTAAAACGCGTGTAAAACATAAACCAAACGATGAAATTGGTTATTTCTTCATGTATAATGATCAACTCGATACTCCCTAGCCCCCAACAGCCTTTTTTTTCATAACACTTTAACCAGAGTGACGGGAGAGCGGCATTTCAGAAAACGTGCTTATCTCGGCGAGAAAAAGCGATTTCGGCAATAAAATTTAAAACGCGTGTAAAACATAAACCAAACGATGAAATTGGTTATTTCTTCATGTATAATGATCAACTCGATACTCCCTAGCCCCCAACAGCCTTTTTTTTCATAACACTTTAACCAGAGTGACGGGAGAGCGGCATTTCAGAAAACGTGCTTATCTCGGCGAGAAAAAGCGATTTCGGCAATAAAATTTAAAACGCGTGTAAAACATAAACCAAACGATGAAATTGGTTATTTCTTCATGTATAATGATCAACTCGATACTCCCTAGCCCCCAACAGCCTTTTTTTTCATAACACTTTAACCAGAGTGACGGGAGAGCGGCATTTCAGAAAACGTGCTTATCTCGGCGAGAAAAAGCGATTTCGGCAATAAAATTTAAAACGCGTGTAAAACATAAACCAAACGATGAAATTGGTTATTTCTTCATGTATAATGATCAACTCGATACTCCCTAGCCCCCAACAGCCTTTTTTTTCATAACACTTTAACCAGAGTGACGGGAGAGCGGCATTTCAGAAAACGTGCTTATCTCGGCGAGAAAAAGCGATTTCGGCAATAAAATTTAAAACGCGTGTAAAACATAAACCAAACGATGAAATTGGTTATTTCTTCATGTATAATGATCAACTCGATACTCCCTAGCCCCCAAAGCCTTTTTTTTCATAACACTTTAACCAGAGTGACGGGAGAGCGGCATTTCAGAAAACGTGCTTATCTCGGCGAGAAAAAGCGATTTCGGCAATAACATTTAAAACGCGTGTAAAACATAAACCAAACGATGAAATAGGTTATTTCTTCATGTATAATGATCAACTCGATACTCCCTAGCCCCCAACAGCCTTTTTTTTCATAACACTTTAACCAGAGTGACGGGAGAGCGGCATTTCAGAAAACGTGCTTATCTCGGCGAGAAAAAGCGATTTCGGCAATAAAATTTAAAACGCGTGTAAAACATAAACCAAACGATGAAATTGGTTATTTCTTCATGTATAATGATCAACTCGATACTCCCTAGCCCCCAACAGCCTTTTTTTTCATAACACTTTAACCAGAGTGACGGGAGAGCGGCATTTCAGAAAACGTGCTTATCTCGGCGAGAAAAAGCGATTTCGGCAATAAAATTTAAAACGCGTGTAAAACATAAACCAAACGATGAAATTGGTTATTTCTTCATGTATAATGATCAACTCGATACTCCCTAGCCCCCAACAGCCTTTTTTTTCATAACACTTTAACCAGAGTGACGGGAGAGCGGCATTTCAGAAAACGTGCTTATCTCGGCGAGAAAAAGCGATTTCGGCAATAAAATTTAAAACGCGTGTAAAACATAAACCAAACGATGAAATTGGTTATTTCTTCATGTATAATGATCAACTCGATACTCCCTAGCCCCCAACAGCCTTTTTTTTCATAACACTTTAACCAGAGTGACGGGAGAGCGGCATTTCAGAAAACGTGCTTATCTCGGCGAGAAAAAGCGATTTCGGCAATAAAATTTAAAACGCGTGTAAAACATAAACCAAACGATGAAATTGGTTATTTCTTCATGTATAATGATCAACTCGATACTCCCTAGCCCCCAACAGCCTTTTTTTTCATAACACTTTAACCAGAGTGACGGGAGAGCGGCATTTCAGAAAACGTGCTTATCTCGGCGAGAAAAAGCGATTTCGGCAATAAAATTTAAAACGCGTGTAAAACATAAACCAAACGATGAAATTGGTTATTTCTTCATGTATAATGATCAACTCGATACTCCCTAGCCCCCAACAGCCTTTTTTTTCATAACACTTTAACCAGAGTGACGGGAGAGCGGCATTTCAGAAAACGTGCTTATCTCGGCGAGAAAAAGCGATTTCGGCAATAAAATTTAAAACGCGTGTAAAACATAAACCAAACGATGAAATTGGTTATTTCTTCATGTATAATGATCAACTCGATACTCCCTAGCCCCCAACAGCCTTTTTTTTCATAACACTTTAACCAGAGTGACGGGAGAGCGGCATTTCAGAAAACGTGCTTATCTCGGCGAGAAAAAGCGATTTCGGCAATAAAATTTAAAACGCGTGTAAAACATAAACCAAACGATGAAATTGGTTATTTCTTCATGTATAATGATCAACTCGATACTCCCTAGCCCCCAACAGCCTTTTTTTTCATAACACTTTAACCAGAGTGACGGGAGAGCGGCATTTCAGAAAACGTGCTTATCTCGGCGAGAAAAAGCGATTTCGGCAATAAAATTTAAAACGCGTGTAAAACATAAACCAAACGATGAAATTGGTTATTTCTTCATGTATAATGATCAACTCGATACTCCCTAGCCCCCAACAGCCTTTTTTTTCATAACACTTTAACCAGAGTGACGGGAGAGCGGCATTTCAGAAAACGTGCTTATCTCGGCGAGAAAAAGCGATTTCGGCAATAAAATTTAAAACGCGTGTAAAACATAAACCAAACGATGAAATTGGTTATTTCTTCATGTATAATGATCAACTCGATACTCCCTAGCCCCCAACAGCCTTTTTTTTCATAACACTTTAACCAGAGTGACGGGAGAGCGGCATTTCAGAAAACGTGCTTATCTCGGCGAGAAAAAGCGATTTCGGCAATAAAATTTAAAACGCGTGTAAAACATAAACCAAACGATGAAATTGGTTATTTCTTCATGTATAATGATCAACTCGATACTCCCTAGCCCCCAACAGCCTTTTTTTTCATAACACTTTAACCAGAGTGACGGGAGAGCGGCATTTCAGAAAACGTGCTTATCTCGGCGAGAAAAAGCGATTTCGGCAATAAAATTTAAAACGCGTGTAAAACATAAACCAAACGATGAAATTGGTTATTTCTTCATGTATAATGATCAACTCGATACTCCCTAGCCCCCAACAGCCTTTTTTTTCATAACACTTTAACCAGAGTGACGGGAGAGCGGCATTTCAGAAAACGTGCTTATCTCGGCGAGAAAAAGCGATTTCGGCAATAAAATTTAAAACGCGTGTAAAACATAAACCAAACGATGAAATTGGTTATTTCTTCATGTATAATGATCAACTCGATACTCCCTAGCCCCCAACAGCCTTTTTTTTCATAACACTTTAACCAGAGTGACGGGAGAGCGGCATTTCAGAAAACGTGCTTATCTCGGCGAGAAAAAGCGATTTCGGCAATAAAATTTAAAACGCGTGTAAAACATAAACCAAACGATGAAATTGGTTATTTCTTCATGTATAATGATCAACTCGATACTCCCTAGCCCCCAACAGCCTTTTTTTTCATAACACTTTAACCAGAGTGACGGGAGAGCGGCATTTCAGAAAACGTGCTTATCTCGGCGAGAAAAAGCGATTTCGGCAATAAAATTTAAAACGCGTGTAAAACATAAACCAAACGATGAAATTGGTTATTTCTTCATGTATAATGATCAACTCGATACTCCCTAGCCCCCAACAGCCTTTTTTTTCATAACACTTTAACCAGAGTGACGGGAGAGCGGCATTTCAGAAAACGTGCTTATCTCGGCGAGAAAAAGCGATTTCGGCAATAAAATTTAAAACGCGTGTAAAACATAAACCAAACGATGAAATTGGTTATTTCTTCATGTATAATGATCAACTCGATACTCCCTAGCCCCCAACAGCCTTTTTTTTCATAACACTTTAACCAGAGTGACGGGAGAGCGGCATTTCAGAAAACGTGCTTATCTCGGCGAGAAAAAGCGATTTCGGCAATAAAATTTAAAACGCGTGTAAAACATAAACCAAACGATGAAATTGGTTATTTCTTCATGTATAATGATCAACTCGATACTCCCTAGCCCCCAACAGCCTTTTTTTTCATAACACTTTAACCAGAGTGACGGGAGAGCGGCATTTCAGAAAACGTGCTTATCTCGGCGAGAAAAAGCGATTTCGGCAATAAAATTTAAAACGCGTGTAAAACATAAACCAAACGATGAAATTGGTTATTTCTTCATGTATAATGATCAACTCGATACTCCCTAGCCCCCAACAGCCTTTTTTTTCATAACACTTTAACCAGAGTGACGGGAGAGCGGCATTTCAGAAAACGTGCTTATCTCGGCGAGAAAAAGCGATTTCGGCAATAAAATTTAAAACGCGTGTAAAACATAAACCAAACGATGAAATTGGTTATTTCTTCATGTATAATGATCAACTCGATACTCCCTAGCCCCCAACAGCCTTTTTTTTCATAACACTTTAACCAGAGTGACGGGAGAGCGGCATTTCAGAAAACGTGCTTATCTCGGCGAGAAAAAGCGATTTCGGCAATAAAATTTAAAACGCGTGTAAAACATAAACCAAACGATGAAATTGGTTATTTCTTCATGTATAATGATCAACTCGATACTCCCTAGCCCCCAACAGCCTTTTTTTTTCATAACACTTTAACCAGAGTGACGGGAGAGCGGCATTTCAGAAAACGTGCTTATCTCGGCGAGAAAAAGCGATTTCGGCAATAACATTTAAAACGCGTGTAAAACATAAACCAAACGATGAAATTGGTTATTTCTTCATGTATAATGATCAACTCGATACTCCCTAGCCCCCAACAGCCTTTTTTTTCATAACACTTTAACCAGAGTGACGGGAGAGCGGCATTTCAGAAAACGGCTTATCTCGGCGAGAAAAAGCGATTTCGGCAATAAAATTTAAAACGCGTGTAAAACATAAACCAAACGATGAAATTGGTTATTTCTTCATGTATAATGATCAACTCGATACTCCCTAGCCCCCAACAGCCTTTTTTTTCATAACACTTTAACCAGAGTGACGGGAGAGCGGCATTTCAGAAAACGTGCTTATCTCGGCGAGAAAAAGCGATTTCGGCAATAAAATTTAAAACGCGTGTAAAACATAACCAAACGATGAAATTGGTTATTTCTTCATGTATAATGATCAACTCGATACTCCCTAGCCCCCAACAGCCTTTTTTTTCATAACACTTTAACCAGAGTGACGGGAGAGCGGCATTTCAGAAAACGTGCTTATCTCGGCGAGAAAAAGCGATTTCGGCAATAAAATTTAAAACGCGTGTAAAACATAAACCAAACGATGAAATTGGTTATTTCTTCATGTATAATGATCAACTCGATACTCCCTAGCCCCCAACAGCCTTTTTTTTCATAACACTTTAACCAGAGTGACGGGAGAGCGGCATTTCAGAAAACGTGCTTATCTCGGCGAGAAAAAAGCGATTTCGGCAATAAAATTTAAAACGCGTGTAAAACATAAACCAAACGATGAAATTGGTTATTTCTTCATGTATAATGATCAACTCGATACTCCCTAGCCCCCAACAGCCTTTTTTTTCATAACACTTTAACCAGAGTGACGGGAGAGCGGCATTTCAGAAAACGTGCTTATCTCGGCGAGAAAAAGCGATTTCGGCAATAAAATTTAAAACGCGTGTAAAACGATAAACCAAACGATGAAATTGGTTATTTCTTCATGTATAATGATCAACTCGATACTCCCTAGCCCCCAACAGCCTTTTTTTTCATAACACTTTAACCAGAGTGACGGGAGAGCGGCATTTCAGAAAACGTGCTTATCTCGGCGAGAAAAAGCGATTTCGGCAATAAAATTTAAAACGCGTGTAAAACATAAACCAAACGATGAAATTGGTTATTTCTTCATGTATAATGATCAACTCGATACTCCCTAGCCCCCAACAGCCTTTTTTTTCATAACACTTTAACCAGAGTGACGGGAGAGCGGCATTTCAGAAAACGTGCTTATCTCGGCGAGAAAAAGCGATTTCGGCAATAAAATTTAAAACGCGTGTAAAACATAAACCAAACGATGAAATTGGTTATTTCTTCATGTATAATGATCAACTCGATACTCCCTAGCCCCCAACAGCCTTTTTTTTCATAACACTTTAACCAGAGTGACGGGAGAGCGGCATTTCAGAAAACGTGCTTATCTCGGCGAGAAAAAGCGATTTCGGCAATAAAATTTAAAACGCGTGTAAAACATAAACCAAACGATGAAATTGGTTATTTCTTCATGTATAATGATCAACTCGATACTCCCTAGCCCCCAACAGCCTTTTTTTTCATAACACTTTAACCAGAGTGACGGGAGAGCGGCATTTCAGAAAACGTGCTTATCTCGGCGAGAAAAAGCGATTTCGGCAATAAAATTTAAAACGCGTGTAAAACATAAACCAAACGATGAAATTGGTTATTTCTTCATGTATAATGATCAACTCGATACTCCCTAGCCCCCAACAGCCTTTTTTTTCATAACACTTTAACCAGAGTGACGGGAGAGCGGCATTTCAGAAAACGTGCTTATCTCGGCGAGAAAAAGCGATTTCGGCAATAAAATTTAAAACGCGTGTAAAACATAAACCAAACGATGAAATTGGTTATTTCTTCATGTATAATGATCAACTCGATACTCCCTAGCCCCCAACAGCCTTTTTTTTCATAACACTTTAACCAGAGTGACGGGAGAGCGGCATTTCAGAAAACGTGCTTATCTCGGCGAGAAAAAGCGATTTCGGCAATAAAATTTAAAACGCGTGTAAAACATAAACCAAACGATGAAATTGGTTATTTCTTCATGTATAATGATCAACTCGATACTCCCTAGCCCCCAACAGCCTTTTTTTTCATAACACTTTAACCAGAGTGACGGGAGAGCGGCATTTCAGAAAACGTGCTTATCTCGGCGAGAAAAAGCGATTTCGGCAATAAAATTTAAAACGCGTGTAAAACATAAACCAAACGATGAAATTGGTTATTTCTTCATGTATAATGATCAACTCGATACTCCCTAGCCCCCAACAGCCTTTTTTTTCATAACACTTTAACCAGAGTGACGGGAGAGCGGCATTTCAGAAAACGTGCTTATCTCGGCGAGAAAAAGCGATTTCGGCAATAAAATTTAAAACGCGTGTAAAACATAAACCAAACGATGAAATTGGTTATTTCTTCATGTATAATGATCAACTCGATACTCCCTAGCCCCCAACAGCCTTTTTTTTCATAACACTTTAACCAGAGTGACGGGAGAGCGGCATTTCAGAAAACGTGCTTATCTCGGCGAGAAAAAGCGATTTCGGCAATAAAATTTAAAACGCGTGTAAAACATAAACCAAACGATGAAATTGGTTATTTCTTCATGTATAATGATCAACTCGATACTCCCTAGCCCCCAACAGCCTTTTTTTTCATAACACTTTAACCAGAGTGACGGGAGAGCGGCATTTCAGAAAACGTGCTTATCTCGGCGAGAAAAAGCGATTTCGGCAATAAAATTTAAAACGCGTGTAAAACATAAACCAAACGATGAAATTGGTTATTTCTTCATGTATAATGATCAACTCGATACTCCCTAGCCCCCAACAGCCTTTTTTTTCATAACACTTTAACCAGAGTGACGGGAGAGCGGCATTTCAGAAAACGTGCTTATCTCGGCGAGAAAAAGCGATTTCGGCAATAAAATTTAAAACGCGTGTAAAACATAAACCAAACGATGAAATTGGTTATTTCTTCATGTATAATGATCAACTCGATACTCCCTAGCCCCCAACAGCCTTTTTTTTCATAACACTTTAACCAGAGTGACGGGAGAGCGGCATTTCAGAAAACGTGCTTATCTCGGCGAGAAAAAGCGATTTCGGCAATAAAATTTAAAACGCGTGTAAAACATAAACCAAACGATGAAATTGGTTATTTCTTCATGTATAATGATCAACTCGATACTCCCTAGCCCCCAACAGCCTTTTTTTTCATAACACTTTAACCAGAGTGACGGGAGAGCGGCATTTCAGAAAACGTGCTTATCTCGGCGAGAAAAAGCGATTTCGGCAATAAAATTTAAAACGCGTGTAAAACATAAACCAAACGATGAAATTGGTTATTTCTTCATGTATAATGATCAACTCGATACTCCCTAGCCCCCAACAGCCTTTTTTTTCATAACACTTTAACCAGAGTGACGGGAGAGCGGCATTTCAGAAAACGTGCTTATCTCGGCGAGAAAAAGCGATTTCGGCAATAAAATTTAAAACGCGTGTAAAACATAAACCAAACGATGAAATTGGTTATTTCTTCATGTATAATGATCAACTCGATACTCCCTAGCCCCCAACAGCCTTTTTTTTCATAACACTTTAACCAGAGTGACGGGAGAGCGGCATTTCAGAAAACGTGCTTATCTCGGCGAGAAAAAGCGATTTCGGCAATAAAATTTAAAACGCGTGTAAAACATAAACCAAACGATGAAATTGGTTATTTCTTCATGTATAATGATCAACTCGATACTCCCTAGCCCCCAACAGCCTTTTTTTTCATAACACTTTAACCAGAGTGACGGGAGAGCGGCATTTCAGAAAACGTGCTTATCTCGGCGAGAAAAAGCGATTTCGGCAATAAAATTTAAAACGCGTGTAAAACATAAACCAAACGATGAAATTGGTTATTTCTTCATGTATAATGATCAACTCGATACTCCCTAGCCCCCAACAGCCTTTTTTTTCATAACACTTTAACCAGAGTGACGGGAGAGCGGCATTTCAGAAAACGTGCTTATCTCGGCGAGAAAAAGCGATTTCGGCAATAAAATTTAAAACGCGTGTAAAACATAAACCAAACGATGAAATTGGTTATTTCTTCATGTATAATGATCAACTCGATACTCCCTAGCCCCCAACAGCCTTTTTTTTCATAACACTTTAACCAGAGTGACGGGAGAGCGGCATTTCAGAAAACGTGCTTATCTCGGCGAGAAAAAGCGATTTCGGCAATAAAATTTAAAACGCGTGTAAAACATAAACCAAACGATGAAATTGGTTATTTCTTCATGTATAATGATCAACTCGATACTCCCTAGCCCCCAACAGCCTTTTTTTTCATAACACTTTAACCAGAGTGACGGGAGAGCGGCATTTCAGAAAACGTGCTTATCTCGGCGAGAAAAAGCGATTTCGGCAATAAAATTTAAAACGCGTGTAAAACATAAACCAAACGATGAAATTGGTTATTTCTTCATGTATAATGATCAACTCGATACTCCCTAGCCCCCAACAGCCTTTTTTTTCATAACACTTTAACCAGAGTGACGGGAGAGCGGCATTTCAGAAAACGTGCTTATCTCGGCGAGAAAAAGCGATTTCGGCAATAAAATTTAAAACGCGTGTAAAACATAAACCAAACGATGAAATTGGTTATTTCTTCATGTATAATGATCAACTCGATACTCCCTAGCCCCCAACAGCCTTTTTTTTCATAACACTTTAACCAGAGTGACGGGAGAGCGGCATTTCAGAAAACGTGCTTATCTCGGCGAGAAAAAGCGATTTCGGCAATAAAATTTAAAACGCGTGTAAAACATAAACCAAACGATGAAATTGGTTATTTCTTGATGTATAATGATCAACTCGATACTCCCTAGCCCCCAACAGCCTTTTTTTTCATAACACTTTAACCAGAGTGACGGGAGAGCGGCATTTCAGAAAACGTGCTTATCTCGGCGAGAAAAAGCGATTTCAGCAATAAAATTTAAAACGCGTGTAAAACATAAACCAAACGATGAAATTGGTTATTTCTTCATGTATAATGATCAACTCGATACTCCCTAGCCCCCAACAGCCTTTTTTTTCATAACACTTTAACCAGAGTGACGGGAGAGCGGCATTTCAGAAAACGTGCTTATCTCGACGAGAAAAAGCGATTTCGGCAATAAAATTTAAAACGCGTGTAAAACATAAACCAAACGATGAAATTGGTTATTTCTTCATGTATAATGATCAACTCGATACTCCCTAGCCCCCAACAGCCTTTTTTTTCATAACACTTTAACCAGAGTGACGGGAGAGCGGCATTTCAGAAAACGTGCTTATCTCGGCGAGAAAAAGCGATTTCGGCAATAAAATTTAAAACGCGTGTAAAACATAAACCAAACGATGAAATTGGTTATTTCTTCATGTATAATGATCAACTCGATACTCCCTAGCCCCCAACAGCCTTTTTTTTCATAACACTTTAACCAGAGTGACGGGAGAGCGGCATTTCAGAAAACGTGCTTATCTCGGCGAGAAAAAGCGATTTCGGCAATAAAATTTAAAACGCGTGTAAAACATAAACCAAACGATGAAATTGGTTATTTCTTCATGTATAATGATCAACTCGATACTCCCTAGCCCCCAACAGCCTTTTTTTTCATAACACTTTAACCAGAGTGACGGGAGAGCGGCATTTCAGAAAACGTGCTTATCTCGGCGAGAAAAAGCGATTTCGGCAATAAAATTTAAAACGCGTGTAAAACATAAACCAAACGATGAAATTGGTTATTTCTTCATGTATAATGATCAACTCGATACTCCCTAGCCCCCAACAGCCTTTTTTTTCATAACACTTTAACCAGAGTGACGGGAGAGCGGCATTTCAGAAAACGTGCTTATCTCGGCGAGAAAAAGCGATTTCGGCAATAAAATTTAAAACGCGTGTAAAACATAAACCAAACGATGAAATTGGTTATTTCTTCATGTATAATGATCAACTCGATACTCCCTAGCCCCCAACAGCCTTTTTTTTCATAACACTTTAACCAGAGTGACGGGAGAGCGGCATTTCAGAAAACGTGCTTATCTCGGCGAGAAAAAGCGATTTCGGCAATAAAATTTAAAACGCGTGTAAAACATAAACCAAACGATGAAATTGGTTATTTCTTCATGTATAATGATCAACTCGATACTCCCTAGCCCCCAACAGCCTTTTTTTTCACAACACTTTAACCAGAGTGACGGGAGAGCGGCATTTCAGAAAACGTGCTTATCTCGGCGAGAAAAAGCGATTTCGGCAATAAAATTTAAAACGCGTGTAAAACATAAACCAAACGATGAAATTGGTTATTTCTTCATGTATAATGATCAACTCGATACTCCCTAGCCCCCAACAGCCTTTTTTTTCATAACACTTTAACCAGAGTGACGGGAGAGCGGCATTTCAGAAAACGTGCTTATCTCGGCGAGAAAAAGCGATTTCGGCAATAAAATTTAAAACGCGTGTAAAACATAAACCAAACGATGAAATTGGTTATTTCTTCATGTATAATGATCAACTCGATACTCCCTAGCCCCCAACAGCCTTTTTTTTCATAACACTTTAACCAGAGTGACGGGAGAGCGGCATTTCAGAAAACGTGCTTATCTCGGCGAGAAAAAGCGATTTCGGCAATAAAATTTAAAACGCGTGTAAAACATAAACCAAACGATGAAATTGGTTATTTCTTCATGTATAATGATCAACTCGATACTCCCTAGCCCCCAACAGCCTTTTTTTTCATAACACTTTAACCAGAGTGACGGGAGAGCGGCATTTCAGAAAACGTGCTTATCTCGGCGAGAAAAAGCGATTTCGGCAATAAAATTTAAAACGCGTGTAAAACATAAACCAAACGATGAAATTGGTTATTTCTTCATGTATAATGATCAACTCGATACTCCCTAGCCCCCAACAGCCTTTTTTTTCATAACACTTTAACCAGAGTGACGGGAGAGCGGCATTTCAGAAAACGTGCTTATCTCGGCGAGAAAAAGCGATTTCGGCAATAAAATTTAAAACGCGTGTAAAACATAAACCAAACGATGAAATTGGTTATTTCTTCATGTATAATGATCAACTCGATACTCCCTAGCCCCCAACAGCCTTTTTTTTCATAACACTTTAACCAGAGTGACGGGAGAGCGGCATTTCAGAAAACGTGCTTATCTCGGCGAGAAAAAGCGATTTCGGCAATAAAATTTAAAACGCGTGTAAAACATAAACCAAACGATGAAATTGGTTATTTCTTCATGTATAATGATCAACTCGATACTCCCTAGCCCCCAACAGCCTTTTTTTTCATAACACTTTAACCAGAGTGACGGGAGAGCGGCATTTCAGAAAACGTGCTTATCTCGGCGAGAAAAAGCGATTTCGGCAATAAAATTTAAAACGCGTGTAAAACATAAACCAAACGATGAAATTGGTTATTTCTTCATGTATAATGATCAACTCGAGTCGAGCTCCAGGGAGAGAGGCTGATTTTTCGCTTTTTGAGGCCGACCGACGAACCGGCGCGGGGCGGACTCAAAAGCCCGCAGAGCCGTAGGCACTTAGAAAAGTTTCGCCTTTGGCTGTGAGCTCCAGGGGGAGAGGCTGGTTTTGCGTTATTTTAGGCCGGCTGGAGAACCGGCGCGGGTCGGACGCACAATCCCCGCAGAGCCGTGGGCACTTAGAAAATTTTTGCCAAGTTGGCTCTGAGCGCCTGGTACCTAATATGGAAGTATAGAGGCCGACTTTCGGGCAAGATCACGCCGCGTTAGGCTTCCAGGACCCCGGCTAAGCAATTTTACCGGGCCGCCCGGTTCTTTTTTTGAACCAGCCCGGTTCTTTTTACACTTCCAGCTGGAGCTCAGCAGCGGCTTTTTGCGCAAGATCACGCCGGGTTAGGCTTCCAGGACCTCGGCTAAGAAATTCTACCGGGCCGCCCGGTTCTTTTTTTGAACCAGCCCGGTTCTTTTTACACTTCCAGCTGGAGCTCACGAGCGGCTTTTTGGACAAGATCACGCCGTGTTAGGCTTCCAGAGCCCCGGCTAAGCAATTTTACCGGCCCGCCCGGTTCTTTTTTTTAACCAGCCCGGTTCTTTTTACACTTCCAGCTGGAGCTCAGCAGCGGGTTTTTGGACAAGATCACGCCGTGTTAGGCTTCCAGAGCCCCGGCTAAGCAATTTTACAGGGTCGCCCGGTTCTTTTTTTTAACCAGCCCGGTTTTTTTTACACTTCCAGCTGGAGCTCAGCAGCGGCTTTTTGCACAGTATCACGCCGGGTTAGGCTTCCAGAGCCCCGGCTAAGCAATTTTACCGGGCCGCCCGGTTCTTTTTTTTAACCAGCCCGGTTCTTTTTACACTTCCAGCTGGAGCTCAGCAGCGGCTTTTTGGACAAGATCACGCCGTGTTAGGCTTCCAGAGCCCCGGCTAAGCAATTTTACCGGGTCGCCCGGTTCTTTTTTTAACCAGCCCGGTTCTTTTTACACTTCCAGCTGGAGCTCAGCATCGTGTAAAACATAAACCAAACGATGAAATTGGTTATTTCTTCATGTATAATGATCAACTCGATACTCCCTAGCCCCTAACAGACTTTTTTTTCATAACACTTTAACCAGAGTGACGGGAGAGCGGCATTTCAGAAAACGTGCTTATCTCGGCGAGAAAAAGCGATTTCGGCAATAAAATTTAAAACGCGTGTAAAACATAAATCAAACGATGAAATTGGTTATTTCTTCATGTATAATGATCAACTCGATACTCCCTAGCCCCCAACAGCCTTTTTTTTCATAACACTTTAACCAGAGTGACGGGAGAGCGGCATTTCAGAAAACGTGCTTATCTCGGCGAGAAAAAGAGATTTCGGCAATAAAATTTAAAACGCGTGTAAAACATAAACCAAACGATGAAATTGGTTATTTCTTCATGTATAATGATCAACTCGATACTCCCTAGCCCCCAACAGCCTTTTTTTTCATAACACTTTAACCAGAGTGACGGGAGAGCGGCATTTCAGAAAACGTGCTTATCTCGGCGAGAAAAAGCGATTTCGGCAATAAAATTTAAAACGCGTGTAAAACATAAACCAAACGATGAAATTGGTTATTTCTTCATGTATAATGATCAACTCGAGTCGAGCTCCAGGGAGAGAGGCTGATTTTTCGCTTTTTGAGGCCGACCGACGAACCGGCGCGGGGCGGACTCAAAAGCCCGCAGAGCCGTAGGCACTTAGAAAAGTTTCGCCTTTGGCTGTGAGCTCCAGGGGGAGAGGCTGGTTTTGCGTTATTTTAGGCCGGCTGGAGAACCGGCGCGGGTCGGACGCACAATCCCCGCAGAGCCGTGGGCACTTAGAAAATTTTTGCCAAGTTGGCTCTGAGCGCCTGGTACCTAATATGGAAGTATAGAGGCCGACTTTCGGGCAAGATCACGCCGCGTTAGGCTTCCAGGACCCCGGCTAAGCAATTTTACCGGGCCGCCCGGTTCTTTTTTTGAACCAGCCCGGTTCTTTTTACACTTCCAGCTGGAGCTCAGCAGCGGCTTTTTGCGCAAGATCACGCCGGGTTAGGCTTCCAGGACCTCGGCTAAGAAATTCTACCGGGCCGCCCGGTTCTTTTTTTGAACCAGCCCGGTTCTTTTTACACTTCCAGCTGGAGCTCACGAGCGGCTTTTTGGACAAGATCACGCCGTGTTAGGCTTCCAGAGCCCCGGCTAAGCAATTTTACCGGCCCGCCCGGTTCTTTTTTTTAACCAGCCCCGTTCTTTTTACACTTCCAGCTGGAGCTCAGCAGCGGGTTTTTGGACAAGATCACGCCGTGTTAGGCTTCCAGAGCCCCGGCTAAGCAATTTTACAGGGTCGCCCGGTTCTTTTTTTTAACCAGCCCGGTTTTTTTTACACTTCCAGCTGGAGCTCAGCAGCGGCTTTTTGCACAGTATCACGCCGGGTTAGGCTTCCAGAGCCCCGGCTAAGCAATTTTACCGGGCCGCCCGGTTCTTTTTTTTAACCAGCCCGGTTCTTTTTACACTTCCAGCTGGAGCTCAGCAGCGGCTTTTTGGACAAGATCACGCCGTGTTAGGCTTCCAGAGCCCCGGCTAAGCAATTTTACCGGGTCGCCCGGTTCTTTTTTTTAACCAGCCCGGTTCTTTTTACACTTCCAGCTGGAGCTCAGCAGCGGCTTTTTGGACAAGATCACGCCGTGTTAGGCTTCCAGAGCCCCGGCTAAGCAATTTTACCGGGTCGCCCGGTTCTTTTTTTAACCAGCCCGGTTCTTTTTACACTTCCAGCTGGAGCTCAGCATCGTGTAAAACATAAACCAAACGATGAAATTGGTTATTTCTTCATGTATAATGATCAACTCGATACTCCCTAGCCCCCAACAGACTTTTTTTTCATAACACTTTAACCAGAGTGACGGGAGAGCGGCATTTCAGAAAACGTGCTTATCTCGGCGAGAAAAAGCGATTTCGGCAATAAAATTTAAAACGCGTGTAAAACATAAACCAAACGATGAAATTGCTTATTTCTTCATGTATAATGATCAACTCGATACTCCCTAGCCCCCAACAGCCTTTTTTTTCATAACACTTTAACCAGAGTGACGGGAGAGCGGCATTTCAGAAAACGTGCTTATCTCGGCGAGAAAAAGCGATTTCGGCAATAAAATTTAAAACGCGTGTAAAACATAAACCAAACGATGAAATTGGTTATTTCTTCATGTATAATGATCAACTCGATACTCCCTAGCCCCCAACAGCCTTTTTTTTCATAACACTTTAACCAGAGTGACGGGAGAGCGGCATTTCAGAAAACGTGCTTATCTCGGCGAGAAAAAGCGATTTCGGCAATAAAATTTAAAACGCGTGTAAAACATAAACCAAACGATGAAATTGGTTATTTCTTCATGTATAATGATCAACTCGATACTCCCTAGCCCCCAACAGCCTTTTTTTTCATAACACTTTAACCAGAGTGACGGGAGAGCGGCATTTCAGAAAACGTGCTTATCTCGGCGAGAAAAAGCGATTTCGGCAATAAAATTTAAAACGCGTGTAAAACATAAACCAAACGATGAAATTGGTTATTTCTTCATGTATAATGATCAACTCGATACTCCCTAGCCCCCAACAGCCTTTTTTTTCATAACACTTTAACCAGAGTGACGGGAGAGCGGCATTTCAGAAAACGTGCTTATCTCGGCGAGAAAAAGCGATTTCGGCAATAAAATTTAAAACGCGTGTAAAACATAAACCAAACGATGAAATTGGTTATTTCTTCATGTATAATGATCAACTCGATACTCCCTAGCCCCCAACAGCCTTTTTTTTCATAACACTTTAACCAGAGTGACGGGAGAGCGGCATTTCAGAAAACGTGCTTATCTCGGCGAGAAAAAGTGATTTCGGCAATAAAATTTAAAACGCGTGTAAAACATAAACCAAACGATGAAATTGGTTATTTCTTCATGTATAATGATCAACTCGATACTCCCTAGCCCCCAACAGCCTTTTTTTCATAACACTTTAACCAGAGTGACGGGAGAGCGGCATTTCAGAAAACGTGCTTATCTCGGCGAGAAAAAGCGATTTCGGCAATAAAATTTAAAACGCGTGTAAAACATAAACCAAACGATGAAATTGGTTATTTCTTCATGTATAATGATCAACTCGATACTCCCTAGCCCCCAACAGCCTTTTTTTTCATAACACTTTAACCAGAGTGACGGGAGAGCGGCATTTCAGAAAACGTGCTTATCTCGGCGAGAAAAAGCGATTTCGGCAATAAAATTTAAAACGCGTGTAAAACATAAACCAAACGATGAAATTGGTTATTTCTTCATGTATAATGATCAACTCGATACTCCCTAGCCCCCAACAGCCTTTTTTTTCATAACACTTTAACCAGAGTGACGGGAGAGCGGCATTTCAGAAAACGTGCTTATCTCGGCGAGAAAAAGCGATTTCGGCAATAAAATTTAAAACGCGTGTAAAACATAAACCAAACGATGAAATTGGTTATTTCTTCATGTATAATGATCAACTCGATACTCCCTAGCCCCCAACAGCCTTTTTTTTCATAACACTTTAACCAGAGTGACGGGAGAGCGGCATTTCAGAAAACGTGCTTATCTCGGCGAGAAAAAGCGATTTCGGCAATAAAATTTAAAACGCGTGTAAAACATAAACCAAACGATGAAATTGGTTATTTCTTCATGTATAATGATCAACTCGATACTCCCTAGCCCCCAACAGCCTTTTTTTTCATAACACTTTAACCAGAGTGACGGGAGAGCGGCATTTCAGAAAACGTGCTTATCTCGGCGAGAAAAAGCGATTTCGGCAATAAAATTTAAAACGCGTGTAAAACATAAACCAAACGATGAAATTGGTTATTTCTTCATGTATAATGATCAACTCGATACTCCCTAGCCCCCAACAGCCTTTTTTTTCATAACACTTTAACCAGAGTGACGGGAGAGCGGCATTTCAGAAAACGTGCTTATCTCGGCGAGAAAAAGCGATTTCGGCAATAAAATTTAAAACGCGTGTAAAACATAAACCAAACGATGAAATTGGTTATTTCTTCATGTATAATGATCAACTCGATACTCCCTAGCCCCCAACAGCCTTTTTTTTCATAACACTTTAACCAGAGTGACGGGAGAGCGGCATTTCAGAAAACGTGCTTATCTCGGCGAGAAAAAGCGATTTCGGCAATAAAATTTAAAACGCGTGTAAAACATAAACCAAACGATGAAATTGGTTATTTCTTCATGTATAATGATCAACTCGATACTCCCTAGCCCCCAACAGCCTTTTTTTTCATAACACTTTAACCAGAGTGACGGGAGAGCGGCATTTCAGAAAACGTGCTTATCTCGGCGAGAAAAAGCGATTTCGGCAATAAAATTTAAAACGCGTGTAAAACATAAACCAAACGATGAAATTGGTTATTTCTTCATGTATAATGATCAACTCGACACTCCCTAGCCCCCAACAGCCTTTTTTTTCATAACACTTTAACCAGAGTGACGGGAGAGCGGCATTTCAGAAAACGTGCTTATCTCGGCGAGAAAAAGCGATTTCGGCAATAAAATTTAAAACGCGTGTAAAACATAAACCAAACGATGAAATTGGTTATTTCTTCATGTATAATGATCAACTCGATACTCCCTAGACCCCAACAGCCTTTTTTTTCATAACACTTTAACCAGAGTGACGGGAGAGCGGCATTTCAGAAAACGTGCTTATCTCGGCGAGAAAAAGCGATTTCGGCAATAAAATTTAAAACGCGTGTAAAACATAAACCAAACGATGAAATTGGTTATTTCTTCATGTATAATGATCAACTCGATACTCCCTAGCCCCCAACAGCCTTTTTTTTCATAACACTTTAACCAGAGTGACGGGAGAGCGGCATTTCAGAAAACGTGCTTATCTCGGCGAGAAAAAGCGATTTCGGCAATAAAATTTAAAACGCGTGTAAAACATAAACCAAACGATGAAATTGGTTATTTCTTCATGTATAATGATCAACTCGATACTCCCTAGCCCCCAACAGCCTTTTTTTTCATAACACTTTAACCAGAGTGACGGGAGAGCGGCATTTCAGAAAACGTGCTTATCTCGGCGAGAAAAAGCGATTTCGGCAATCAAATTTAAAACGCGTGTAAAACATAAACCAAACGATGAAATTGGTTATTTCTTCATGTATAATGATCAACTCGATACTCCCTAGCCCCCAACAGCCTTTTTTTTCATAACATTTTAACCAGAGTGACGGGAGAGCGGCATTTCAGAAAACGTGCTTATCTCGGCGAGAAAAAGCGATTACGGCAATAACATTTAAAACGCGTGTAAAACATAAACCAAACGATGAAATTGGTTATTTCTTCATGTATAATGATCAACTCGATACTCCCTAGCCCCCAACAGCCTTTTTTTTCATAACACTTTAACCAGAGTGACGGGAGAGCGGCATTTCAGAAAACGTGCTTATCTCGGCGAGAAAAAGCGATTTCGGCAATAAAATTTAAAACGCGTGTAAAACATAAACCAAACGATGAAATTGGTTATTTCTTCATGTATAATGATCAACTCAATACTCCCTAGCCCCCAACAGCCTTTTTTTTCATAACACTTTAACCAGAGTGACGGGAGAGCGGCATTTCAGAAAACGTGCTTATCTCGGCGAGAAAAAGCGATTTCGGCAATAAAATTTAAAACGCGTGTAAAACATAAACCAAACGATGAAATTGGTTATTTCTTCATGTATAATGATCAACTCGATACTCCCTAGCCCCCAACAGCCTTTTTTTTCATAACACTTTAACCAGAGTGACGGGAGAGCGGCATTTCAAAAAACGTGCTTATCTCGGCGAGAAAAAGCGATTTCGGCAGTAAAATTTAAAACGCGTGTAAAACATAAACCAAACGATGAAATTGGTTATTTCTTCATGTATAATGATCAACTCGATACTCCCTAGCCCCCAACAGCCTTTTTTTTCATAACACTTTAACCAGAGTGACGGGAGAGCGGCATTTCAGAAAACGTGCTTATCTCGGCGAGAAAAAGCGATTTCGGCAATAAAATTTAAAACGCGTGTAAAACATAAACCAAACGATGAAATTGGTTATTTCTTCATGTATAATGATCAACTCGATACTCCCTAGCCCCCAACAGCCTTTTTTTTCATAACACTTTAACCAGAGTGACGGGAGAGCGGCATTTCAGAAAACGTGCTTATCTCGGCGAGAAAAAGCGATTTCGGCAATAAAATTTAAAACGCGTGTAAAACATAAACCAAACGATGAAATTGGTTATTTCTTCATGTATAATGATCAACTCGATACTCCCTAGCCCCCAACAGCCTTTTTTTTCATAACACTTTAACCAGAGTGACGGGAGAGCGGCATTTCAGAAAACGTGCTTATCTCGGCGAGAAAAAGCGATTTCGGCAATAAAATTTAAAACGCGTGTAAAACATAAACCAAACGATGAAATTGGTTATTTCTTCATGTATAATGATCAACTCGATACTCCCTAGCCCCCAACAGCCTTTTTTTTCATAACACTTTAACCAGAGTGACGGGAGAGCGGCATTTCAGAAAACGTGCTTATCTCGGCGAGAAAAAGCGATTTCGGCAATAAAATTTAAAACGCGTGTAAAACATAAACCAAACGATGAAATTGGTTATTTCTTCATGTATAATGATCAACTCGACACTCCCTAGCCCCCAACAGCCTTTTTTTTCATAACACTTTAACCAGAGTGACGGGAGAGCGGCATTTCAGAAAACGTGCTTATCTCGGCGAGAAAAAGCGATTTCGGCAATAAAATTTAAAACGCGTGTAAAACATAAACCAAACGATGAAATTGGTTATTTCTTCATGTATAATGATCAACTCGATACTCCCTAGACCCCAACAGCCTTTTTTTTCATAACACTTTAACCAGAGTGACGGGAGAGCGGCATTTCAGAAAACGTGCTTATCTCGGCGAGAAAAAGCGATTTCGGCAATAAAATTTAAAACGCGTGTAAAACATAAACCAAACGATGAAATTGGTTATTTCTTCATGTATAATGATCAACTCGATACTCCCTAGCCCCCAACAGCCTTTTTTTTCATAACACTTTAACCAGAGTGACGGGAGAGCGGCATTTCAGAAAACGTGCTTATCTCGGCGAGAAAAAGCGATTTCGGCAATAAAATTTAAAACGCGTGTAAAACATAAACCAAACGATGAAATTGGTTATTTCTTCATGTATAATGATCAACTCGATACTCCCTAGCCCCCAACAGCCTTTTTTTTCATAACACTTTAACCAGAGTGACGGGAGAGCGGCATTTCAGAAAACGTGCTTATCTCGGCGAGAAAAAGCGATTTCGGCAATCAAATTTAAAACGCGTGTAAAACATAAACCAAACGATGAAATTGGTTATTTCTTCATGTATAATGATCAACTCGATACTCCCTAGCCCCCAACAGCCTTTTTTTTCATAACACTTTAACCAGAGTGACGGGAGAGCGGCATTTCAGAAAACGTGCTTATCTCGGCGAGAAAAAGCGATTACGGCAATAACATTTAAAACGCGTGTAAAACATAAACCAAACGATGAAATTGGTTATTTCTTCATGTATAATGATCAACTCGATACTCCCTAGCCCCCAACAGCCTTTTTTTTCATAACACTTTAACCAGAGTGACGGGAGAGCGGCATTTCAGAAAACGTGCTTATCTCGGCGAGAAAAAGCGATTTCGGCAATAAAATTTAAAACGCGTGTAAAACATAAACCAAACGATGAAATTGGTTATTTCTTCATGTATAATGATCAACTCAATACTCCCTAGCCCCCAACAGCCTTTTTTTTCATAACACTTTAACCAGAGTGACGGGAGAGCGGCATTTCAGAAAACGTGCTTATCTCGGCGAGAAAAAGCGATTTCGGCAATAAAATTTAAAACGCGTGTAAAACATAAACCAAACGATGAAATTGGTTATTTCTTCATGTATAATGATCAACTCGATACTCCCTAGCCCCCAACAGCCTTTTTTTTCATAACACTTTAACCAGAGTGACGGGAGAGCGGCATTTCAAAAAACGTGCTTATCTCGGCGAGAAAAAGCGATTTCGGCAGTAAAATTTAAAACGCGTGTAAAACATAAACCAAACGATGAAATTGGTTATTTCTTCATGTATAATGATCAACTCGATACTCCCTAGCCCCCAACAGCCTTTTTTTTCATAACACTTTAACCAGAGTGACGGGAGAGCGGCATTTCAGAAAACGTGCTTATCTCGGCGAGAAAAAGCGATTTCGGCAATAAAATTTAAAACGCGTGTAAAACATAAACCAAACGATGAAATTGGTTATTTCTTCATGTATAATGATCAACTCGATACTCCCTAGCCCCCAACAGCCTTTTTTTTCATAACACTTTAACCAGAGTGACGGGAGAGCGGCATTTCAGAAAACGTGCTTATCTCGGCGAGAAAAAGCGATTTCGGCAATAAAATTTAAAACGCGTGTAAAACATAAACCAAACGATGAAATTGGTTATTTCTTCATGTATAATGATCAACTCGATACTCCCTAGCCCCCAACAGCCTTTTTTTTCATAACACTTTAACCAGAGTGACGGGAGAGTGGCATTTCAGAAAACGTGCTTATCTCGGCGAGAAAAAGCGATTTCGGCAATAAAATTTAAAACGCGTGTAAAACATAAACCAAACGATGAAATTGGTTATTTCTTCATGTATAATGATCAACTCGATACTCCCTAGCCCCCAACAGCCTTTTTTTTCATAACACTTTAACCAGAGTGACGGGAGAGCGGCATTTCAGAAAACGTGCTTATCTCGGCGAGAAAAAGCGATTTCGGCAATAAAATTTAAAACGCGTGTAAAACATAAACCAAACGATGAAATTGGTTATTTCTTCATGTATAATGATCAACTCGATACTCCCTAGCCCCCAACAGCCTTTTTTTTCATAACACTTTAACCAGAGTGACGGGAGAGCGGCATTTCAGAAAACGTGCTTATCTCGACGAGAAAAAGCGATTTCGGCAATAAAATTTAAAACGCGTGTAAAACATAAACCAAACGATGAAATTGGTTATTTCTTCATGTATAATGATCAACTCGATACTCCCTAGCCCCCAACAGCCTTTTTTTTCATAACACTTTAACCAGAGTGACGGGAGAGCGGCATTTCAGAAAACGTGCTTATCTCGGCGAGAAAAAGCGATTTCGGCAATAAAATTTAAAACGCGTGTAAAACATAAACCAAACGATGAAATTGGTTATTTCTTCATGTATAATGATCAACTCGATACTCCCTAGCCCCCAACAGACTTTTTTTTCATAACACTTTAACCAGAGTGACGGGAGAGCGGCATTTCAGAAAACGTGCTTATCTCGGCGAGAAAAAGCGATTTCGGCAATAAAATTTAAAACGCGTGTAAAACATAAATCAAACGATGAAATTGGTTATTTCTTCATGTATAATGATCAACTCGATACTCCCTAGCCCCCAACAGCCTTTTTTTTCATAACACTTTAACCAGAGTGACGGGAGAGCGGCATTTCAGAAAACGTGCTTATCTCGGCGAGAAAAAGAGATTTCGGCAATAAAATTTAAAACGCGTGTAAAACATAAACCAAACGATGAAATTGGTTATTTCTTCATGTATAATGATCAACTCGATACTCCCTAGCCCCCAACAGCCTTTTTTTTCATAACACTTTAACCAGAGTGACGGGAGAGCGGCATTTCAGAAAACGTGCTTATCTCGGCGAGAAAAAGCGATTTCGGCAATAAAATTTAAAACGCGTGTAAAACATAAACCAAACGATGAAATTGGTTATTTCTTCATGTATAATGATCAACTCGAGTCGAGCTCCAGGGAGAGAGGCTGATTTTTCGCTTTTTGAGGCCGACCGACGAACCGGCGCGGGGCGGACTCAAAAGCCCGCAGAGCCGTAGGCACTTAGAAAAGTTTCGCCTTTGGCTGTGAGCTCCAGGGGGAGAGGCTGGTTTTGCGTTATTTTAGGCCGGCTGGAGAACCGGCGCGGGTCGGACGCACAATCCCCGCAGAGCCGTGGGCACTTAGAAAATTTTTGCCAAGTTGGCTCTGAGCGCCTGGTACCTAATATGGAAGTATAGAGGCCGACTTTCGGGCAAGATCACGCCGCGTTAGGCTTCCAGGACCCCGGCTAAGCAATTTTACCGGGCCGCCCGGTTCTTTTTTTGAACCAGCCCGGTTCTTTTTACACTTCCAGCTGGAGCTCAGCAGCGGCTTTTTGCGCAAGATCACGCCGGGTTAGGCTTCCAGGACCTCGGCTAAGAAATTCTACCGGGCCGCCCGGTTCTTTTTTTGAACCAGCCCGGTTCTTTTTACACTTCCAGCTGGAGCTCACGAGCGGCTTTTTGGACAAGATCACGCCGTGTTAGGCTTCCAGAGCCCCGGCTAAGCAATTTTACCGGCCCGCCCGGTTCTTTTTTTTAACCAGCCCGGTTCTTTTTACACTTCCAGCTGGAGCTCAGCAGCGGGTTTTTGGACAAGATCACGCCGTGTTAGGCTTCCAGAGCACCGGCTAAGCAATTTTACAGGGTCGCCCGGTTCTTTTTTTTAACCAGCCCGGTTTTTTTTACACTTCCAGCTGGAGCTCAGCAGCGGCTTTTTGCACAGTATCACGCCGGGTTAGGCTTCCAGAGCCCCGGCTAAGCAATTTTACCGGGCCGCCCGGTTCTTTTTTTTAACCAGCCCGGTTCTTTTTACACTTCCAGCTGGAGCTCAGCAGCGGCTTTTTGGACAAGATCACGCCGTGTTAGGCTTCCAGAGCCCCGGCTAAGCAATTTTACCGGGTCGCCCGGTTCTTTTTTTTAACCAGCCCGGTTCTTTTTACACTTCCAGCTGGAGCTCAGCAGCGGCTTTTTGGACAAGATCACGCCGTGTTAGGCTTCCAGAGCCCCGGCTAAGCAATTTTACCGGGTCGCCCGGTTCTTTTTTTAACCAGCCTGGTTCTTTTTACACTTCCAGCTGGAGCTCAGCATCGTGTAAAACATAAACCAAACGATGAAATTGGTTATTTCTTCATGTATAATGATCAACTCGATACTCCCTAGCCCCCAACAGCAATTTTTTTTCATAACACTTTAACCAGAGTGACGGGAGAGTGGCATTTCAGAAAACGTGCTTATCTCGGCGAGAAAAAGCGATTTCGGCAATCAAATTTAAAACGCGTGTAAAACATAAACCAAACGATGAAATTGGTTATTTCTTCATGTATAATGATCAACTCGATACTCCCTAGCCCCCAACAGCCTTTTTTTTCATAACACTTTAACCAGAGTGACGGGAGAGCGGCATTTCAGAAAACGTGCTTATCTCGGCGAGAAAAAGCGATTTCGGCAATAACATTTAAAACGCGTGTAAAACATAAACCAAACGATGAAATTGGTTATTTCTTCATGTATAATGATCAACTCGATACTCCCTAGCCCCCAACAGCCTTTTTTTTCATAACACTTTAACCAGAGTGACGGGAGAGCGGCATTTCAGAAAACGTGCTTATCTCGGCGAGAAAAAGCGATTTCGGCAATAAAATTTAAAACGCGTGTAAAACATAAACCAAACGATGAAATTGGTTATTTCTTCATGTATAATGATCAACTCGATACTCCCTAGCCCCCAACAGCCTTTTTTTTCATAACACTTTAACCAGAGTGACGGGAGAGCGGCATTTCAGAAAACGTGCTTATCTCGGCGAGAAAAAGCGATTTCGGCAATAAAATTTAAAACGCGTGTAAAACATAAACCAAACGATGAAATTGGTTATTTCTTCATGTATAATGATCAACTCGATACTCCCTAGCCCCCAACAGCCTTTTTTTTCATAACACTTTAACCAGAGTGACGGGAGAGCGGCATTTCAGAAAACGTGCTTATCTCGGCGAGAAAAAGCGATTTCGGCAATAAAATTTAAAACGCGTGTAAAACATAAACCAAACGATGAAATTGGTTATTTCTTCATGTATAATGATCAACTCGATACTCCCTAGCCCCCAACAGCCTTTTTTTTCATAACACTTTAACCAGAGTGACGGGAGAGCGGCATTTCAGAAAACGTGCTTATCTCGGCGAGAAAAAGCGATTTCGGCAATAAAATTTAAAACGCGTGTAAAACATAAACCAAACGATGAAATTGCTTATTTCTTCATGTATAATGATCAACTCGATACTCCCTAGCCCCCAACAGCCTTTTTTTTCATAACACTTTAACCAGAGTGACGGGAGAGCGGCATTTCAGAAAACGTGCTTATCTCGGCGAGAAAAAGCGATTTCGGCAATAAAATTTAAAACGCGTGTAAAACATAAACCAAACGATGAAATTGGTTATTTCTTCATGTATAATGATCAACTCGATACTCCCTAGCCCCCAACAGCCTTTTTTTTCATAACACTTTAACCAGAGTGACGGGAGAGCGGCATTTCAGAAAACGTGCTTATCTCGGCGAGAAAAAGCGATTTCGGCAATAAAATTTAAAACGCGTGTAAAACATAAACCAAACGATGAAATTGGTTATTTCTTCATGTATAATGATCAACTCGATACTCCCTAGCCCCCAACAGCCTTTTTTTTCATAACACTTTAACCAGAGTGACGGGAGAGCGGCATTTCAGAAAACGTGCTAATCTCGGCGAGAAAAAGCGATTTCGGCAATAAAATTTAAAACGCGTGTAAAACATAAACCAAACGATGAAATTGGTTATTTCTTCATGTATAATGATCAACTCGATACTCCCTAGCCCCCAACAGCCTTTTTTTTCATAACACTTTAACCAGAGTGACGGGAGAGCGGCATTTCAGAAAACGTGCTTATCTCGGCGAGAAAAAGCGATTTCGGCAATAAAATTTAAAACGCGTGTAAAACATAAACCAAACGATGAAATTGGTTATTTCTTCATGTATAATGATCAACTCGATACGCCCTAGCCCCCAACAGCCTTTTTTTTCATAACACTTTAACCAGAGTGACGGGAGAGCGGCATTTCAGAAAACGTGCTTATCTCGGCGAGAAAAAGCGATTTCGGCAATAAAATTAAAAACGCGTGTAAAACATAAACCAAACGATGAAATTGGTTATTTCTTCATGTATAATGATCAACTCGATACTCCCTAGCCCCCAACAGCCTTTTTTTTCATAACACTTTAACCAGAGTGACGGGAGAGCGGCATTTCAGAAAACGTGCTTATTTCGGCGAGAAAAAGCGATTTCGGCAATAAAATTTAAAACGCGTGTAAAACATAAACCAAACGATGAAATTGGTTATTTCTTCATGTATAATGATCAACTCGATACTCCCTAGCCCCCAACAGCCTTTTTTTTCATAACACTTTAACCAGAGTGACGGGAGAGCGGCATTTCAGAAAACGTGCTTATCTCGGCGAGAAAAAGCGATTTCGGCAATAAAATTTAAAACGCGTGTAAAACATAAACCAAACGATGAAATTGGTTATTTCTTCATGTATAATGATCAACTCGATACTCCCTAGCCCCCAACAGCCTTTTTTTTCATAACACTTTAACCAGAGTGACGGGAGAGCGGCATTTCAGAAAACGTGCTTATCTCGGCGAGAAAAAGCGATTTCGGCAATAAAATTTAAAACCCGTGTAAAACATAAACCAAACGATGAAATTGGTTATTTCTTCATGTATAATGATCAACTCGATACTCCCTAGCCCCCAACAGCCTTTTTTTTCATAACACTTTAACCAGAGTGACGGGAGAGCGGCATTTTAGAAAACGTGCTTATCTCGGCGAGAAAAAGCGATTTCGGCAATAAAATTTAAAACGCGTGTAAAACATAAACCAAACGATGAAATTGGTTATTTCTTCATGTATAATGATCAACTCGATACTCCCTAGCCCCCAACAGCCTTTTTTTTCATAACACTTTAACCAGAGTGACGGGAGAGCGGCATTTCAGAAAACGTGCTTATCTCGGCGAGAAAAAGCGATTTCGGCAATAAAATTTAAAACGCGTGTAAAACATAAACCAAACGATGAAATTGGTTATTTCTTCATGTATAATGATCAACTCGATACTCCCTAGCCCCCAACAGCCTTTTTTTTCATAACACTTTAACCAGAGTGACGGGAGAGCGGCATTTCAGAAAACGTGCTTATCTCGGCGAGAAAAAGCGATTTCGGCAATAAAATTTAAAACGCGTGTAAAACATAAACCAAACGATGAAATTGGTTATTTCTTCATGTATAATGATCAACTCGATACCCCCTAGCCCCCAACAGCCTTTTTTTTCATAACACTTTAACCAGAGTGACGGGAGAGCGGCATTTCAGAAAACGTGCTTATCTCGGCGAGAAAAAGCGATTTCGGCAATAAAATTTAAAACGCGTGTAAAACATAAACCAAACGATGAAATTGGTTATTTCTTCATGTATAATGATCAACTCGACACTCCCTAGCCCCCAACAGCCTTTTTTTTCATAACACTTTAACCAGAGTGACGGGAGAGCGGCATTTCAGAAAACGTGCTTATCTCGGCGAGAAAAAGCGATTTCGGCAATAAAATTTAAAACGCGTGTAAAACATAAACCAAACGATGAAATTGGTTATTTCTTCATGTATAATGATCAACTCGATACTCCCTAGCCCCCAACAGCCTTTTTTTTCATAACACTTTAACCAGAGTGACGGGAGAGCGGCATTTCAGAAAACGTGCTTATCTCGGCGAGAAAAAGCGATTTCGGCAATAAAATTTAAAACGCGTGTAAAACATAAACCAAACGATGAAATTGGTTATTTCTTCATGTATAATGATCAACTCGATACTCCCTAGCCCCCAACAGCCTTTTTTTTCATAACACTTTAACCAGAGTGACGGGAGAGCGGCATTTCAGAAAACGTGCTTATCTCGGCGAGAAAAAGCGATTTCGGCAATAAAATTTAAAACGCGTGTAAAACATAAACCAAACGATAAAATTGGTTATTTCTTCATGTATAATGATCAACTCGATACTCCCTAGCCCCCAACAGCCTTTTTTTTCATAACACTTTAACCAGAGTGACGGGAGAGTGGCATTTCAGAAAACGTGCTTATCTCGGCGAGAAAAAGCGATTTCGGCAATAAAATTTAAAACGCGTGTAAAACATAAACCAAACGATGAAATTGGTTATTTCTTCATGTATAATGATCAACTCGATACTCCCTAGCCCCCAACAGCCTTTTTTTTCATAACACTTTAACCAGAGTGACGGGAGAGCGGCATTTCAGAAAACGTGCTTATCTCGGCGAGAAAAAGCGATTTCGGCAATAAAATTTAAAACGCGTGTAAAACATAAACCAAACGATGAAATTGGTTATTTCTTCATGTATAATGATCAACTCGATACTCCCTAGCCCCCAACAGCCTTTTTTTTCATAACACTTTAACCAGAGTGACGGGAGAGCGGCATTTCAGAAAACGTGCTTATCTCGGCGAGAAAAAGCGATTTCGGCAATAAAATTTAAAACGCGTGTAAAACATAAACCAAACGATGAAATTGGTTATTTCTTCATGTATAATGATCAACTCGATACTCCCTAGCCCCCAACAGCCTTTTTTTTCATAACACTTTAACCAGAGTGACGGGAGAGCGGCATTTCAGAAAACGTGCTTATCTCGGCGAGAAAAAGCGATTTCGGCAATAAAATTTAAAACGCGTGTAAAACATAAACCAAACGATGAAATTGGTTATTTCTTCATGTATAATGATCAACTCGACACTCCCTAGCCCCCAACAGCCTTTTTTTTCATAACACTTTAACCAGAGTGACGGGAGAGCGGCATTTCAGAAAACGTGCTTATCTCGGCGAGAAAAAGCGATTTCGGCAATAAAATTTAAAACGCGTGTAAAACATAAACCAAACGATGAAATTGGTTATTTCTTCATGTATAATGATCAACTCGATACTCCCTAGCCCCCAACAGCCTTTTTTTTCATAACACTTTAACCAGAGTGACGGGAGAGCGGCATTTCAGAAAACGTGCTTATCTCGGCGAGAAAAAGCGATTTCGGCAATAAAATTTAAAACGCGTGTAAAACATAAACCAAACGATGAAATTGGTTATTTCTTCATGTATAATGATCAACTCGATACTCCCTAGCCCCCAACAGCCTTTTTTTTCATAACACTTTAACCAGAGTGACGGGAGAGCGGCATTTCAGAAAACGTGCTTATCTCGGCGAGAAAAAGCGATTTCGGCAATAAAATTTAAAACGCGTGTAAAACATAAACCAAACGATGAAATTGGTTATTTCTTCATGTATAATGATCAACTCGATACTCCCTAGCCCCCAACAGCCTTTTTTTTCATAACACTTTAACCAGAGTGACGGGAGAGCGGCATTTCAGAAAACGTGCTTATCTCGGCGAGAAAAAGCGATTTCGGCAATCAAATTTAAAACGAGTGTAAAACATAAACCAAACGATGAAATTGGTTATTTCTTCATGTATAATGATCAACTCGATACTCCCTAGCCCCCAACAGCCTTTTTTTTCATAACACTTTAACCAGAGTGACGGGAGAGCGGCATTTCAGAAAACGTGCTTATCTCGGCGAGAAAAAGCGATTTCGGCAATAAAATTTAAAACGCGTGTAAAACATAAACCAAACTATGAAATTGGTTATTTCTTCATGTATAATGATCAACTCGATACTCCCTAGCCCCCAACAGCCTTTTTTTTCATAACACTTTAACCAGAGTGACGGGAGAGCGGCATTTCAGAAAACGTGCTTATCTCGGCGAGAAAAAGCGATTTCGGCAATAAAATTTAAAACGCGTGTAAAACATAAACCAAACGATGAAATTGGTTATTTCTTCATGTATAATGATCAACTCGATACTCCCTAGCCCCCAACAGCCTTTTTTTTCATAACACTTTAACCAGAGTGACGGGAGAGCGGCATTTCAGAAAACGTGCTTATCTCGGCGAGAAAAAGCGATTTCGGCAATAAAATTTAAAACGCGTGTAAAACATAAACCAAACGATGAAATTGGTTATTTCTTCATGTATAATGATCAACTCGATACTCCCTAGCCCCCAACAGCCTTTTTTTTCATAACACTTTAACCAGAGTGACGGGAGAGCGGCATTTCAGAAAACGTGCTTATCTCGGCGAGAAAAAGCGATTTCGGCAATAAAATTTAAAACGCGTGTAAAACATAAACCAAACGATGAAATTGGTTATTTCTTCATGTATAATGATCAACTCGATACTCCCTAGCCCCCAACAGCCTTTTTTTTCATAACACTTTAACCAGAGTGACGGGAGAGCGGCATTTCAGAAAACGTGCTTATCTCGGCGAGAAAAAGCGATTTCGGCAATAAAATTTAAAACGCGTGTAAAACATAAACCAAACGATGAAATTGGTTATTTCTTCATGTATAATGATCAACTCGACACTCCCTAGCCCCCAACAGCCTTTTTTTTCATAACACTTTAACCAGAGTGACGGGAGAGCGGCATTTCAGAAAACGTGCTTATCTCGGCGAGAAAAAGCGATTTCGGCAATAAAATTTAAAACGCGTGTAAAACATAAACCAAACGATGAAATTGGTTATTTCTTCATGTATAATGATCAACTCGATACTCCCTAGACCCCAACAGCCTTTTTTTTCATAACACTTTAACCAGAGTGACGGGAGAGCGGCATTTCAGAAAACGTGCTTATCTCGGCGAGAAAAAGCGATTTCGGCAATAAAATTTAAAACGCGTGTAAAACATAAACCAAACGATGAAATTGGTTATTTCTTCATGTATAATGATCAACTCGATACTCCCTAGCCCCCAACAGCCTTTTTTTTCATAACACTTTAACCAGAGTGACGGGAGAGCGGCATTTCAGAAAACGTGCTTATCTCGGCGAGAAAAAGCGATTTCGGCAATAAAATTTAAAACGCGTGTAAAACATAAACCAAACGATGAAATTGGTTATTTCTTCATGTATAATGATCAACTCGATACTCCCTAGCCCCCAACAGCAATTTTTTTTCATAACACTTTAACCAGAGTGACGGGAGAGTGGCATTTCAGAAAACGTGCTTATCTCGGCGAGAAAAAGCGATTTCGGCAATCAAATTTAAAACGCGTGTAAAACATAAACCAAACGATGAAATTGGTTATTTCTTCATGTATAATGATCAACTCGATACTCCCTAGCCCCCAACAGCCTTTTTTTTCATAACACTTTAACCAGAGTGACGGGAGAGCGGCATTTCAGAAAACGTGCTTATCTCGGCGAGAAAAAGCGATTTCGGCAATAAAATTTAAAACGCGTGTAAAACATAAACCAAACGATGAAATTGGTTATTTCTTCATGTATAATGATCAACTCGATACTCCCTAGACCCCAACAGCCTTTTTTTTCATAACACTTTAACCAGAGTGACGGGAGAGGCGCATTTCAGAAAACGTGCTTATCTCGGCGAGAAAAAGCGATTTCGGCAATAAAATTTAAAACGCGTGTAAAACATAAACCAAACGATGAAATTGGTTATTTTTTCATGTATAATGATCAACTCGATACTCCCTAGCCCCCAACAGCCTTTTTTTTCATAACACTTTAACAGAGTGACGGGAGAGCGGCATTTCAGAAAACGTGCTTATCTCGGCGAGAAAAAGCGATTTCGGCAATAAAATTTAAAAACGCGTGTAAAACATAAACCAAACGATGAATTGGTTATTTCTTCATGTATAATGATCAACTCGATACTCCTAGCCCCCAACAGCCTTTTTTTTTCATAACACTTTAACCAGAGTGACGGGAGAGCGGCATTTCAGAAAACGTGCTTATCTCGGCGAGAAAAAGCGATTTCGGCAATAAAATTTAAACGCGTGTAAAACATAAACAAACGATGAAATTGGTTATTTCTTCATGTATAATGATCAACTCGATACTCCCTAGCCCCAACAGCCTTTTTTTCATAACACTTTAACCAGAGTGACGGGAGAGCGGCATTTCAGAAAACGTGCTTATCTCGGCGAGGAAAAGCGATTTCGGCAATAAAATTTAAAACGCGTGTAAAACATAAACCAAACGATGAAATTGGTTATTTCTTCATGTATAATGATCAACTCGATACTCCCTAGCCCCCAACAGCCTTTTTTTTCACAACACTTTAACCAGAGTGACGGGAGAGCGGCATTTCAGAAAACGTGCTTATCTCGGCCGAGAAAAAGCGATTTCGGCAATAAAATTTAAAACGCGTGTAAAACATAAACCAAACGATGAAATTGGTTATTTCTTCATGTACAATGATCAACTCGATACTCCCTAGCCCCCAACAGCCTTTTTTTTCATAACACTAACCAGAGTGACGGGAGAGCGGCATTTCAGAAAACGTGCTTATCTCGGCGAGAAAAAGCGATTTCGGCAATAAAATTTAAAACGCGTGTAAAACATAAACCAAACGATGAAATTGGTTATTTCTTCATGTATAATGATCAACTCGATACTTCCCTAGCCCCCAACAGCCTTTTTTTTCATAACACTTTAACCAGAGTGACGGGAGAGCGGCATTTCAGAAAACGTGCTTATCTCGGCGAGAAAAAGCGATTTCGGCAATAAAATTTAAAACGCGTGTAAAACATAAACCAAACGATGAAATTGGTTATTTCTTCATGTATAATGATCAACTCGATACTCCCTAGCCCCCAACAGCCTTTTTTTTCATAACACTTTAACCAGAGTGACGGGAGAGCGGCATTTCAGAAAACGTGCTTATCTCGGCGAGAAAAAGCGATTTCGGCAATAAAATTTAAAACGCGTGTAAAACATAAACCAAACGATGAATTGGTTATTTCTTCATGTATAATGATCAACTCGATACTCCCTAGCCCCCAACAGCCTTTTTTTTCATAACACTTTAACCAGAGTGACGGGAGAGCGGCATTTCAGAAAACGTGCTTATCTCGGCGAGAAAAAGCGATTTCGGCAATAAAATTTAAAACGCGTGTAAAACATAAACCAAACGATGAAATTGGTTATTTCTTCATGTATAATGATCAACTCGATACTCCCTAGCCCCCAACAGGCCTTTTTTTTCATAACACTTTAACCAGAGTGACGGGAGGAGCGCATTTCAGAAAACGTGCTTATCTCGGCGAGAAAAAGCGATTTCGGCAATAAAATTTAAAACGCGTGTAAAACATAAACCAAACGATGAAATTGGTTATTTCTTCATGTATAATGATCAACTCGATACTCCCTAGCCCCCAACAGCCTTTTTTTCATAACACTTTAACCAGAGTGACGGGAGAGCGGCATTTCAGAAAACGTGCTTATCTCGGCGAGAAAAAAGCGATTTCGGCAATAAAATTATAAAACGCGTGTAAAACATAAACCAAACGATGAAATTGTTATTTCTTCATGTATAATGATCAACTCGATACGCCCTAGCCCCCAACAGCCTTTTTTTTCATAACACTTTAACCAGAGTGACGGGAGAGCGGCATTTCAGAAAACGTGCTTATCTCGGCGAGAAAAAGCGATTTCGGCAATAAAATTTAAAACGCGTGTAAACATAAACCAAACGATGAAATTGGTTATTTCTTCATGTATAATGATCAACTCGATACTCCCTAGCCCCCAACAGCCTTTTTTTTCATAACACTTTAACCAGAGTGACGGGAGAGCGGCATTTCAGAAAACGTGCTTATCTCGGCGAGAAAAAGCGATTTCGGCAATAAAATTTAAAACGCGTGTAAAACATAAACCAAACGATGAAATTGGTTATTTCTTCATGTATAATGATCAACTCGATACTCCTAGCCCCCAACAGCCTTTTTTTTCATAACACTTTAACCAGAGTGACGGGAGAGCGGCATTTCAGAAAACGTGCTTATCTCGGCGAGAAAAAGCGATTTCGGCAATAAAATTTAAAACGCGTGTAAAACATAAACCAAACGATGAAATTGGTTATTTCTTCATGTATAATGATCAACTCGATACTCCCTAGCCCCCAACAGCCTTTTTTTTCATAACACTTTAACCAGAGTGACGGGAGAGCGGCATTTCAGAAAACGTGCTTATCTCGGCGAGAAAAAGCGATTTCGGCAATAAAATTAAAACGCGTGTAAAACAATAAACCAAACGATGAAATTGGGTTATTTCTTCATGTATAATGATCAACTCGATACTCCCTAGCCCCCAACAGCCCTTTTTTTTCATAACACTTTAACCAGAGTGACGGGAGAGCGGCATTTCAGAAACGTGCTTATCTCGGCGAGAAAAAGCGATTTCGGCAATAAAATTTAAAACGCGTGTAAAACATAAACCAAACGATGAAATTGGTTATTTCTTCATGTATAATGATCAACTCGATACTCCCTAGCCCCCAACAGCCTTTTTTTTCATAACACTTTAACCAGAGTGACGGGAGAGCGTCAGAAAACGTGCTTATCTCGGCGAGAAAAAGCGATTTCGGCAATAAAATTTAAAACGCGTGTAAAACATAAACCAAACGATGAAATTGGTTATTTCTTCATGTATAATGATCAACTCGATACTCCCTAGCCCCCAACAGCCTTTTTTTTCATAACACTTTAACCAGAGTGACGGGAGAGCGGCATTTCAGAAAACGTGCTTATCTCGGCGAGAAAAAGCGATTTCGGCAATAAAATTTAAAACGCGTGTAAAACATAAACCAAACGATGAAATTGGTTATTTCTTCATGTATAATGATCAACTCGATACTCCCTAGCCCCCAACAGCCTTTTTTTTCATAACACTTTAACCAGAGTGACGGGAGAGCGGCATTTCAGAAAACGTGCTTATCTCGGCGAGAAAAAGCGATTTCGGCAATAAAATTTAAAACGCGTGTAAAACATAAACCAAACGATGAAATTGGTTATTTCTTCATGTATAATGATCAACTCGATACTCCCTAGCCCCCAACAGCCTTTTTTTTCATAACACTTTAACCAGAGTGACGGGAGAGCGGCATTTCAGAAAACGTGCTTATCTCGGCGAGAAAAAGCGATTTCGGCAATAAAATTTAAAACGCGTGTAAAACATAAACCAAACGATGAAATTGGTTATTTCTTCATGTATAATGATCAACTCGATACTCCCTAGCCCCCAACAGCCTTTTTTTTCATAACACTTTAACCAGAGTGACGGGAGAGCGGCATTTCAGAAAACGTGCTTATCTCGGCGAGAAAAAGCGATTTCGGCAATAAAATTTAAAACGCGTGTAAAACATAAACCAAACGATGAAATTGGTTATTTCTTCATGTATAATGATCAACTCGATACTCCCTAGCCCCCAACAGCCTTTTTTTTCATAACACTTTAACCAGAGTGACGGGAGAGCGGCATTTCAGAAAACGTGCTTATCTCGGCGAGAAAAAGCGATTTCGGCAATAAAATTTAAAACGCGTGTAAAACATAAACCAAACGATGAAATTGGTTATTTCTTCATGTATAATGATCAACTCGATACTCCCTAGCCCCCAACAGCCTTTTTTTTCATAACACTTTAACCAGAGTGACGGGAGAGCGGCATTTCAGAAAACGTGCTTATCTCGGCGAGAAAAAGCGATTTCGGCAATAAAATTTAAAACGCGTGTAAAACATAAACCAAACGATGAAATTGGTTATTTCTTCATGTATAATGATCAACTCGATACTCCCTAGCCCCCAACAGCCTTTTTTTTCATAACACTTTAACCAGAGTGACGGGAGAGCGGCATTTCAGAAAACGTGCTTATCTCGGCGAGAAAAAGCGATTTCGGCAATAAAATTTAAAACGCGTGTAAAACATAAACCAAACGATGAAATTGGTTATTTCTTCATGTATAATGATCAACTCGATACTCCCTAGCCCCCAACAGCCTTTTTTTTCATAACACTTTAACCAGAGTGACGGGAGAGCGGCATTTCAGAAAACGTGCTTATCTCGGCGAGAAAAAGCGATTTCGGCAATAAAATTTAAAACGCGTGTAACACATAAACCAAACGATGAAATTGGTTATTTCTTCATGTATAATGATCAACTCGATACTCCCTAGCCCCCAACAGCCTTTTTTTTCATAACACTTTAACCAGAGTGACGGGAGAGCGGCATTTCAGAAAACGTGCTTATCTCGGCGAGAAAAAGCGATTTCGGCAATAAAATTTAAAACGCGTGTAAAACATAAACCAAACGATGAAATTGGTTATTTCTTCATGTATAATGATCAACTCGATACTCCCTAGCCCCCAACAGCCTTTTTTTTCATAACACTTTAACCAGAGTGACGGGAGAGCGGCATTTCAGAAAACGTGCTTATCTCGGCGAGAAAAAGCGATTTCGGCAATAAAATTTAAAACGCGTGTAAAACATAAACCAAACGATGAAATTGGTTATTTCTTCATGTATAATGATCAACTCGATACTCCCTAGCCCCCAACAGCCTTTTTTTTCATAACACTTTAACCAGAGTGACGGGAGAGCGGCATTTCAGAAAACGTGCTTATCTCGGCGAGAAAAAGCGATTTCGGCAATAAAATTTAAAACGCGTGTAAAACATAAACCAAACGATGAAATTGGTTATTTCTTCATGTATAATGATCAACTCGATACTCCCTAGCCCCCAACAGCCTTTTTTTTCATAACACTTTAACCAGAGTGACGGGAGAGCGGCATTTCAGAAAACGTGCTTATCTCGGCGAGAAAAAGCGATTTCGGCAATAAAATTTAAAACGCGTGTAAAACATAAACCAAACGATGAAATTGGTTATTTCTTCATGTATAATGATCAACTCGATACTCCCTAGCCCCCAACAGCCTTTTTTTTCATAACACTTTAACCAGAGTGACGGGAGAGCGGCATTTCAGAAAACGTGCTTATCTCGGCGAGAAAAAGCGATTTCGGCAATAAAATTTAAAACGCGTGTAAAACATAAACCAAACGATGAAATTGGTTATTTCTTCATGTATAATGATCAACTCGATACTCCCTAGCCCCCAACAGCCTTTTTTTTCATAACACTTTAACCAGAGTGACGGGAGAGCGGCATTTCAGAAAACGTGCTTATCTCGGCGAGAAAAAGCGATTTCGGCAATAAAATTTAAAACGCGTGTAAAACATAAACCAAACGATGAAATTGGTTATTTCTTCATGTATAATGATCAACTCGATACTCCCTAGCCCCCAACAGCCTTTTTTTTCATAACACTTTAACCAGAGTGACGGGAGAGCGGCATTTCAGAAAACGTGCTTATCTCGGCGAGAAAAAGCGATTTCGGCAATAAAATTTAAAACGCGTGTAAAACATAAACCAAACGATGAAATTGGTTATTTCTTCATGTATAATGATCAACTCGATACTCCCTAGCCCCCAACAGCCTTTTTTTTCATAACACTTTAACCAGAGTGACGGGAGAGCGGCATTTCAGAAAACGTGCTTATCTCGGCGAGAAAAAGCGATTTCGGCAATAAAATTTAAAACGCGTGTAAAACATAAACCAAACGATGAAATTGGTTATTTCTTCATGTATAATGATCAACTCGATACTCCCTAGCCCCCAACAGCCTTTTTTTTCATAACACTTTAACCAGAGTGACGGGAGAGCGGCATTTCAGAAAACGTGCTTATCTCGGCGAGAAAAAGCGATTTCGGCAATAAAATTTAAAACGCGTGTAAAACATAAACCAAACGATGAAATTGGTTATTTCTTCATGTATAATGATCAACTCGATACTCCCTAGCCCCCAACAGCCTTTTTTTTCATAACACTTTAACCAGAGTGACGGGAGAGCGGCATTTCAGAAAACGTGCTTATCTCGGCGAGAAAAAGCGATTTCGGCAATAAAATTTAAAACGCGTGTAAAACATAAACCAAACGATGAAATTGGTTATTTCTTCATGTATAATGATCAACTCGATACTCCCTAGCCCCCAACAGCCTTTTTTTTCATAACACTTTAACCAGAGTGACGGGAGAGCGGCATTTCAGAAAACGTGCTTATCTCGGCGAGAAAAAGCGATTTCGGCAATAAAATTTAAAACGCGTGTAAAACATAAACCAAACGATGAAATTGGTTATTTCTTCATGTATAATGATCAACTCGATACTCCCTAGCCCCCAACAGCCTTTTTTTTCATAACACTTTAACCAGAGTGACGGGAGAGCGGCATTTCAGAAAACGTGCTTATCTCGGCGAGAAAAAGCGATTTCGGCAATAAAATTTAAAACGCGTGTAAAACATAAACCAAACGATGAAATTGGTTATTTCTTCATGTATAATGATCAACTCGATACTCCCTAGCCCCCAACAGCCTTTTTTTTCATAACACTTTAACCAGAGTGACGGGAGAGCGGCATTTCAGAAAACGTGCTTATCTCGGCGAGAAAAAGCGATTTCGGCAATAAAATTTAAAACGCGTGTAAAACATAAACCAAACGATGAAATTGGTTATTTCTTCATGTATAATGATCAACTCGATACTCCCTAGCCCCCAACAGCCTTTTTTTTCATAACACTTTAACCAGAGTGACGGGAGAGCGGCATTTCAGAAAACGTGCTTATCTCGGCGAGAAAAAGCGATTTCGGCAATAAAATTTAAAACGCGTGTAAAACATAAACCAAACGATGAAATTGGTTATTTCTTCATGTATAATGATCAACTCGATACTCCCTAGCCCCCAACAGCCTTTTTTTTCATAACACTTTAACCAGAGTGACGGGAGAGCGGCATTTCAGAAAACGTGCTTATCTCGGCGAGAAAAAGCGATTTCGGCAATAAAATTTAAAACGCGTGTAAAACATAAACCAAACGATGAAATTGGTTATTTCTTCATGTATAATGATCAACTCGATACTCCCTAGCCCCCAACAGCCTTTTTTTTCATAACACTTTAACCAGAGTGACGGGAGAGCGGCATTTCAGAAAACGTGCTTATCTCGGCGAGAAAAAGCGATTTCGGCAATAAAATTTAAAACGCGTGTAAAACATAAACCAAACGATGAAATTGGTTATTTCTTCATGTATAATGATCAACTCGATACTCCCTAGCCCCCAACAGCCTTTTTTTTCATAACACTTTAACCAGAGTGACGGGAGAGCGGCATTTCAGAAAACGTGCTTATCTCGGCGAGAAAAAGCGATTTCGGCAATAAAATTTAAAACGCGTGTAAAACATAAACCAAACGATGAAATTGGTTATTTCTTCATGTATAATGATCAACTCGATACTCCCTAGCCCCCAACAGCCTTTTTTTTCATAACACTTTAACCAGAGTGACGGGAGAGCGGCATTTCAGAAAACGTGCTTATCTCGGCGAGAAAAAGCGATTTCGGCAATAAAATTTAAAACGCGTGTAAAACATAAACCAAACGATGAAATTGGTTATTTCTTCATGTATAATGATCAACTCGATACTCCCTAGCCCCCAACAGCCTTTTTTTTCATAACACTTTAACCAGAGTGACGGGAGAGCGGCATTTCAGAAAACGTGCTTATCTCGGCGAGAAAAAGCGATTTCGGCAATAAAATTTAAAACGCGTGTAAAACATAAACCAAACGATGAAATTGGTTATTTCTTCATGTATAATGATCAACTCGATACTCCCTAGCCCCCAACAGCCTTTTTTTTCATAACACTTTAACCAGAGTGACGGGAGAGCGGCATTTCAGAAAACGTGCTTATCTCGGCGAGAAAAAGCGATTTCGGCAATAAAATTTAAAACGCGTGTAAAACATAAACCAAACGATGAAATTGGTTATTTCTTCATGTATAATGATCAACTCGATACTCCCTAGCCCCCAACAGCCTTTTTTTTCATAACACTTTAACCAGAGTGACGGGAGAGCGGCATTTCAGAAAACGTGCTTATCTCGGCGAGAAAAAGCGATTTCGGCAATAAAATTTAAAACGCGTGTAAAACATAAACCAAACGATGAAATTGGTTATTTCTTCATGTATAATGATCAACTCGATACTCCCTAGCCCCCAACAGCCTTTTTTTTCATAACACTTTAACCAGAGTGACGGGAGAGCGGCATTTCAGAAAACGTGCTTATCTCGGCGAGAAAAAGCGATTTCGGCAATAAAATTTAAAACGCGTGTAAAACATAAACCAAACGATGAAATTGGTTATTTCTTCATGTATAATGATCAACTCGATACTCCCTAGCCCCCAACAGCCTTTTTTTTCATAACACTTTAACCAGAGTGACGGGAGAGCGGCATTTCAGAAAACGTGCTTATCTCGGCGAGAAAAAGCGATTTCGGCAATAAAATTTAAAACGCGTGTAAAACATAAACCAAACGATGAAATTGGTTATTTCTTCATGTATAATGATCAACTCGATACTCCCTAGCCCCCAACAGCCTTTTTTTTCATAACACTTTAACCAGAGTGACGGGAGAGCGGCATTTCAGAAAACGTGCTTATCTCGGCGAGAAAAAGCGATTTCGGCAATAAAATTTAAAACGCGTGTAAAACATAAACCAAACGATGAAATTGGTTATTTCTTCATGTATAATGATCAACTCGATACTCCCTAGCCCCCAACAGCCTTTTTTTTCATAACACTTTAACCAGAGTGACGGGAGAGCGGCATTTCAGAAAACGTGCTTATCTCGGCGAGAAAAAGCGATTTCGGCAATAAAATTTAAAACGCGTGTAAAACATAAACCAAACGATGAAATTGGTTATTTCTTCATGTATAATGATCAACTCGATACTCCCTAGCCCCCAACAGCCTTTTTTTTCATAACACTTTAACCAGAGTGACGGGAGAGCGGCATTTCAGAAAACGTGCTTATCTCGGCGAGAAAAAGCGATTTCGGCAATAAAATTTAAAACGCGTGTAAAACATAAACCAAACGATGAAATTGGTTATTTCTTCATGTATAATGATCAACTCGATACTCCCTAGCCCCCAACAGCCTTTTTTTTCATAACACTTTAACCAGAGTGACGGGAGAGCGGCATTTCAGAAAACGTGCTTATCTCGGCGAGAAAAAGCGATTTCGGCAATAAAATTTAAAACGCGTGTAAAACATAAACCAAACGATGAAATTGGTTATTTCTTCATGTATAATGATCAACTCGATACTCCCTAGCCCCCAACAGCCTTTTTTTTCATAACACTTTAACCAGAGTGACGGGAGAGCGGCATTTCAGAAAACGTGCTTATCTCGGCGAGAAAAAGCGATTTCGGCAATAAAATTTAAAACGCGTGTAAAACATAAACCAAACGATGAAATTGGTTATTTCTTCATGTATAATGATCAACTCGATACTCCCTAGCCCCCAACAGCCTTTTTTTTCATAACACTTTAACCAGAGTGACGGGAGAGCGGCATTTCAGAAAACGTGCTTATCTCGGCGAGAAAAAGCGATTTCGGCAATAAAATTTAAAACGCGTGTAAAACATAAACCAAACGATTAAATTGGTTATTTCTTCATGTATAATGATCAACTCGATACTCCCTAGCCCCCAACAGCCTTTTTTTTCATAACACTTTAACCAGAGTGACGGGAGAGCGGCATTTCAGAAAACGTGCTTATCTCGGCGAGAAAAAGCGATTTCGGCAATAAAATTTAAAACGCGTGTAAAACATAAACCAAACGATGAAATTGGTTATTTCTTCATGTATAATGATCAACTCGAGTCGAGCTCCAGGGAGAGAGGCTGATTTTTCGCTTTTTGAGGCCGACCGACGAACCGGCGCGGGGCGGACTCAAAAGCCCGCAGAGCCGTAGGCACTTTGAAAAGTTTCGCCTTTGGCTGTGAGCTCCAGGGGGAGAGGCTGGTTTTGCGTTATTTTAGGCCGGCTGGAGAACCGGCGCGGGTCGGACGCACAATCCCCGCAGAGCCGTGGGCACTTAGAAAATTTTTGCCAAGTTGGCTCTGAGCGCCTGGTACCTAATATGGAAGTATAGAGGCCGACTTTCGGGCAAGATCACGCCGCCATAGGCTTCCAGGACCCCGGCTAAGCAATTTTACCGGGCCGCCCGGTTCTTTTTTTGAACCAGCCCGGATCTTTTTACACTTCCAGCTGGAGCTCAGCAGCGGCTTTTTGCGCAAGATCACGCCGGGTTAGGCTTCCAGGACCTCGGCTAAGCAATTCTACCGGGCCGCCCGGTTCTTTTTTTGAACCAGCCCGGTTCTTTTTACACTTCACGCTGGAGCTCACGAGCGGCTTTTTGGACAAGATCACGCCGTGTTAGGCTTCCAGAGCCCCGGCTAAGCAATTTTACAGGGTCGCCCGGTTCTTTTTTTTAACCAGCCCGTTTTTTTTTTACACTTCCAGCTGGAGCTCAGCAGCGGCTTTTTTGCACAGTATCACGCCGGGTTAGGCTTCCAGAGCCCCGGCTAAGCAATTTTACCGGGCCGCCGGTTCTTTTTTTTAACCAGCCCGGTTCTTTTTACACTTCCAGCTGGAGCTCAGCAGCGGCTTTTTGGACAAGATCACGCCGTGTTAGGCTTCCAGAGCCCCGGCTAAGCAATTTTACCGGGTCGCCCGGTTCTTTTTTTTTAACCAGCCCAGTTCTTTTTACACTTCCAGCTGGAGCTCAGCAGCGGCTTTTTGGACAAGATCACGCCGTGTTAGGCTTCCAGAGCCCCGGCTAAGCAATTTTACCGGGTCGCCCGGTTCTTTTTTTAAACCAGCCCGGTTCTTTTTACACTTCCAGCTGGAGCTCAGCATCGTGTAAAACATAAACCAAACGATGAAATTGGTTATTTCTTCATGTATAATGATCAACTCGATACTCCCTAGCCCCCAACAGCCTTTTTTTTCATAACACTTTAACCAGAGTGACGGGAAGAGCGGCATTTCAGAAAACGTGCTTATCTCGGCGAGAAAAAGCGATTTCGGCAATAAAATTTAAAACGCGTGTAAAACATAAATCAAACGATGAAATTGGTTATTTCTTCATGTATAAAGATCAACTCGATACTCCCTAGCCCCCAACAGCCTTTTTTTTCATAACACTTTAACCAGAGTGACGGGAGAGCGGCATTTCAGAAAACGTGCTTATCTCGGCGAGAAAAAGCGATTTCGGCAATAAAATTTAAAACGCGTGTAAAACATAAACCAAACGATGAAATTGGTTATTTCTTCATGTATAATGATCAACTCGATACTCCCTAGCCCCCAACAGCCTTTTTTTTCATAACACTTTAACCAGAGTGACGGGAGAGCGGCATTTCAGAAAACGTGCTTATCTCGGCGAGAAAAAGCGATTTCGGCAATAAAATTTAAAACGCGTGTAAAACATAAACCAAACGATGAAATTGGTTATTTCTTCATGTATAATGATCAACTCGATACTCCCTAGCCCCCAACAGCCTTTTTTTTCATAACACTTTAACCAGAGTGACGGGAGAGCGGCATTTCAGAAAACGTGCTTATCTCGGCGAGAAAAAGCGATTTCGGCAATAAAATTTAAAACGCGTGTAAAACATAAACCAAACGATGAAATTGGTTATTTCTTCATGTATAATGATCAACTCGATACTCCCTAGCCCCCAACAGCCTTTTTTTTCATAACACTTTAACCAGAGTGACGGGAGAGCGGCATTTCAGAAAACGTGCTTATCTCGGCGAGAAAAAGCGATTTCGGCAATACAATTTAAAACGCGTGTAAAACATAAACCAAACGATGAAATTGGTTATTTCTTCATGTATAATGATCAACTCGATACTCCCTAGCCCCCAACAGCCTTTTTTTTCATAACACTTTAACCAGAGTGACGGGAGAGCGGCATTTCAGAAAACGTGCTTATCTCAACGAGAAAAAGCGATTTCGGCAATAAAATTTAAAACGCGTGTAAAACATAAACCAAACGATGAAATTGGTTATTTCTTCATGTATAATGATCAACTCGATACTCCCTAGCCCCCAACAGCCTTTTTTTTCATAACACTTTAACCAGAGTGACGGGAGAGCGGCATTTCAGAAAACGTGCTTATCTCGGCGAGAAAAAGCGATTTCGGCAATAAAATTTAAAACGCGTGTAAAACATAAACCAAACGATGAAATTGGTTATTTCTTCATGTATAATGATCAACTCGATACTCCCTAGCCCCCAACAGCCTTTTTTTTCATAACACTTTAACCAGAGTGACGGGAGAGCGGCATTTCAGAAAACGTGCTTATCTCGGCGAGAAAAAGCGATTTCGGCAATAAAATTTAAAACGCGTGTAAAACATAAACCAAACGATGAAATTGGTTATTTCTTCATGTATAATGATCAACTCGATACTCCCTAGCCCCCAACAGCCTTTTTTTTCATAACACTTTAACCAGAGTGACGGGAGAGCGGCATTTCAGAAAACGTGCTTATCTCGGCGAGAAAAAGCGATTTCGGCAATAAAATTTAAAACGCGTGTAAAACATAAACCAAACGATGAAATTGGTTATTTCTTCATGTATAATGATCAACTCGATACTCCCTAGCCCCCAACAGCCTTTTTTTTCATAACACTTTAACCAGAGTGACGGGAGAGCGGCATTTCAGAAAACGTGCTTATCTCGGCGAGAAAAAGCGATTTCGGCAATAAAATTTAAAACGCGTGTAAAACATAAACCAAACGATGAAATTGGTTATTTCTTCATGTATAATGATCAACTCGATACTCCCTAGCCCCCAACAGCCTTTTTTTTCATAACACTTTAACCAGAGTGACGGGAGAGCGGCATTTCAGAAAACGTGCTTATCTCGGCGAGAAAAAGCGATTTCGGCAATAAAATTTAAAACGCGTGTAAAACATAAACCAAACGATGAAATTGGTTATTTCTTCATGTATAATGATCAACTCGATACTCCCTAGCCCCCAACAGCCTTTTTTTTCATAACACTTTAACCAGAGTGACGGGAGAGCGGCATTTCAGAAAACGTGCTTATCTCGGCGAGAAAAAGCGATTTCGGCAATAAAATTTAAAACGCGTGTAAAACATAAACCAAACGATGAAATTGGTTATTTCTTCATGTATAATGATCAACTCGATACTCCCTAGCCCCCAACAGCCTTTTTTTTCATAACACTTTAACCAGAGTGACGGGAGAGCGGCATTTCAGAAAACGTGCTTATCTCGGCGAGAAAAAGCGATTTCGGCAATAAAATTTAAAACGCGTGTAAAACATAAACCAAACGATGAAATTGGTTATTTCTTCATGTATAATGATCAACTCGATACTCCCTAGCCCCCAACAGCCTTTTTTTTCATAACACTTTAACCAGAGTGACGGGAGAGCGGCATTTCAGAAAACGTGCTTATCTCGGCGAGAAAAAGCGATTTCGGCAATAAAATTTAAAACGCGTGTAAAACATAAACCAAACGATGAAATTGGTTATTTCTTCATGTATAATGATCAACTCGATACTCCCTAGCCCCCAACAGCCTTTTTTTTCATAACACTTTAACCAGAGTGACGGGAGAGCGGCATTTCAGAAAACGTGCTTATCTCGGCGAGAAAAAGCGATTTCGGCAATAAAATTTAAAACGCGTGTAAAACATAAACCAAACGATGAAATTGGTTATTTCTTCATGTATAATGATCAACTCGATACTCCCTAGCCCCCAACAGCCTTTTTTTTCATAACACTTTAACCAGAGTGACGGGAGAGCGGCATTTCAGAAAACGTGCTTATCTCGGCGAGAAAAAGCGATTTCGGCAATAAAATTTAAAACGCGTGTAAAACATAAACCAAACGATGAAATTGGTTATTTCTTCATGTATAATGATCAACTCGATACTCCCTAGCCCCCAACAGCCTTTTTTTTCATAACACTTTAACCAGAGTGACGGGAGAGCGGCATTTCAGAAAACGTGCTTATCTCGGCGAGAAAAAGCGATTTCGGCAATAAAATTTAAAACGCGTGTAAAACATAAACCAAACGATGAAATTGGTTATTTCTTCATGTATAATGATCAACTCGATACTCCCTAGCCCCCAACAGCCTTTTTTTTCATAACACTTTAACCAGAGTGACGGGAGAGCGGCATTTCAGAAAACGTGCTTATCTCGGCGAGAAAAAGCGATTTCGGCAATAAAATTTAAAACGCGTGTAAAACATAAACCAAACGATGAAATTGGTTATTTCTTCATGTATAATGATCAACTCGATACTCCCTAGCCCCCAACAGCCTTTTTTTTCATAACACTTTAACCAGAGTGACGGGAGAGCGGCATTTCAGAAAACGTGCTTATCTCGGCGAGAAAAAGCGATTTCGGCAATAAAATTTAAAACGCGTGTAAAACATAAACCAAACGATGAAATTGGTTATTTCTTCATGTATAATGATCAACTCGATACTCCCTAGCCCCCAACAGCCTTTTTTTTCATAACACTTTAACCAGAGTGACGGGAGAGCGGCATTTCAGAAAACGTGCTTATCTCGGCGAGAAAAAGCGATTTCGGCAATAAAATTTAAAACGCGTGTAAAACATAAACCAAACGATGAAATTGGTTATTTCTTCATGTATAATGATCAACTCGATACTCCCTAGCCCCCAACAGCCTTTTTTTTCATAACACTTTAACCAGAGTGACGGGAGAGCGGCATTTCAGAAAACGTGCTTATCTCGGCGAGAAAAAGCGATTTCGGCAATAAAATTTAAAACGCGTGTAAAACATAAACCAAACGATGAAATTGGTTATTTCTTCATGTATAATGATCAACTCGATACTCCCTAGCCCCCAACAGCCTTTTTTTTCATAACACTTTAACCAGAGTGACGGGAGAGCGGCATTTCAGAAAACGTGCTTATCTCGGCGAGAAAAAGCGATTTCGGCAATAAAATTTAAAACGCGTGTAAAACATAAACCAAACGATGAAATTGGTTATTTCTTCATGTATAATGATCAACTCGATACTCCCTAGCCCCCAACAGCCTTTTTTTTCATAACACTTTAACCAGAGTGACGGGAGAGCGGCATTTCAGAAAACGTGCTTATCTCGGCGAGAAAAAGCGATTTCGGCAATAAAATTTAAAACGCGTGTAAAACATAAACCAAACGATGAAATTGGTTATTTCTTCATGTATAATGATCAACTCGATACTCCCTAGCCCCCAACAGCCTTTTTTTTCATAACACTTTAACCAGAGTGACGGGAGAGCGGCATTTCAGAAAACGTGCTTATCTCGGCGAGAAAAAGCGATTTCGGCAATAAAATTTAAAACGCGTGTAAAACATAAACCAAACGATGAAATTGGTTATTTCTTCATGTATAATGATCAACTCGATACTCCCTAGCCCCCAACAGCCTTTTTTTTCATAACACTTTAACCAGAGTGACGGGAGAGCGGCATTTCAGAAAACGTGCTTATCTCGGCGAGAAAAAGCGATTTCGGCAATAAAATTTAAAACGCGTGTAAAACATAAACCAAACGATGAAATTGGTTATTTCTTCATGTATAATGATCAACTCGATACTCCCTAGCCCCCAACAGCCTTTTTTTTCATAACACTTTAACCAGAGTGACGGGAGAGCGGCATTTCAGAAAACGTGCTTATCTCGGCGAGAAAAAGCGATTTCGGCAATAAAATTTAAAACGCGTGTAAAACATAAACCAAACGATGAAATTGGTTATTTCTTCATGTATAATGATCAACTCGATACTCCCTAGCCCCCAACAGCCTTTTTTTTCATAACACTTTAACCAGAGTGACGGGAGAGCGGCATTTCAGAAAACGTGCTTATCTCGGCGAGAAAAAGCGATTTCGGCAATAAAATTTAAAACGCGTGTAAAACATAAACCAAACGATGAAATTGGTTATTTCTTCATGTATAATGATCAACTCGATACTCCCTAGCCCCCAACAGCCTTTTTTTTCATAACACTTTAACCAGAGTGACGGGAGAGCGGCATTTCAGAAAACGTGCTTATCTCGGCGAGAAAAAGCGATTTCGGCAATAAAATTTAAAACGCGTGTAAAACATAAACCAAACGATGAAATTGGTTATTTCTTCATGTATAATGATCAACTCGATACTCCCTAGCCCCCAACAGCCTTTTTTTTCATAACACTTTAACCAGAGTGACGGGAGAGCGGCATTTCAGAAAACGTGCTTATCTCGGCGAGAAAAAGCGATTTCGGCAATAAAATTTAAAACGCGTGTAAAACATAAACCAAACGATGAAATTGGTTATTTCTTCATGTATAATGATCAACTCGATACTCCCTAGCCCCCAACAGCCTTTTTTTTCATAACACTTTAACCAGAGTGACGGGAGAGCGGCATTTCAGAAAACGTGCTTATCTCGGCGAGAAAAAGCGATTTCGGCAATAAAATTTAAAACGCGTGTAAAACATAAACCAAACGATGAAATTGGTTATTTCTTCATGTATAATGATCAACTCGATACTCCCTAGCCCCCAACAGCCTTTTTTTTCATAACACTTTAACCAGAGTGACGGGAGAGCGGCATTTCAGAAAACGTGCTTATCTCGGCGAGAAAAAGCGATTTCGGCAATAAAATTTAAAACGCGTGTAAAACATAAACCAAACGATGAAATTGGTTATTTCTTCATGTATAATGATCAACTCGATACTCCCTAGCCCCCAACAGCCTTTTTTTTCATAACACTTTAACCAGAGTGACGGGAGAGCGGCATTTCAGAAAACGTGCTTATCTCGGCGAGAAAAAGCGATTTCGGCAATAAAATTTAAAACGCGTGTAAAACATAAACCAAACGATGAAATTGGTTATTTCTTCATGTATAATGATCAACTCGATACTCCCTAGCCCCCAACAGCCTTTTTTTTCATAACACTTTAACCAGAGTGACGGGAGAGCGGCATTTCAGAAAACGTGCTTATCTCGGCGAGAAAAAGCGATTTCGGCAATAAAATTTAAAACGCGTGTAAAACATAAACCAAACGATGAAATTGGTTATTTCTTCATGTATAATGATCAACTCGATACTCCCTAGCCCCCAACAGCCTTTTTTTTCATAACACTTTAACCAGAGTGACGGGAGAGCGGCATTTCAGAAAACGTGCTTATCTCGGCGAGAAAAAGCGATTTCGGCAATAAAATTTAAAACGCGTGTAAAACATAAACCAAACGATGAAATTGGTTATTTCTTCATGTATAATGATCAACTCGATACTCCCTAGCCCCCAACAGCCTTTTTTTTCATAACACTTTAACCAGAGTGACGGGAGAGCGGCATTTCAGAAAACGTGCTTATCTCGGCGAGAAAAAGCGATTTCGGCAATAAAATTTAAAACGCGTGTAAAACATAAACCAAACGATGAAATTGGTTATTTCTTCATGTATAATGATCAACTCGATACTCCCTAGCCCCCAACAGCCTTTTTTTTCATAACACTTTAACCAGAGTGACGGGAGAGCGGCATTTCAGAAAACGTGCTTATCTCGGCGAGAAAAAGCGATTTCGGCAATAAAATTTAAAACGCGTGTAAAACATAAACCAAACGATGAAATTGGTTATTTCTTCATGTATAATGATCAACTCGATACTCCCTAGCCCCCAACAGCCTTTTTTTTCATAACACTTTAACCAGAGTGACGGGAGAGCGGCATTTCAGAAAACGTGCTTATCTCGGCGAGAAAAAGCGATTTCGGCAATAAAATTTAAAACGCGTGTAAAACATAAACCAAACGATGAAATTGGTTATTTCTTCATGTATAATGATCAACTCGATACTCCCTAGCCCCCAACAGCCTTTTTTTTCATAACACTTTAACCAGAGTGACGGGAGAGCGGCATTTCAGAAAACGTGCTTATCTCGGCGAGAAAAAGCGATTTCGGCAATAAAATTTAAAACGCGTGTAAAACATAAACCAAACGATGAAATTGGTTATTTCTTCATGTATAATGATCAACTCGATACTCCCTAGCCCCCAACAGCCTTTTTTTTCATAACACTTTAACCAGAGTGACGGGAGAGCGGCATTTCAGAAAACGTGCTTATCTCGGCGAGAAAAAGCGATTTCGGCAATAAAATTTAAAACGCGTGTAAAACATAAACCAAACGATGAAATTGGTTATTTCTTCATGTATAATGATCAACTCGATACTCCCTAGCCCCCAACAGCCTTTTTTTTCATAACACTTTAACCAGAGTGACGGGAGAGCGGCATTTCAGAAAACGTGCTTATCTCGGCGAGAAAAAGCGATTTCGGCAATAAAATTTAAAACGCGTGTAAAACATAAACCAAACGATGAAATTGGTTATTTCTTCATGTATAATGATCAACTCGATACTCCCTAGCCCCCAACAGCCTTTTTTTTCATAACACTTTAACCAGAGTGACGGGAGAGCGGCATTTCAGAAAACGTGCTTATCTCGGCGAGAAAAAGCGATTTCGGCAATAAAATTTAAAACGCGTGTAAAACATAAACCAAACGATGAAATTGGTTATTTCTTCATGTATAATGATCAACTCGATACTCCCTAGCCCCCAACAGCCTTTTTTTTCATAACACTTTAACCAGAGTGACGGGAGAGCGGCATTTCAGAAAACGTGCTTATCTCGGCGAGAAAAAGCGATTTCGGCAATAAAATTTAAAACGCGTGTAAAACATAAACCAAACGATGAAATTGGTTATTTCTTCATGTATAATGATCAACTCGATACTCCCTAGCCCCCAACAGCCTTTTTTTTCATAACACTTTAACCAGAGTGACGGGAGAGCGGCATTTCAGAAAACGTGCTTATCTCGGCGAGAAAAAGCGATTTCGGCAATAAAATTTAAAACGCGTGTAAAACATAAACCAAACGATGAAATTGGTTATTTCTTCATGTATAATGATCAACTCGATACTCCCTAGCCCCCAACAGCCTTTTTTTTCATAACACTTTAACCAGAGTGACGGGAGAGCGGCATTTCAGAAAACGTGCTTATCTCGGCGAGAAAAAGCGATTTCGGCAATAAAATTTAAAACGCGTGTAAAACATAAACCAAACGATGAAATTGGTTATTTCTTCATGTATAATGATCAACTCGATACTCCCTAGCCCCCAACAGCCTTTTTTTTCATAACACTTTAACCAGAGTGACGGGAGAGCGGCATTTCAGAAAACGTGCTTATCTCGGCGAGAAAAAGCGATTTCGGCAATAAAATTTAAAACGCGTGTAAAACATAAACCAAACGATGAAATTGGTTATTTCTTCATGTATAATGATCAACTCGATACTCCCTAGCCCCCAACAGCCTTTTTTTTCATAACACTTTAACCAGAGTGACGGGAGAGCGGCATTTCAGAAAACGTGCTTATCTCGGCGAGAAAAAGCGATTTCGGCAATAAAATTTAAAACGCGTGTAAAACATAAACCAAACGATGAAATTGGTTATTTCTTCATGTATAATGATCAACTCGATACTCCCTAGCCCCCAACAGCCTTTTTTTTCATAACACTTTAACCAGAGTGACGGGAGAGCGGCATTTCAGAAAACGTGCTTATCTCGGCGAGAAAAAGCGATTTCGGCAATAAAATTTAAAACGCGTGTAAAACATAAACCAAACGATGAAATTGGTTATTTCTTCATGTATAATGATCAACTCGATACTCCCTAGCCCCCAACAGCCTTTTTTTTCATAACACTTTAACCAGAGTGACGGGAGAGCGGCATTTCAGAAAACGTGCTTATCTCGGCGAGAAAAAGCGATTTCGGCAATAAAATTTAAAACGCGTGTAAAACATAAACCAAACGATGAAATTGGTTATTTCTTCATGTATAATGATCAACTCGATACTCCCTAGCCCCCAACAGCCTTTTTTTTCATAACACTTTAACCAGAGTGACGGGAGAGCGGCATTTCAGAAAACGTGCTTATCTCGGCGAGAAAAAGCGATTTCGGCAATAAAATTTAAAACGCGTGTAAAACATAAACCAAACGATGAAATTGGTTATTTCTTCATGTATAATGATCAACTCGATACTCCCTAGCCCCCAACAGCCTTTTTTTTCATAACACTTTAACCAGAGTGACGGGAGAGCGGCATTTCAGAAAACGTGCTTATCTCGGCGAGAAAAAGCGATTTCGGCAATAAAATTTAAAACGCGTGTAAAACATAAACCAAACGATGAAATTGGTTATTTCTTCATGTATAATGATCAACTCGATACTCCCTAGCCCCCAACAGCCTTTTTTTTCATAACACTTTAACCAGAGTGACGGGAGAGCGGCATTTCAGAAAACGTGCTTATCTCGGCGAGAAAAAGCGATTTCGGCAATAAAATTTAAAACGCGTGTAAAACATAAACCAAACGATGAAATTGGTTATTTCTTCATGTATAATGATCAACTCGATACTCCCTAGCCCCCAACAGCCTTTTTTTTCATAACACTTTAACCAGAGTGACGGGAGAGCGGCATTTCAGAAAACGTGCTTATCTCGGCGAGAAAAAGCGATTTCGGCAATAAAATTTAAAACGCGTGTAAAACATAAACCAAACGATGAAATTGGTTATTTCTTCATGTATAATGATCAACTCGATACTCCCTAGCCCCCAACAGCCTTTTTTTTCATAACACTTTAACCAGAGTGACGGGAGAGCGGCATTTCAGAAAACGTGCTTATCTCGGCGAGAAAAAGCGATTTCGGCAATAAAATTTAAAACGCGTGTAAAACATAAACCAAACGATGAAATTGGTTATTTCTTCATGTATAATGATCAACTCGATACTCCCTAGCCCCCAACAGCCTTTTTTTTCATAACACTTTAACCAGAGTGACGGGAGAGCGGCATTTCAGAAAACGTGCTTATCTCGGCGAGAAAAAGCGATTTCGGCAATAAAATTTAAAACGCGTGTAAAACATAAACCAAACGATGAAATTGGTTATTTCTTCATGTATAATGATCAACTCGATACTCCCTAGCCCCCAACAGCCTTTTTTTTCATAACACTTTAACCAGAGTGACGGGAGAGCGGCATTTCAGAAAACGTGCTTATCTCGGCGAGAAAAAGCGATTTCGGCAATAAAATTTAAAACGCGTGTAAAACATAAACCAAACGATGAAATTGGTTATTTCTTCATGTATAATGATCAACTCGATACTCCCTAGCCCCCAACAGCCTTTTTTTTCATAACACTTTAACCAGAGTGACGGGAGAGCGGCATTTCAGAAAACGTGCTTATCTCGGCGAGAAAAAGCGATTTCGGCAATAAAATTTAAAACGCGTGTAAAACATAAACCAAACGATGAAATTGGTTATTTCTTCATGTATAATGATCAACTCGATACTCCCTAGCCCCCAACAGCCTTTTTTTTCATAACACTTTAACCAGAGTGACGGGAGAGCGGCATTTCAGAAAACGTGCTTATCTCGGCGAGAAAAAGCGATTTCGGCAATAAAATTTAAAACGCGTGTAAAACATAAACCAAACGATGAAATTGGTTATTTCTTCATGTATAATGATCAACTCGATACTCCCTAGCCCCCAACAGCCTTTTTTTTCATAACACTTTAACCAGAGTGACGGGAGAGCGGCATTTCAGAAAACGTGCTTATCTCGGCGAGAAAAAGCGATTTCGGCAATAAAATTTAAAACGCGTGTAAAACATAAACCAAACGATGAAATTGGTTATTTCTTCATGTATAATGATCAACTCGATACTCCCTAGCCCCCAACAGCCTTTTTTTTCATAACACTTTAACCAGAGTGACGGGAGAGCGGCATTTCAGAAAACGTGCTTATCTCGGCGAGAAAAAGCGATTTCGGCAATAAAATTTAAAACGCGTGTAAAACATAAACCAAACGATGAAATTGGTTATTTCTTCATGTATAATGATCAACTCGATACTCCCTAGCCCCCAACAGCCTTTTTTTTCATAACACTTTAACCAGAGTGACGGGAGAGCGGCATTTCAGAAAACGTGCTTATCTCGGCGAGAAAAAGCGATTTCGGCAATAAAATTTAAAACGCGTGTAAAACATAAACCAAACGATGAAATTGGTTATTTCTTCATGTATAATGATCAACTCGATACTCCCTAGCCCCCAACAGCCTTTTTTTTCATAACACTTTAACCAGAGTGACGGGAGAGCGGCATTTCAGAAAACGTGCTTATCTCGGCGAGAAAAAGCGATTTCGGCAATAAAATTTAAAACGCGTGTAAAACATAAACCAAACGATGAAATTGGTTATTTCTTCATGTATAATGATCAACTCGATACTCCCTAGCCCCCAACAGCCTTTTTTTTCATAACACTTTAACCAGAGTGACGGGAGAGCGGCATTTCAGAAAACGTGCTTATCTCGGCGAGAAAAAGCGATTTCGGCAATAAAATTTAAAACGCGTGTAAAACATAAACCAAACGATGAAATTGGTTATTTCTTCATGTATAATGATCAACTCGATACTCCCTAGCCCCCAACAGCCTTTTTTTTCATAACACTTTAACCAGAGTGACGGGAGAGCGGCATTTCAGAAAACGTGCTTATCTCGGCGAGAAAAAGCGATTTCGGCAATAAAATTTAAAACGCGTGTAAAACATAAACCAAACGATGAAATTGGTTATTTCTTCATGTATAATGATCAACTCGATACTCCCTAGCCCCCAACAGCCTTTTTTTTCATAACACTTTAACCAGAGTGACGGGAGAGCGGCATTTCAGAAAACGTGCTTATCTCGGCGAGAAAAAGCGATTTCGGCAATAAAATTTAAAACGCGTGTAAAACATAAACCAAACGATGAAATTGGTTATTTCTTCATGTATAATGATCAACTCGATACTCCCTAGCCCCCAACAGCCTTTTTTTTCATAACACTTTAACCAGAGTGACGGGAGAGCGGCATTTCAGAAAACGTGCTTATCTCGGCGAGAAAAAGCGATTTCGGCAATAAAATTTAAAACGCGTGTAAAACATAAACCAAACGATGAAATTGGTTATTTCTTCATGTATAATGATCAACTCGATACTCCCTAGCCCCCAACAGCCTTTTTTTTCATAACACTTTAACCAGAGTGACGGGAGAGCGGCATTTCAGAAAACGTGCTTATCTCGGCGAGAAAAAGCGATTTCGGCAATAAAATTTAAAACGCGTGTAAAACATAAACCAAACGATGAAATTGGTTATTTCTTCATGTATAATGATCAACTCGATACTCCCTAGCCCCCAACAGCCTTTTTTTTCATAACACTTTAACCAGAGTGACGGGAGAGCGGCATTTCAGAAAACGTGCTTATCTCGGCGAGAAAAAGCGATTTCGGCAATAAAATTTAAAACGCGTGTAAAACATAAACCAAACGATGAAATTGGTTATTTCTTCATGTATAATGATCAACTCGATACTCCCTAGCCCCCAACAGCCTTTTTTTTCATAACACTTTAACCAGAGTGACGGGAGAGCGGCATTTCAGAAAACGTGCTTATCTCGGCGAGAAAAAGCGATTTCGGCAATAAAATTTAAAACGCGTGTAAAACATAAACCAAACGATGAAATTGGTTATTTCTTCATGTATAATGATCAACTCGATACTCCCTAGCCCCCAACAGCCTTTTTTTTCATAACACTTTAACCAGAGTGACGGGAGAGCGGCATTTCAGAAAACGTGCTTATCTCGGCGAGAAAAAGCGATTTCGGCAATAAAATTTAAAACGCGTGTAAAACATAAACCAAACGATGAAATTGGTTATTTCTTCATGTATAATGATCAACTCGATACTCCCTAGCCCCCAACAGCCTTTTTTTTCATAACACTTTAACCAGAGTGACGGGAGAGCGGCATTTCAGAAAACGTGCTTATCTCGGCGAGAAAAAGCGATTTCGGCAATAAAATTTAAAACGCGTGTAAAACATAAACCAAACGATGAAATTGGTTATTTCTTCATGTATAATGATCAACTCGATACTCCCTAGCCCCCAACAGCCTTTTTTTTCATAACACTTTAACCAGAGTGACGGGAGAGCGGCATTTCAGAAAACGTGCTTATCTCGGCGAGAAAAAGCGATTTCGGCAATAAAATTTAAAACGCGTGTAAAACATAAACCAAACGATGAAATTGGTTATTTCTTCATGTATAATGATCAACTCGATACTCCCTAGCCCCCAACAGCCTTTTTTTTCATAACACTTTAACCAGAGTGACGGGAGAGCGGCATTTCAGAAAACGTGCTTATCTCGGCGAGAAAAAGCGATTTCGGCAATAAAATTTAAAACGCGTGTAAAACATAAACCAAACGATGAAATTGGTTATTTCTTCATGTATAATGATCAACTCGATACTCCCTAGCCCCCAACAGCCTTTTTTTTCATAACACTTTAACCAGAGTGACGGGAGAGCGGCATTTCAGAAAACGTGCTTATCTCGGCGAGAAAAAGCGATTTCGGCAATAAAATTTAAAACGCGTGTAAAACATAAACCAAACGATGAAATTGGTTATTTCTTCATGTATAATGATCAACTCGATACTCCCTAGCCCCCAACAGCCTTTTTTTTCATAACACTTTAACCAGAGTGACGGGAGAGCGGCATTTCAGAAAACGTGCTTATCTCGGCGAGAAAAAGCGATTTCGGCAATAAAATTTAAAACGCGTGTAAAACATAAACCAAACGATGAAATTGGTTATTTCTTCATGTATAATGATCAACTCGATACTCCCTAGCCCCCAACAGCCTTTTTTTTCATAACACTTTAACCAGAGTGACGGGAGAGCGGCATTTCAGAAAACGTGCTTATCTCGGCGAGAAAAAGCGATTTCGGCAATAAAATTTAAAACGCGTGTAAAACATAAACCAAACGATGAAATTGGTTATTTCTTCATGTATAATGATCAACTCGATACTCCCTAGCCCCCAACAGCCTTTTTTTTCATAACACTTTAACCAGAGTGACGGGAGAGCGGCATTTCAGAAAACGTGCTTATCTCGGCGAGAAAAAGCGATTTCGGCAATAAAATTTAAAACGCGTGTAAAACATAAACCAAACGATGAAATTGGTTATTTCTTCATGTATAATGATCAACTCGATACTCCCTAGCCCCCAACAGCCTTTTTTTTCATAACACTTTAACCAGAGTGACGGGAGAGCGGCATTTCAGAAAACGTGCTTATCTCGGCGAGAAAAAGCGATTTCGGCAATAAAATTTAAAACGCGTGTAAAACATAAACCAAACGATGAAATTGGTTATTTCTTCATGTATAATGATCAACTCGATACTCCCTAGCCCCCAACAGCCTTTTTTTTCATAACACTTTAACCAGAGTGACGGGAGAGCGGCATTTCAGAAAACGTGCTTATCTCGGCGAGAAAAAGCGATTTCGGCAATAAAATTTAAAACGCGTGTAAAACATAAACCAAACGATGAAATTGGTTATTTCTTCATGTATAATGATCAACTCGATACTCCCTAGCCCCCAACAGCCTTTTTTTTCATAACACTTTAACCAGAGTGACGGGAGAGCGGCATTTCAGAAAACGTGCTTATCTCGGCGAGAAAAAGCGATTTCGGCAATAAAATTTAAAACGCGTGTAAAACATAAACCAAACGATGAAATTGGTTATTTCTTCATGTATAATGATCAACTCGATACTCCCTAGCCCCCAACAGCCTTTTTTTTCATAACACTTTAACCAGAGTGACGGGAGAGCGGCATTTCAGAAAACGTGCTTATCTCGGCGAGAAAAAGCGATTTCGGCAATAAAATTTAAAACGCGTGTAAAACATAAACCAAACGATGAAATTGGTTATTTCTTCATGTATAATGATCAACTCGATACTCCCTAGCCCCCAACAGCCTTTTTTTTCATAACACTTTAACCAGAGTGACGGGAGAGCGGCATTTCAGAAAACGTGCTTATCTCGGCGAGAAAAAGCGATTTCGGCAATAAAATTTAAAACGCGTGTAAAACATAAACCAAACGATGAAATTGGTTATTTCTTCATGTATAATGATCAACTCGATACTCCCTAGCCCCCAACAGCCTTTTTTTTCATAACACTTTAACCAGAGTGACGGGAGAGCGGCATTTCAGAAAACGTGCTTATCTCGGCGAGAAAAAGCGATTTCGGCAATAAAATTTAAAACGCGTGTAAAACATAAACCAAACGATGAAATTGGTTATTTCTTCATGTATAATGATCAACTCGATACTCCCTAGCCCCCAACAGCCTTTTTTTTCATAACACTTTAACCAGAGTGACGGGAGAGCGGCATTTCAGAAAACGTGCTTATCTCGGCGAGAAAAAGCGATTTCGGCAATAAAATTTAAAACGCGTGTAAAACATAAACCAAACGATGAAATTGGTTATTTCTTCATGTATAATGATCAACTCGATACTCCCTAGCCCCCAACAGCCTTTTTTTTCATAACACTTTAACCAGAGTGACGGGAGAGCGGCATTTCAGAAAACGTGCTTATCTCGGCGAGAAAAAGCGATTTCGGCAATAAAATTTAAAACGCGTGTAAAACATAAACCAAACGATGAAATTGGTTATTTCTTCATGTATAATGATCAACTCGATACTCCCTAGCCCCCAACAGCCTTTTTTTTCATAACACTTTAACCAGAGTGACGGGAGAGCGGCATTTCAGAAAACGTGCTTATCTCGGCGAGAAAAAGCGATTTCGGCAATAAAATTTAAAACGCGTGTAAAACATAAACCAAACGATGAAATTGGTTATTTCTTCATGTATAATGATCAACTCGATACTCCCTAGCCCCCAACAGCCTTTTTTTTCATAACACTTTAACCAGAGTGACGGGAGAGCGGCATTTCAGAAAACGTGCTTATCTCGGCGAGAAAAAGCGATTTCGGCAATAAAATTTAAAACGCGTGTAAAACATAAACCAAACGATGAAATTGGTTATTTCTTCATGTATAATGATCAACTCGATACTCCCTAGCCCCCAACAGCCTTTTTTTTCATAACACTTTAACCAGAGTGACGGGAGAGCGGCATTTCAGAAAACGTGCTTATCTCGGCGAGAAAAAGCGATTTCGGCAATAAAATTTAAAACGCGTGTAAAACATAAACCAAACGATGAAATTGGTTATTTCTTCATGTATAATGATCAACTCGATACTCCCTAGCCCCCAACAGCCTTTTTTTTCATAACACTTTAACCAGAGTGACGGGAGAGCGGCATTTCAGAAAACGTGCTTATCTCGGCGAGAAAAAGCGATTTCGGCAATAAAATTTAAAACGCGTGTAAAACATAAACCAAACGATGAAATTGGTTATTTCTTCATGTATAATGATCAACTCGATACTCCCTAGCCCCCAACAGCCTTTTTTTTCATAACACTTTAACCAGAGTGACGGGAGAGCGGCATTTCAGAAAACGTGCTTATCTCGGCGAGAAAAAGCGATTTCGGCAATAAAATTTAAAACGCGTGTAAAACATAAACCAAACGATGAAATTGGTTATTTCTTCATGTATAATGATCAACTCGATACTCCCTAGCCCCCAACAGCCTTTTTTTTCATAACACTTTAACCAGAGTGACGGGAGAGCGGCATTTCAGAAAACGTGCTTATCTCGGCGAGAAAAAGCGATTTCGGCAATAAAATTTAAAACGCGTGTAAAACATAAACCAAACGATGAAATTGGTTATTTCTTCATGTATAATGATCAACTCGATACTCCCTAGCCCCCAACAGCCTTTTTTTTCATAACACTTTAACCAGAGTGACGGGAGAGCGGCATTTCAGAAAACGTGCTTATCTCGGCGAGAAAAAGCGATTTCGGCAATAAAATTTAAAACGCGTGTAAAACATAAACCAAACGATGAAATTGGTTATTTCTTCATGTATAATGATCAACTCGATACTCCCTAGCCCCCAACAGCCTTTTTTTTCATAACACTTTAACCAGAGTGACGGGAGAGCGGCATTTCAGAAAACGTGCTTATCTCGGCGAGAAAAAGCGATTTCGGCAATAAAATTTAAAACGCGTGTAAAACATAAACCAAACGATGAAATTGGTTATTTCTTCATGTATAATGATCAACTCGATACTCCCTAGCCCCCAACAGCCTTTTTTTTCATAACACTTTAACCAGAGTGACGGGAGAGCGGCATTTCAGAAAACGTGCTTATCTCGGCGAGAAAAAGCGATTTCGGCAATAAAATTTAAAACGCGTGTAAAACATAAACCAAACGATGAAATTGGTTATTTCTTCATGTATAATGATCAACTCGATACTCCCTAGCCCCCAACAGCCTTTTTTTTCATAACACTTTAACCAGAGTGACGGGAGAGCGGCATTTCAGAAAACGTGCTTATCTCGGCGAGAAAAAGCGATTTCGGCAATAAAATTTAAAACGCGTGTAAAACATAAACCAAACGATGAAATTGGTTATTTCTTCATGTATAATGATCAACTCGATACTCCCTAGCCCCCAACAGCCTTTTTTTTCATAACACTTTAACCAGAGTGACGGGAGAGCGGCATTTCAGAAAACGTGCTTATCTCGGCGAGAAAAAGCGATTTCGGCAATAAAATTTAAAACGCGTGTAAAACATAAACCAAACGATGAAATTGGTTATTTCTTCATGTATAATGATCAACTCGATACTCCCTAGCCCCCAACAGCCTTTTTTTTCATAACACTTTAACCAGAGTGACGGGAGAGCGGCATTTCAGAAAACGTGCTTATCTCGGCGAGAAAAAGCGATTTCGGCAATAAAATTTAAAACGCGTGTAAAACATAAACCAAACGATGAAATTGGTTATTTCTTCATGTATAATGATCAACTCGATACTCCCTAGCCCCCAACAGCCTTTTTTTTCATAACACTTTAACCAGAGTGACGGGAGAGCGGCATTTCAGAAAACGTGCTTATCTCGGCGAGAAAAAGCGATTTCGGCAATAAAATTTAAAACGCGTGTAAAACATAAACCAAACGATGAAATTGGTTATTTCTTCATGTATAATGATCAACTCGATACTCCCTAGCCCCCAACAGCCTTTTTTTTCATAACACTTTAACCAGAGTGACGGGAGAGCGGCATTTCAGAAAACGTGCTTATCTCGGCGAGAAAAAGCGATTTCGGCAATAAAATTTAAAACGCGTGTAAAACATAAACCAAACGATGAAATTGGTTATTTCTTCATGTATAATGATCAACTCGATACTCCCTAGCCCCCAACAGCCTTTTTTTTCATAACACTTTAACCAGAGTGACGGGAGAGCGGCATTTCAGAAAACGTGCTTATCTCGGCGAGAAAAAGCGATTTCGGCAATAAAATTTAAAACGCGTGTAAAACATAAACCAAACGATGAAATTGGTTATTTCTTCATGTATAATGATCAACTCGATACTCCCTAGCCCCCAACAGCCTTTTTTTTCATAACACTTTAACCAGAGTGACGGGAGAGCGGCATTTCAGAAAACGTGCTTATCTCGGCGAGAAAAAGCGATTTCGGCAATAAAATTTAAAACGCGTGTAAAACATAAACCAAACGATGAAATTGGTTATTTCTTCATGTATAATGATCAACTCGATACTCCCTAGCCCCCAACAGCCTTTTTTTTCATAACACTTTAACCAGAGTGACGGGAGAGCGGCATTTCAGAAAACGTGCTTATCTCGGCGAGAAAAAGCGATTTCGGCAATAAAATTTAAAACGCGTGTAAAACATAAACCAAACGATGAAATTGGTTATTTCTTCATGTATAATGATCAACTCGATACTCCCTAGCCCCCAACAGCCTTTTTTTTCATAACACTTTAACCAGAGTGACGGGAGAGCGGCATTTCAGAAAACGTGCTTATCTCGGCGAGAAAAAGCGATTTCGGCAATAAAATTTAAAACGCGTGTAAAACATAAACCAAACGATGAAATTGGTTATTTCTTCATGTATAATGATCAACTCGATACTCCCTAGCCCCCAACAGCCTTTTTTTTCATAACACTTTAACCAGAGTGACGGGAGAGCGGCATTTCAGAAAACGTGCTTATCTCGGCGAGAAAAAGCGATTTCGGCAATAAAATTTAAAACGCGTGTAAAACATAAACCAAACGATGAAATTGGTTATTTCTTCATGTATAATGATCAACTCGATACTCCCTAGCCCCCAACAGCCTTTTTTTTCATAACACTTTAACCAGAGTGACGGGAGAGCGGCATTTCAGAAAACGTGCTTATCTCGGCGAGAAAAAGCGATTTCGGCAATAAAATTTAAAACGCGTGTAAAACATAAACCAAACGATGAAATTGGTTATTTCTTCATGTATAATGATCAACTCGATACTCCCTAGCCCCCAACAGCCTTTTTTTTCATAACACTTTAACCAGAGTGACGGGAGAGCGGCATTTCAGAAAACGTGCTTATCTCGGCGAGAAAAAGCGATTTCGGCAATAAAATTTAAAACGCGTGTAAATCATAAACCAAACGATGAAATTGGTTATTTCTTCATGTATAATGATCAACTCGATACTCCCTAGCCCCCAACAGCCTTTTTTTTCATAACACTTTAACCAGAGTGACGGGAGAGCGGCATTTCAGAAAACGTGCTTATCTCGGCGAGAAAAAGCGATTTCGGCAATAAAATTTAAAACGCGTGTAAAACATAAACCAAACGATGAAATTGGTTATTTCTTCATGTATAATGATCAACTCGATACTCCCTAGCCCCCAACAGCCTTTTTTTTCATAACACTTTAACCAGAGTGACGGGAGAGCGGCATTTCAGAAAACGTGCTTATCTCGGCGAGAAAAAGCGATTTCGGCAATAAAATTTAAAACGCGTGTAAAACATAAACCAAACGATGAAATTGGTTATTTCTTCATGTATAATGATCAACTCGATACTCCCTAGCCCCCAACAGCCTTTTTTTTCATAACACTTTAACCAGAGTGACGGGAGAGCGGCATTTCAGAAAACGTGCTTATCTCGGCGAGAAAAAGCGATTTCGGCAATAAAATTTAAAACGCGTGTAAAACATAAACCAAACGATGAAATTGGTTATTTCTTCATGTATAATGATCAACTCGATACTCCCTAGCCCCCAACAGCCTTTTTTTTCATAACACTTTAACCAGAGTGACGGGAGAGCGGCATTTCAGAAAACGTGCTTATCTCGGCGAGAAAAAGCGATTTCGGCAATAAAATTTAAAACGCGTGTAAAACATAAACCAAACGATGAAATTGGTTATTTCTTCATGTATAATGATCAACTCGATACTCCCTAGCCCCCAACAGCCTTTTTTTTCATAACACTTTAACCAGAGTGACGGGAGAGCGGCATTTCAGAAAACGTGCTTATCTCGGCGAGAAAAAGCGATTTCGGCAATAAAATTTAAAACGCGTGTAAAACATAAACCAAACGATGAAATTGGTTATTTCTTCATGTATAATGATCAACTCGATACTCCCTAGCCCCCAACAGCCTTTTTTTTCATAACACTTTAACCAGAGTGACGGGAGAGCGGCATTTCAGAAAACGTGCTTATCTCGGCGAGAAAAAGCGATTTCGGCAATAAAATTTAAAACGCGTGTAAAACATAAACCAAACGATGAAATTGGTTATTTCTTCATGTATAATGATCAACTCGATACTCCCTAGCCCCCAACAGCCTTTTTTTTCATAACACTTTAACCAGAGTGACGGGAGAGCGGCATTTCAGAAAACGTGCTTATCTCGGCGAGAAAAAGCGATTTCGGCAATAAAATTTAAAACGCGTGTAAAACATAAACCAAACGATGAAATTGGTTATTTCTTCATGTATAATGATCAACTCGATACTCCCTAGCCCCCAACAGCCTTTTTTTTCATAACACTTTAACCAGAGTGACGGGAGAGCGGCATTTCAGAAAACGTGCTTATCTCGGCGAGAAAAAGCGATTTCGGCAATAAAATTTAAAACGCGTGTAAAACATAAACCAAACGATGAAATTGGTTATTTCTTCATGTATAATGATCAACTCGATACTCCCTAGCCCCCAACAGCCTTTTTTTTCATAACACTTTAACCAGAGTGACGGGAGAGCGGCATTTCAGAAAACGTGCTTATCTCGGCGAGAAAAAGCGATTTCGGCAATAAAATTTAAAACGCGTGTAAAACATAAACCAAACGATGAAATTGGTTATTTCTTCATGTATAATGATCAACTCGATACTCCCTAGCCCCCAACAGCCTTTTTTTTCATAACACTTTAACCAGAGTGACGGGAGAGCGGCATTTCAGAAAACGTGCTTATCTCGGCGAGAAAAAGCGATTTCGGCAATAAAATTTAAAACGCGTGTAAAACATAAACCAAACGATGAAATTGGTTATTTCTTCATGTATAATGATCAACTCGATACTCCCTAGCCCCCAACAGCCTTTTTTTTCATAACACTTTAACCAGAGTGACGGGAGAGCGGCATTTCAGAAAACGTGCTTATCTCGGCGAGAAAAAGCGATTTCGGCAATAAAATTTAAAACGCGTGTAAAACATAAACCAAACGATGAAATTGGTTATTTCTTCATGTATAATGATCAACTCGATACTCCCTAGCCCCCAACAGCCTTTTTTTTCATAACACTTTAACCAGAGTGACGGGAGAGCGGCATTTCAGAAAACGTGCTTATCTCGGCGAGAAAAAGCGATTTCGGCAATAAAATTTAAAACGCGTGTAAAACATAAACCAAACGATGAAATTGGTTATTTCTTCATGTATAATGATCAACTCGATACTCCCTAGCCCCCAACAGCCTTTTTTTTCATAACACTTTAACCAGAGTGACGGGAGAGCGGCATTTCAGAAAACGTGCTTATCTCGGCGAGAAAAAGCGATTTCGGCAATAAAATTTAAAACGCGTGTAAAACATAAACCAAACGATGAAATTGGTTATTTCTTCATGTATAATGATCAACTCGATACTCCCTAGCCCCCAACAGCCTTTTTTTTCATAACACTTTAACCAGAGTGACGGGAGAGCGGCATTTCAGAAAACGTGCTTATCTCGGCGAGAAAAAGCGATTTCGGCAATAAAATTTAAAACGCGTGTAAAACATAAACCAAACGATGAAATTGGTTATTTCTTCATGTATAATGATCAACTCGATACTCCCTAGCCCCCAACAGCCTTTTTTTTCATAACACTTTAACCAGAGTGACGGGAGAGCGGCATTTCAGAAAACGTGCTTATCTCGGCGAGAAAAAGCGATTTCGGCAATAAAATTTAAAACGCGTGTAAAACATAAACCAAACGATGAAATTGGTTATTTCTTCATGTATAATGATCAACTCGATACTCCCTAGCCCCCAACAGCCTTTTTTTTCATAACACTTTAACCAGAGTGACGGGAGAGCGGCATTTCAGAAAACGTGCTTATCTCGGCGAGAAAAAGCGATTTCGGCAATAAAATTTAAAACGCGTGTAAAACATAAACCAAACGATGAAATTGGTTATTTCTTCATGTATAATGATCAACTCGATACTCCCTAGCCCCCAACAGCCTTTTTTTTCATAACACTTTAACCAGAGTGACGGGAGAGCGGCATTTCAGAAAACGTGCTTATCTCGGCGAGAAAAAGCGATTTCGGCAATAAAATTTAAAACGCGTGTAAAACATAAACCAAACGATGAAATTGGTTATTTCTTCATGTATAATGATCAACTCGATACTCCCTAGCCCCCAACAGCCTTTTTTTTCATAACACTTTAACCAGAGTGACGGGAGAGCGGCATTTCAGAAAACGTGCTTATCTCGGCGAGAAAAAGCGATTTCGGCAATAAAATTTAAAACGCGTGTAAAACATAAACCAAACGATGAAATTGGTTATTTCTTCATGTATAATGATCAACTCGATACTCCCTAGCCCCCAACAGCCTTTTTTTTCATAACACTTTAACCAGAGTGACGGGAGAGCGGCATTTCAGAAAACGTGCTTATCTCGGCGAGAAAAAGCGATTTCGGCAATAAAATTTAAAACGCGTGTAAAACATAAACCAAACGATGAAATTGGTTATTTCTTCATGTATAATGATCAACTCGATACTCCCTAGCCCCCAACAGCCTTTTTTTTCATAACACTTTAACCAGAGTGACGGGAGAGCGGCATTTCAGAAAACGTGCTTATCTCGGCGAGAAAAAGCGATTTCGGCAATAAAATTTAAAACGCGTGTAAAACATAAACCAAACGATGAAATTGGTTATTTCTTCATGTATAATGATCAACTCGATACTCCCTAGCCCCCAACAGCCTTTTTTTTCATAACACTTTAACCAGAGTGACGGGAGAGCGGCATTTCAGAAAACGTGCTTATCTCGGCGAGAAAAAGCGATTTCGGCAATAAAATTTAAAACGCGTGTAAAACATAAACCAAACGATGAAATTGGTTATTTCTTCATGTATAATGATCAACTCGATACTCCCTAGCCCCCAACAGCCTTTTTTTTCATAACACTTTAACCAGAGTGACGGGAGAGCGGCATTTCAGAAAACGTGCTTATCTCGGCGAGAAAAAGCGATTTCGGCAATAAAATTTAAAACGCGTGTAAAACATAAACCAAACGATGAAATTGGTTATTTCTTCATGTATAATGATCAACTCGATACTCCCTAGCCCCCAACAGCCTTTTTTTTCATAACACTTTAACCAGAGTGACGGGAGAGCGGCATTTCAGAAAACGTGCTTATCTCGGCGAGAAAAAGCGATTTCGGCAATAAAATTTAAAACGCGTGTAAAACATAAACCAAACGATGAAATTGGTTATTTCTTCATGTATAATGATCAACTCGATACTCCCTAGCCCCCAACAGCCTTTTTTTTCATAACACTTTAACCAGAGTGACGGGAGAGCGGCATTTCAGAAAACGTGCTTATCTCGGCGAGAAAAAGCGATTTCGGCAATAAAATTTAAAACGCGTGTAAAACATAAACCAAACGATGAAATTGGTTATTTCTTCATGTATAATGATCAACTCGATACTCCCTAGCCCCCAACAGCCTTTTTTTTCATAACACTTTAACCAGAGTGACGGGAGAGCGGCATTTCAGAAAACGTGCTTATCTCGGCGAGAAAAAGCGATTTCGGCAATAAAATTTAAAACGCGTGTAAAACATAAACCAAACGATGAAATTGGTTATTTCTTCATGTATAATGATCAACTCGATACTCCCTAGCCCCCAACAGCCTTTTTTTTCATAACACTTTAACCAGAGTGACGGGAGAGCGGCATTTCAGAAAACGTGCTTATCTCGGCGAGAAAAAGCGATTTCGGCAATAAAATTTAAAACGCGTGTAAAACATAAACCAAACGATGAAATTGGTTATTTCTTCATGTATAATGATCAACTCGATACTCCCTAGCCCCCAACAGCCTTTTTTTTCATAACACTTTAACCAGAGTGACGGGAGAGCGGCATTTCAGAAAACGTGCTTATCTCGGCGAGAAAAAGCGATTTCGGCAATAAAATTTAAAACGCGTGTAAAACATAAACCAAACGATGAAATTGGTTATTTCTTCATGTATAATGATCAACTCGATACTCCCTAGCCCCCAACAGCCTTTTTTTTCATAACACTTTAACCAGAGTGACGGGAGAGCGGCATTTCAGAAAACGTGCTTATCTCGGCGAGAAAAAGCGATTTCGGCAATAAAATTTAAAACGCGTGTAAAACATAAACCAAACGATGAAATTGGTTATTTCTTCATGTATAATGATCAACTCGATACTCCCTAGCCCCCAACAGCCTTTTTTTTCATAACACTTTAACCAGAGTGACGGGAGAGCGGCATTTCAGAAAACGTGCTTATCTCGGCGAGAAAAAGCGATTTCGGCAATAAAATTTAAAACGCGTGTAAAACATAAACCAAACGATGAAATTGGTTATTTCTTCATGTATAATGATCAACTCGATACTCCCTAGCCCCCAACAGCCTTTTTTTTCATAACACTTTAACCAGAGTGACGGGAGAGCGGCATTTCAGAAAACGTGCTTATCTCGGCGAGAAAAAGCGATTTCGGCAATAAAATTTAAAACGCGTGTAAAACATAAACCAAACGATGAAATTGGTTATTTCTTCATGTATAATGATCAACTCGATACTCCCTAGCCCCCAACAGCCTTTTTTTTCATAACACTTTAACCAGAGTGACGGGAGAGCGGCATTTCAGAAAACGTGCTTATCTCGGCGAGAAAAAGCGATTTCGGCAATAAAATTTAAAACGCGTGTAAAACATAAACCAAACGATGAAATTGGTTATTTCTTCATGTATAATGATCAACTCGATACTCCCTAGCCCCCAACAGCCTTTTTTTTCATAACACTTTAACCAGAGTGACGGGAGAGCGGCATTTCAGAAAACGTGCTTATCTCGGCGAGAAAAAGCGATTTCGGCAATAAAATTTAAAACGCGTGTAAAACATAAACCAAACGATGAAATTGGTTATTTCTTCATGTATAATGATCAACTCGATACTCCCTAGCCCCCAACAGCCTTTTTTTTCATAACACTTTAACCAGAGTGACGGGAGAGCGGCATTTCAGAAAACGTGCTTATCTCGGCGAGAAAAAGCGATTTCGGCAATAAAATTTAAAACGCGTGTAAAACATAAACCAAACGATGAAATTGGTTATTTCTTCATGTATAATGATCAACTCGATACTCCCTAGCCCCCAACAGCCTTTTTTTTCATAACACTTTAACCAGAGTGACGGGAGAGCGGCATTTCAGAAAACGTGCTTATCTCGGCGAGAAAAAGCGATTTCGGCAATAAAATTTAAAACGCGTGTAAAACATAAACCAAACGATGAAATTGGTTATTTCTTCATGTATAATGATCAACTCGATACTCCCTAGCCCCCAACAGCCTTTTTTTTCATAACACTTTAACCAGAGTGACGGGAGAGCGGCATTTCAGAAAACGTGCTTATCTCGGCGAGAAAAAGCGATTTCGGCAATAAAATTTAAAACGCGTGTAAAACATAAACCAAACGATGAAATTGGTTATTTCTTCATGTATAATGATCAACTCGATACTCCCTAGCCCCCAACAGCCTTTTTTTTCATAACACTTTAACCAGAGTGACGGGAGAGCGGCATTTCAGAAAACGTGCTTATCTCGGCGAGAAAAAGCGATTTCGGCAATAAAATTTAAAACGCGTGTAAAACATAAACCAAACGATGAAATTGGTTATTTCTTCATGTATAATGATCAACTCGATACTCCCTAGCCCCCAACAGCCTTTTTTTTCATAACACTTTAACCAGAGTGACGGGAGAGCGGCATTTCAGAAAACGTGCTTATCTCGGCGAGAAAAAGCGATTTCGGCAATAAAATTTAAAACGCGTGTAAAACATAAACCAAACGATGAAATTGGTTATTTCTTCATGTATAATGATCAACTCGATACTCCCTAGCCCCCAACAGCCTTTTTTTTCATAACACTTTAACCAGAGTGACGGGAGAGCGGCATTTCAGAAAACGTGCTTATCTCGGCGAGAAAAAGCGATTTCGGCAATAAAATTTAAAACGCGTGTAAAACATAAACCAAACGATGAAATTGGTTATTTCTTCATGTATAATGATCAACTCGATACTCCCTAGCCCCCAACAGCCTTTTTTTTCATAACACTTTAACCAGAGTGACGGGAGAGCGGCATTTCAGAAAACGTGCTTATCTCGGCGAGAAAAAGCGATTTCGGCAATAAAATTTAAAACGCGTGTAAAACATAAACCAAACGATGAAATTGGTTATTTCTTCATGTATAATGATCAACTCGATACTCCCTAGCCCCCAACAGCCTTTTTTTTCATAACACTTTAACCAGAGTGACGGGAGAGCGGCATTTCAGAAAACGTGCTTATCTCGGCGAGAAAAAGCGATTTCGGCAATAAAATTTAAAACGCGTGTAAAACATAAACCAAACGATGAAATTGGTTATTTCTTCATGTATAATGATCAACTCGATACTCCCTAGCCCCCAACAGCCTTTTTTTTCATAACACTTTAACCAGAGTGACGGGAGAGCGGCATTTCAGAAAACGTGCTTATCTCGGCGAGAAAAAGCGATTTCGGCAATAAAATTTAAAACGCGTGTAAAACATAAACCAAACGATGAAATTGGTTATTTCTTCATGTATAATGTTCAACTCGATACTCCCTAGCCCCCAACAGCCTTTTTTTTCATAACACTTTAACCAGAGTGACGGGAGAGCGGCATTTCAGAAAACGTGCTTATCTCGGCGAGAAAAAGCGATTTCGGCAATAAAATTTAAAACGCGTGTAAAACATAAACCAAACGATGAAATTGGTTATTTCTTCATGTATAATGATCAACTCGATACTCCCTAGCCCCCAACAGCCTTTTTTTTCATAACACTTTAACCAGAGTGACGGGAGAGCGGCATTTCAGAAAACGTGCTTATCTCGGCGAGAAAAAGCGATTTCGGCAATAAAATTTAAAACGCGTGTAAATCATAAACCAAACGATGAAATTGGTTATTTCTTCATGTATAATGATCAACTCGATACTCCCTAGCCCCCAACAGCCTTTTTTTTCATAACACTTTAACCAGAGTGACGGGAGAGCGGCATTTCAGAAAACGTGCTTATCTCGGCGAGAAAAAGCGATTTCGGCAATAAAATTTAAAACGCGTGTAAAACATAAACCAAACGATGAAATTGGTTATTTCTTCATGTATAATGTTCAACTCGATACTCCCTAGCCCCCAACAGCCTTTTTTTTCATAACACTTTAACCAGAGTGACGGGAGAGCGGCATTTCAGAAAACGTGCTTATCTCGGCGAGAAAAAGCGATTTCGGCAATAAAATTTAAAACGCGTGTAAAACATAAACCAAACGATGAAATTGGTTATTTCTTCATGTATAATGATCAACTCGATACTCCCTAGCCCCCAACAGCCTTTTTTTTCATAACACTTTAACCAGAGTGACGGGAGAGCGGCATTTCAGAAAACGTGCTTATCTCGGCGAGAAAAAGCGATTTCGGCAATAAAATTTAAAACGCGTGTAAATCATAAACCAAACGATGAAATTGGTTATTTCTTCATGTATAATGATCAACTCGATACTCCCTAGCCCCCAACAGCCTTTTTTTTCATAACACTTTAACCAGAGTGACGGGAGAGCGGCATTTCAGAAAACGTGCTTATCTCGGCGAGAAAAAGCGATTTCGGCAATAAAATTTAAAACGCGTGTAAAACATAAACCAAACGATGAAATTGGTTATTTCTTCATGTATAATGTTCAACTCGATACTCCCTAGCCCCCAACAGCCTTTTTTTTCATAACACTTTAACCAGAGTGACGGGAGAGCGGCATTTCAGAAAACGTGCTTATCTCGGCGAGAAAAAGCGATTTCGGCAATAAAATTTAAAACGCGTGTAAAACATAAACCAAACGATGAAATTGGTTATTTCTTCATGTATAATGATCAACTCGATACTCCCTAGCCCCCAACAGCCTTTTTTTTCATAACACTTTAACCAGAGTGACGGGAGAGCGGCATTTCAGAAAACGTGCTTATCTCGGCGAGAAAAAGCGATTTCGGCAATAAAATTTAAAACGCGTGTAAAACATAAACCAAACGATGAAATTGGTTATTTCTTCATGTATAATGATCAACTCGATACTCCCTAGCCCCCAACAGCCTTTTTTTTCATAACACTTTAACCAGAGTGACGGGAGAGCGGCATTTCAGAAAACGTGCTTATCTCGCCGAGAAAAAGCGATTTCGGCAATAAAATTTAAAACGCGTGTAAAACATAAACCAAACGATGAAATTGGTTATTTCTTCATGTATAATGATCAACTCGATACTCCCTAGCCCCCAACAGCCTTTTTTTTCATAACACTTTAACCAGAGTGACGGGAGAGCGGCATTTCAGAAAACGTGCTTATCTCGGCGAGAAAAAGCGATTTCGGCAATAAAATTTAAAACGCGTGTAAAACATAAACCAAACGATGAAATTGGTTATTTCTTCATGTATAATGATCAACTCGATACTCCCTAGCCCCCAACAGCCTTTTTTTTCATAACACTTTAACCAGAGTGACGGGAGAGCGGCATTTCAGAAAACGTGCTTATCTCGGCGAGAAAAAGCGATTTCGGCAATAAAATTTAAAACGCGTGTAAATCATAAACCAAACGATGAAATTGGTTATTTCTTCATGTATAATGATCAACTCGATACTCCCTAGCCCCCAACAGCCTTTTTTTTCATAACACTTTAACCAGAGTGACGGGAGAGCGGCATTTCAGAAAACGTGCTTATCTCGGCGAGAAAAAGCGATTTCGGCAATAAAATTTAAAACGCGTGTAAAACATAAACCAAACGATGAAATTGGTTATTTCTTCATGTATAATGATCAACTCGATACTCCCTAGCCCCCAACAGCCTTTTTTTTCATAACACTTTAACCAGAGTGACGGGAGAGCGGCATTTCAGAAAACGTGCTTATCTCGGCGAGAAAAAGCGATTTCGGCAATAAAATTTAAAACGCGTGTAAAACATAAACCAAACGATGAAATTGGTTATTTCTTCATGTATAATGATCAACTCGATACTCCCTAGCCCCCAACACCCTTTTTTTTCATAACACTTTAACCAGAGTGACGGGAGAGCGGCATTTCAGAAAACGTGCTTATCTCGGCGAGAAAAAGCGATTTCGGCAATAAAATTTAAAACGCGTGTAAAACATAAACCAAACGATGAAATTGGTTATTTCTTCATGTATAATGATCAACTCGATACTCCCTAGCCCCCAACAGCCTTTTTTTTCATAACGCTTTAACCAGAGTGACGGGAGAGCGGCATTTCAGAAAACGTGCTTATCTCGGCGAGAAAAAGCGATTTCGGCAATAAAATTTAAAACGCGTGTAAAACATAAACCAAACGATGAAATTGGTTATTTCTTCATGTATAATGATCAACTCGATACTCCCTAGCCCCCAACAGCATTTTTTTTCATAACACTTTAACCAGAGTGACGGGAGAGCGGCATTTCAGAAAACGTGCATATCTCGGCGAGAAAAAGCGATTTCGGCAATAAAATTTAAAACGCGTGTAAAACATAAACCAAACGATGAAATTGGTTATTTCTTCATGCATAATGATCAACTCGATACTCCCTAGCCCCCAACAGCCTTTTTTTTCATAACACTTTAACCAGAGTGACGGGAGAGCGGCATTTCAGAAAACGTGCTTATCTCGGCGAGAAAAAGCGATTTCGGCAATAAAATTTAAAACGCGTGTAAAACATAAACCAAACGATGAAATTGGTTATTTCTTCATGTATAATGATCAACTCGATACTCCCTAGCCCCCAACAGCCTTTTTTTTCATAACACTTTAACCAGAGTGACGGGAGAGCGGCATTTCAGAAAACGTGCTTATCTCGGCGAGAAAAAGCGATTTCGGCAATAAAATTTAAAACGCGTGTAAAACATAAACCAAACGATGAAATTGGTTATTTCTTCATGTATAATGATCAACTCGATACTCCCTAGCCCCCAACAGCCTTTTTTTTCATAACACTTTAACCAGAGTGACGGGAGAGCGGCATTTCAGAAAACGTGCTTATCTCGGCGAGAAAAAGCGATTTCGGCAATAAAATTTAAAACGCGTGTAAAACATAAACCAAACGATGAAATTGGTTATTTCTTCATGTATAATGATCAACTCGATACTCCCTAGCCCCCAACAGCCTTTTTTTTCATAACGCTTTAACCAGAGTGACGGGAGAGCGGCATTTCAGAAAACGTGCTTATCTCGGCGAGAAAAAGCGATTTCGGCAATAAAATTTAAAACGCGTGTAAAACATAAACCAAACGATGAAATTGGTTATTTCTTCATGTATAATGATCAACTCGATACTCCCTAGCCCCCAACAGCCTTTTTTTTCATAACACTTTAACCAGAGTGACGGGAGAGCGGCATTTCAGAAAACGTGCTTATCTCGGCGAGAAAAAGCGATTTCGGCAATAAAATTTAAAACGCGTGTAAAACATAAACCAAACGATGAAATTGGTTATTTCTTCATGTATAATGATCAACTCGAGTCGAGCTCCAGGGAGAGAGGCTGATTTTTCGCTTTTTGAGGCCGACCGACGAACCGGCGCGGGGCGGTCTCAAAAGCCCGCAGAGCCGTAGGCACTTAGAAAAGTTTCGCCTTTGGCTGTGAGCTCCAGGGGGAGAGGCTGGTTTTGCGTTATTTCAGGCCGGCTAGAGAACCGGCGCGGGTCGGACGCACAATCCCCGCAGAGCCGTGGGCACTTAGAAAATTTTCGCCAAGTTGGCTCTGAGCGCCTGGTACCTAATATGGAAGTATAGAGGCCGACTTTCGGGCAAGATCACGCCGCGTTAGGCTTCCAGGACCCCGGCTAAGCAATTTTACCGGGCCGCCCGGTTCTTTTTTTGAACCAGCCCGGTTCTTTTTACACTTCCAGCTGGAGCTCAGCAGCGGCTTTTTGCCCAAGATCACGCCGGGTTAGGCTTCCAGGACCTCGGCTAAGCAATTCTACCGGGCCGCCCGGTTCTTTTTTTGAACCAGCCCGGTTCTTTTTACACTTCCAGCTGGAGCTCACGAGCGGCTTTTTGGACAAGAACACGCCGTGTTAGGCTTCCAGAGCCCCGGCTAAGCAATTTTACCGGCCCGCCTGGTTCTTTTTTTGAACCAGCCCGGTTCTTTTTACACTTCCAGCTGGAGCTCAGCAGCAGCTTTTTGGACAATATCACGCCGGGTTAAGCTTCCAGGACCCCGGCTAAGCAATTTTACCGGGCCGCCCGGTTCTTTTTTTTAACCAGCCAGGTTCTTTTTACACTTCCAGCTGGAGCTCACGAGCGGCTTTTTGGACAAGATCGCCTGGTTAGGCTTCCAGAGCCCCGGCTAAGCAATTTTAAAGGCCCGCCCGGTTCTTTTTTTTAACCAGCCCAGTTCTTTTTACACTTCCAGCTGGAGCTCAGCAGTGGCTTTTTGGACAAGATCACGCCGTGTTAGGCTTCCAGAGCCCCGGCTAAGCAATTTTACCGGGTCGCCCGGTTCTTTTTTTAACCAGCCCGGTTCTTTTTTTAACCAGCCCGGTTCTTTTTACACTTCCAGCTGGAGCTCAGCAGCGGCTTTTTGCACAGTATCACGCCGGGTCAGGCTTTCAGGACCCTGGCTAAGCAATTTTACCGGGCCGCCCAGTTCTTTTTTTTAACCAGCCCGGTTCTTTTTACACTTCCAGCTGGAGCTCAGCAGCGGCTTTTTGGACAAGATCACGCCGTGTTAGGCTTCCAGAGCCCCGGCTAAGCAATTTTACCGGGTCGCCCGGTTCTTTTTTTTAACCAGCCCGGTTGTTTTTACACTTCCAGCTGGAGCTCAGCAGCGGCTTTTTGGACAAGATCACGCCGTGTTAGGCTTCCAGAGCCCCGGCTAAGCAATTTTACCGGGTCGCCCGGTTCTTTTTTTAACCAGCCCGGTTCTTTTTACACTTCCAGCTGGAGCTCAGCAGCGGCTTTTTGGACAAGATCACGCCGTGTTAGGCTTCCAGAGCCCCAGCTAAGCAATTTTACCGGGTCGCCCGGTTCTTTTTTTAACCAGCCCGGTTCTTTTTTTAACCAATCCGGTTCTTTTTACACTTCCAGCTGGAGCTCAGCAGCGTGTAAAACATAAACCAAACAATGAAATTGGTTATTTCTTCATTTATAATGATCAACTCGATACTCCCTAGCCCCCAACAGCCTTTTTTTTTCATAACACTTTAACCAGAGTGACGGGAGAGCGGCATTTCAGAAAACGTTTTTATCTCGGCGAGAAAAAGCGATTTCGGCAATAAAATTTAAAACGCGTGTAAAACATAAACCAAACGATGAAATTGGTTATTTCTTCATGTATAATGATCAACTCGATACTCCCTAGCCCCCAACAGCCTTTTTTTCCATAACAATTTAACCAGAGTGACGGGAGAGCGGCATTTCAGAAAACGTGCTTATCTCGGCGAGAAAAAGCGATTTTCGCAATAAAATTTAAAACGCGTGTAAAACATAAACCAAACGATGAAATTGGTTATTTCTTCACGTACCACGCCGTCGCCCACCAACCCCTTTTCCACCGAGCTGCATAAAACTTTTGAGATCCAGCTTTGATGACTGTGCTTGACTGTCACCAAACGATGAAATTGGTTATTTCTTCATGTATAATGATCAACTCGATACTCCCTAGTCCCCAACAGCCTTTTTTTTCATAACACTTTAACCAGAGTGACGGGAGAGCGGCATTTCAGAAAACGTGCTTATCTCGGCGAGAAAAAGCGATTTCGGCAATAAAATTTAAAACGCGTGTAAAACATAAACCAAACGATGAAATTGGTTATTTCTTCATGTATAATGATCAACTCGATACTCCCTAGCCCCCAACAGCCTTTTTTTTCATAACACTTTAACCAGAGTGACGGGAGAGCGGCATTTCAGAAAACGTGCTCATCTCGGCGAGAAAAAGCGATTTCGGCAATAAAATTTAAAACGCGTGTAAAACATAAACCAAACGATGAAATTGGTTATTTCTTCATGTATAATGATCAACTCGATACTCCCTAGCCCCCAACAGCCTTTTTTTTCATAACACTTTAACCAGAGTGACGGGAGAGCGGCATTTCAGAAAACGTGCTTATCTCGGCGAGAAAAAGCGATTTCGGCAATAAAATTTAAAACGCGTGTAAAACATAAACCAAACGATGAAATTGGTTATTTCTTCATGTATAATGATCAACTCGATACTCCCTAGCCCCCAACAGCCTTTTTTTTCATAACACTTTAACCAGAGTGACGGGAGAGCGGCATTTCAGAAAACGTGCTTATCTCGGCGAGAAAAAGCGATTTCGGCAATAAAATTTAAAACGCGTGTAAAACATAAACCAAACGATGAAATTGGTTATTTCTTCATGTATATTGATCAACTCGATACTCCCTAGCCCCCAACAGCCTTTTTTTTCATAACACTTTAACCAGAGTGACGGGAGAGCGGCATTTCAGAAAACGTGCTTATCTCGGCGAGAAAAAGCGATTTCGGCAATAAAATTTAAAACGCGTGTAAAACATAAACCAAACGATGAAATTGGTTATTTCTTCATGTATAATGATCAACTCGATACTCCCTAGCCCCCAACAGCCTTTTTTTTATAACACTTTAACCAGAGTGACGGGAGAGCGGCATTTCAGAAAACGTGCTTATCTCGGCGAGAAAAAGCGATTTCGGCAATAAAATTTAAAACGCGTGTAAAACATAAACCAAACGATGAAATTGGTTATTTCTTCATGTATAATGATCAACTCGATACTCCCTAGCCCCCAACAGCCTTTTTTTTCATAACAATTTAACCAGAGTGACGGGAGAGCGGCATTTCAGAAAACGTGCTTATCTCGGCGAGAAAAAGCGATTTCGGCAATAAAATTTAAAACGCGTGTAAAACATAAACCAAACGATGAAATTGGTTATTTCTTCATGTATAATGATCAACTCGATACTCCCTAGCCCCCAACAGCCTTTTTTTTCATAACACTTTAACCAGAGTGACGGGAGAGCGGCATTTCAGAAAACGTGCTTATCTCGGCGAGAAAAAGCGATTTCGGCAATAAAATTTAAAACGCGTGTAAAACATAAACCAAACGATGAAATTGGTTATTTCTTCATGTATAATGATCAACTCGATACTCCCTAGCCCCCAACAGCCTTTTTTTTCATAACACTTTAACCAGAGTGACGGGAGAGCGGCATTTCAGAAAACGTGCTTATCTCGGCGAGAAAAAGCGATTTCGGCAATAAAATTTAAAACGCGTGTAAAACATAAACCAAACGATGAAATTGGTTATTTCTTCATGTATAATGATCAACTCGATACTCCCTAGCCCCCAACAGCCTTTTTTTTCATAACACTTTAACCAGAGTGACGGGAGAGCGGCATTTCAGAAAACGTGCTTATCTCGGCGAGAAAAAGCGATTTCGGCAATAAAATTTAAAACGCGTGTAAAACATAAACCAAACGATGAAATTGGTTATTTCTTCATGTATAATGATCAACTCGATACTCCCTAGCCCCCAACAGCCTTTTTTTTCATAACACTTTAACCAGAGTGACGGGAGAGCGGCATTTCAGAAAACGTGCTTATCTCGGCGAAAAAAAGCGATTTTGGCAATAAAATTTAAAACGCGTGTAAAACATAAACCAAACGATGAAATTGGTTATTTCTTCATGTATAATGATCAACTCGATACTCCCTAGCCCCCAACAGCCTTTTTTTTCATAACACTTTAACCAGAGTGACGGGAGAGCGGCATTTCAGAAAACGTGCTTATCTCGGCGAGAAAAAGCGATTTCGGCAATAAAATTTAAAACGCGTGTAAAACATAAACCAAACGATGAAATTGGTTATTTCTTCATGTATAATGATCAACTCGATACTCCCTAGCCCCCAACAGCCTTTTTTTTCATAACAATTTAACCAGAGTGACGGGAGAGCGGCATTTCAGAAAACGTGCTTATCTCGGCGAGAAAAAGCGATTTCGGCAATAAAATTTAAAACGCGTGTAAAACATAAACCAAACGATGAAATTGGTTATTTCTTCATGTATAATGATCAACTCGATACTCCCTAGCCCCCAACAGCCTTTTTTTTCATAACACTTTAACCAGAGTGACGGGAGAGCGGCATTTCAGAAAACGTGCTTATCTCGGCGAGAAAAAGCGATTTCGGCAATAAAATTTAAAACGCGTGTAAAACATAAACCAAACGATGAAATTGGTTATTTCTTCATGTATAATGATCAACTCGATACTCCCTAGCCCCCAACAGCCTTTTTTTTCATAACACTTTAACCAGAGTGACGGGAGAGCGGCATTTCAGAAAACGTGCTTATCTCGGCGAGAAAAAGCGATTTCGGCAATAAAATTTAAAACGCGTGTAAAACATAAACCAAACGATGAAATTGGTTATTTCTTCATGTATAATGATCAACTCGATACTCCTTAGCCCCCAACAGCCTTTTTTTTCATAACACTTTAACCAGAGTGACGGGAGAGCGGCATTTCAGAAAACGTGCTTATCTCGGCGAGAAAAAGCGATTTCGGCAATAAAATTTAAAACGCGTGTAAAACATAAACCAAACGATGAAATTGGTTATTTCTTCATGTATAATGATCAACTCGATACTCCCTAGCCCCCAACAGCCTTTTTTTTCATAACAATTTAACCAGAGTGACGGGAGAGCGGCATTTCAGAAAACGTGCTTATCTCGGCGAGAAAAAGCGATTTCGGCAATAAAATTTAAAACGCGTGTAAAACATAAACCAAACGATGAAATTGGTTATTTCTTCATGTATAATGATCAACTCGATACTCCCTAGCCCCCAACAGCCTTTTTTTTCATAACACTTTAACCAGAGTGACGGGAGAGCGGCATTTCAGAAAACGTGCTTATCTCGGCGAGAAAAAGCGATTTCGGCAATAAAATTTAAAACGCGTGTAAAACATAAACCAAACGATGAAATTGGTTATTTCTTCATGTATAATGATCAACTCGATACTCCCTAGTCCCCAACAGCCTTTTTTTTCATAACACTTTAACCAGAGTGACGGGAGAGCGGCATTTCAGAAAACGTGCTTATCTCGGCGAGAAAAAGCGATTTCGGCAATAAAATTTAAAACGCGTGTAAAACATAAACCAAACGATGAAATTGGTTATTTCTTCATGTATAATGATCAACTCGATACTCCCTAGCCCCCAACAGCCTTTTTTTTCATAACACTTTAACCAGAGTGACGGGAGAGCGGCATTTCAGAAAACGTGCTTATCTCGGCGAGAAAAAGCGATTTCGGCAATAAAATTTAAAACGCGTGTAAAACATAAACCAAACGATGAAATTGGTTATTTCTTCATGTATAATGATCAACTCGATACTCCCTAGCCCCCAACAGCCTTTTTTTTCATAACACTTTAACCAGAGTGACGGGAGAGCGGCATTTCAGAAAACGTGCTTATCTCGGCGAGAAAAAGCGATTTCGGCAATAAAATTTAAAACGCGTGTAAAACATAAACCAAACGATGAAATTGGTTATTTCTTCATGTATAATGATCAACTCGATACTCCCTAGCCCCCAACAGCCTTTTTTTTCATAACACTTTAACCAGAGTGACGGGAGAGCGGCATTTCAGAAAACGTGCTTATCTCGGCGAGAAAAAGCGATTTCGGCAATAAAATTTAAAACGCGTGTAAAACATAAACCAAACGATGAAATTGGTTATTTCTTCATGTATAATGATCAACTCGATACTCCCTAGCCCCCAACAGCCTTTTTTTTCATAACACTTTAACCAGAGTGACGGGAGAGCGGCATTTCAGAAAACGTGCTTATCTCGGCGAGAAAAAGCGATTTCGGCAATAAAATTTAAAACGCGTGTAAAACATAAACCAAACGATGAAATTGGTTATTTCTTCATGTATAATGATCAACTCGATACTCCCTAGCCCCCAACAGCCTTTTTTTTCATAACACTTTAACCAGAGTGACGGGAGAGCGGCATTTCAGAAAACGTGCTTATCTCGGCGAGAAAAAGCGATTTCGGCAATAAAATTTAAAACGCGTGTAAAACATAAACCAAACGATGAAATTGGTTATTTCTTCATGCATAATGATCAACTCGATACTCCCTAGCCCCCAACAGCCTTTTTTTTCATAACACTTTAACCAGAGTGACGGGAGAGCGGCATTTCAGAAAACGTGCTTATCTCGGCGAGAAAAAGCGATTTCGGCAATAAAATTTAAAACGCGTGTAAAACATAAACCAAACGATGAAATTGGTTATTTCTTCATGTATAATGATCAACTCGATACTCCCTAGCCCCCAACAGCCTTTTTTTTCATAACACTTTAACCAGAGTGACGGGAGAGCGGCATTTCAGAAAACGTGCTTATCTCGGCGAGAAAAAGCGATTTCGGCAATAAAATTTAAAACGCGTGTAAAACATAAACCAAACGATGAAATTGGTTATTTCTTCATGTATAATGATCAACTCGATACTCCCTAGCCCCCAACAGCCTTTTTTTTCATAACACTTTAACCAGAGTGACGGGAGAGCGGCATTTCAGAAAACGTGCTTATCTCGGCGAGAAAAAGCGATTTCGGCAATAAAATTTAAAACGCGTGTAAAACATAAACCAAACGATGAAATTGGTTATTTCTTCATGTATAATGATCAACTCGATACTCCCTAGCCCCCAACAGCCTTTTTTTTCATAACACTTTAACCAGAGTGACGGGAGAGCGGCATTTCAGAAAACGTGCTTATCTCGGCGAAAAAAAGCGATTTCGGCAATAAAATTTAAAACGCGTGTAAAACATAAACCAAACGATGAAATTGGTTATTTCTTCATGTATAATGATCAACTCGATACTCCCTAGCCCCCAACAGCCTTTTTTTTCATAACACTTTAACCAGAGTGACGGGAGAGCGGCATTTCAGAAAACGTGCTTATCTCGGCGAGAAAAAGCGATTTCGGCAATAAAATTTAAAACGCGTGTAAAACATAAACCAAACGATGAAATTGGTTATTTCTTCATGTATAATGATCAACTCGATACTCCCTAGCCCCCAACAGCCTTTTTTTTCATAACAATTTAACCAGAGTGACGGGAGAGCGGCATTTCAGAAAACGTGCTTATCTCGGCGAGAAAAAGCGATTTCGGCAATAAAATTTAAAACGCGTGTAAAACATAAACCAAACGATGAAATTGGTTATTTCTTCATGTATAATGATCAACTCGATACTCCCTAGCCCCCAACAGCCTTTTTTTTCATAACACTTTAACCAGAGTGACGGGAGAGCGGCATTTCAGAAAACGTGCTTATCTCGGCGAGAAAAAGCGATTTCGGTTATAAAATTTAAAACGCGTGTAAAACATAAACCAAACGATGAAATTGGTTATTTCTTCATGTATAATGATCAACTCGATACTCCCTAGCCCCCAACAGCCTTTTTTTTCATAACACTTTAACCAGAGTGACGGGAGAGCGGCATTTCAGAAAACGTGCTTATCTCGGCGAGAAAAAGCGATTTCGGCAATAAAATTTAAAACGCGTGTAAAACATAAACCAAACGATGAAATTGGTTATTTCTTCATGTATAATGATCAACTCGATACTCCTTAGCCCCCAACAGCCTTTTTTTTCATAACACTTTAACCAGAGTGACGGGAGAGCGGCATTTCAGAAAACGTGCTTATCTCGGCGAGAAAAAGCGATTTCGGCAATAAAATTTAAAACGCGTGTAAAACATAAACCAAACGATGAAATTGGTTATTTCTTCATGTATAATGATCAACTCGATACTCCCTAGCCCCCAACAGCCTTTTTTTTCATAACAATTTAACCAGAGTGACGGGAGAGCGGCATTTCAGAAAACGTGCTTATCTCGGCGAGAAAAAGCGATTTCGGCAATAAAATTTAAAACGCGTGTAAATCATAAACCAAACGATGAAATTGGTTATTTCTTCATGTATAATGATCAACTCGATACTCCCTAGCCCCCAACAGCCTTTTTTTTCATAACACTTTAACCAGAGTGACGGGAGAGCGGCATTTCAGAAAACGTGCTTATCTCGGCGAGAAAAAGCGATTTCGGCAATAAAATTTAAAACGCGTGTAAAACATAAACCAAACGATGAAATTGGTTATTTCTTCATGTATAATGATCAACTCGATACTCCCTAGCCCCCAACAGCCTTTTTTTTCATAACACTTTAACCAGAGTGACGGGAGAGCGGCATTTCAGAAAACGTGCTTATCTCGGCGAGAAAAAGCGATTTCGGCAATAAAATTTAAAACGCGTGTAAAACATAAACCAAACGATGAAATTGGTTATTTCTTCATGTATAATGATCAACTCGATACTCCCTAGCCCCCAACAGCCTTTTTTTTCATAACACTTTAACCAGAGTGACGGGAGAGCGGCATTTCAGAAAACGTGCTTATCTCGGCGAGAAAAAGCGATTTCGGCAATAAAATTTAAAACGCGTGTAAAACATAAACCAAACGATGAAATTGGTTATTTCTTCATGTATAATGATCAACTCGATACTCCCTAGCCCCCAACAGCCTTTTTTTTCATAACGCTTTAACCAGAGTGACGGGAGAGCGGCATTTCAGAAAACGTGCTTATCTCGGCGAGAAAAAGCGATTTCGGCAATAAAATTTAAAACGCGTGTAAAACATAAACCAAACGATGAAATTGGTTATTTCTTCATGTATAATGATCAACTCGATACTCCCTAGCCCCCAACAGCCTTTTTTTTCATAACACTTTAACCAGAGTGACGGGAGAGCGGCATTTCAGAAAACGTGCTTATCTCGGCGAGAAAAAGCGATTTCGGCAATAAAATTTAAAACGCGTGTAAAACATAAACCAAACGATGAAATTGGTTATTTCTTCATGCATAATGATCAACTCGATACTCCCTAGCCCCCAACAGCCTTTTTTTTCATAACACTTTAACCAGAGTGACGGGAGAGCGGCATTTCAGAAAACGTGCTTATCTCGGCGAGAAAAAGCGATTTCGGCAATAAAATTTAAAACGCGTGTAAAACATAAACCAAACGATGAAATTGGTTATTCCTTAATGTATAATGATCAACTCGATACTCCCTAGCCCCCAACAGCCTTTTTTTTCATAACACTTTAACCAGAGTGACGGGAGAGCGGCATTTCAGAAAACGTGCTTATCTCGGCGAGAAAAAGCGATTTCGGCAATAAAATTTAAAACGCGTGTAAAACATAAACCAAACGATGAAATTGGTTATTTCTTCATGTATAATGATCAACTCGATACTCCCTAGCCCCCAACAGCCTTTTTTTTCATAACACTTTAACCAGAGTGACGGGAGAGCGGCATTTCAGAAAACGTGCTTATCTCGGCGAGAAAAAGCGATTTCGGCAATAAAATTTAAAACGCGTGTAAAACATAAACCAAACGATGAATTTGGTTATTTCTTCATGTATAATGATCAACTCGATACTCCCTAGCCCCCAACAGCCTTTTTTTTCATAACACTTTAACCAGAGTGACGGGAGAGCGGCATTTCAGAAAACGTGCTTATCTCGGCGAGAAAAAGCGATTTCGGCAATAAAATTTAAAACGCGTGTAAAACATAAACCAAACGATGAAATTGGTTATTTCTTCATGTATAATGATCAACTCGAGTCGAGTTCCAGGGAGAGAGGCTGATTTTTCGCTTTTTGAGGCCGACCGACGAACCGGCGCGGGGCGGTCTCAAAAGCCCGCAGAGCCGTAGGCACTTAGAAAAGTTTCGCCTTTGGCTGTGAGCTCCAGGGGGAGAGGCTGGTTTTGCGTTATTTCAGGCCGGCTAGAGAACCGGCGCGGGTCGGACGCACAATCCCCGCAGAGCCGTGGGCACTTAGAAAATTTTCGCCAAGTTGGCTCTGAGCGCCTGGTACCTAATATGGAAGTATAGAGGCCGACTTTCGGGCAAGATCACGCCGCGTTAGGCTTCCAGGACCCCGGCTAAGCAATTTTACCGGGCCGCCCGGTTCTTTTTTTGAACCAGCCCGGTTCTTTTTACACTTCCAGCTGGAGCTCAGCAGCGGCTTTTTGCCCAAGATCACGCCGGGTTAGGCTTCCAGGACCTCGGCTAAGCAATTCTACCGGGCCGCCCGGTTCTTTTTTTGAACCAGCCCGGTTCTTTTTACACTTCCAGCTGGAGCTCACGAGCGGCTTTTTGGACAAGAACACGCCGTGTTAGGCTTCCAGAGCCCCGGCTAAGCAATTTTACCGGCCCGCCTGGTTCTTTTTTTGAACCAGCCCGGTTCTTTTTACACTTCCAGCTGGAGCTCAGCAGCAGCTTTTTGGACAATATCACGCCGGGTTAAGCTTCCAGGACCCCGGCTAAGCAATTTTACCGGGCCGCCCGGTTCTTTTTTTTAACCAGCCAGGTTCTTTTTACACTTCCAGCTGGAGCTCACGAGCGGCTTTTTGGACAAGATCGCCTGGTTAGGCTTCCAGAGCCCCGGCTAAGCAATTTTAAAGGCCCGCCCGGTTCTTTTTTTTAACCAGCCCAGTTCTTTTTACACTTCCAGCTGGAGCTCAGCAGTGGCTTTTTGGACAAGATCACGCCGTGTTAGGCTTCCAGAGCCCCGGCTAAGCAATTTTACCGGGTCGCCCGGTTCTTTTTTTAACCAGCCCGGTTCTTTTTTTAACCAGCCCGGTTCTTTTTACACTTCCAGCTGGAGCTCAGCAGCGGCTTTTTGCACAGTATCACGCCGGGTCAGGCTTTCAGGACCCTGGCTAAGCAATTTTACCGGGCCGCCCAGTTCTTTTTTTTAACCAGCCCGGTTCTTTTTACACTTCCAGCTGGAGCTCAGCAGCGGCTTTTTGGACAAGATCACGCCGTGTTAGGCTTCCAGAGCCCCGGCTAAGCAATTTTACCGGGTCGCCCGGTTCTTTTTTTTAACCAGCCCGGTTGTTTTTACACTTCCAGCTGGAGCTCAGCAGCGGCTTTTTGGACAAGATCACGCCGTGTTAGGCTTCCAGAGCCCCGGCTAAGCAATTTTACCGGGTCGCCCGGTTCTTTTTTTAACCAGCCCGGTTCTTTTTACACTTCCAGCTGGAGCTCAGCAGCGGCTTTTTGGACAAGATCACGCCGTGTTAGGCTTCCAGAGCCCCAGCTAAGCAATTTTACCGGGTCGCCCGGTTCTTTTTTTAACCAGCCCGGTTCTTTTTTTAACCAATCCGGTTCTTTTTACACTTCCAGCTGGAGCTCAGCAGCGTGTAAAACATAAACCAAACAATGAAATTGGTTATTTCTTCATTTATAATGATCAACTCGATACTCCCTAGCCCCCAACAGCCTTTTTTTTTCATAACACTTTAACCAGAGTGACGGGAGAGCGGCATTTCAGAAAACGTTTTTATCTCGGCGAGAAAAAGCGATTTCGGCAATAAAATTTAAAACGCGTGTAAAACATAAACCAAACGATGAAATTGGTTATTTCTTCATGTATAATGATCAACTCGATACTCCCTAGCCCCCAACAGCCTTTTTTTCCATAACAATTTAACCAGAGTGACGGGAGAGCGGCATTTCAGAAAACGTGCTTATCTCGGCGAGAAAAAGCGATTTCCGCAATAAAATTTAAAACGCGTGTAAAACATAAACCAAACGATGAAATTGGTTATTTCTTCACGTACCACGCCGTCGCCCACCAACCCCTTTTCCACCGAGCTGCATAAAACTTTTGAGATCCAGCTTTGATGACTGTGCTTGACTGTCACCAAACGATGAAATTGGTTATTTCTTCATGTATAATGATCAACTCGATACTCCCTAGTCCCCAACAGCCTTTTTTTTTCATAACACTTTAACCAGAGTGACGGGAGAGCGGCATTTCAGAAAACGTGCTTATCTCGGCGAGAAAAAGCGATTTCGGCAATAAAATTTAAAACGCGTGTAAAACATAAACCAAACGATGAAATTGGTTATTTCTTCATGTATAATGATCAACTCGATACTCCCTAGCCCCCAACAGCCTTTTTTTTCATAACACTTTAACCAGAGTGACGGGAGAGCGGCATTTCAGAAAACGTGCTCATCTCGGCGAGAAAAAGCGATTTCGGCAATAAAATTTAAAACGCGTGTAAAACATAAACCAAACGATGAAATTGGTTATTTCTTCATGTATAATGATCAACTCGATACTCCCTAGCCCCCAACAGCCTTTTTTTTCATAACACTTTAACCAGAGTGACGGGAGAGCGGCATTTCAGAAAACGTGCTTATCTCGGCGAGAAAAAGCGATTTCGGCAATAAAATTTAAAACGCGTGTAAAACATAAACCAAACGATGAAATTGGTTATTTCTTCATGTATAATGATCAACTCGATACTCCCTAGCCCCCAACAGCCTTTTTTTTCATAACACTTTAACCAGAGTGACGGGAGAGCGGCATTTCAGAAAACGTGCTTATCTCGGCGAGAAAAAGCGATTTCGGCAATAAAATTTAAAACGCGTGTAAAACATAAACCAAACGATGAAATTGGTTATTTCTTCATGTATATTGATCAACTCGATACTCCCTAGCCCCCAACAGCCTTTTTTTTCATAACACTTTAACCAGAGTGACGGGAGAGCGGCATTTCAGAAAACGTGCTTATCTCGGCGAGAAAAAGCGATTTCGGCAATAAAATTTAAAACGCGTGTAAAACATAAACCAAACGATGAAATTGGTTATTTCTTCATGTATAATGATCAACTCGATACTCCCTAGCCCCCAACAGCCTTTTTTTTATAACACTTTAACCAGAGTGACGGGAGAGCGGCATTTCAGAAAACGTGCTTATCTCGGCGAGAAAAAGCGATTTCGGCAATAAAATTTAAAACGCGTGTAAAACATAAACCAAACGATGAAATTGGTTATTTCTTCATGTATAATGATCAACTCGATACTCCCTAGCCCCCAACAGCCTTTTTTTTCATAACAATTTAACCAGAGTGACGGGAGAGCGGCATTTCAGAAAACGTGCTTATCTCGGCGAGAAAAAGCGATTTCGGCAATAAAATTTAAAACGCGTGTAAAACATAAACCAAACGATGAAATTGGTTATTTCTTCATGTATAATGATCAACTCGATACTCCCTAGCCCCCAACAGCCTTTTTTTTCATAACACTTTAACCAGAGTGACGGGAGAGCGGCATTTCAGAAAACGTGCTTATCTCGGCGAGAAAAAACGATTTCGGCAATAAAATTTAAAACGCGTGTAAAACATAAACCAAACGATGAAATTGGTTATTTCTTCATGTATAATGATCAACTCGATACTCCCTAGCCCCCAACAGCCTTTTTTTTCATAACACTTTAACCAGAGTGACGGGAGAGCGGCATTTCAGAAAACGTGCTTATCTCGGCGAGAAAAAGCGATTTCGGCAATAAAATTTAAAACGCGTGTAAAACATAAACCAAACGATGAAATTGGTTATTTCTTCATGTATAATGATCAACTCGATACTCCCTAGCCCCCAACAGCCTTTTTTTTCATAACACTTTAACCAGAGTGACGGGAGAGCGGCATTTCAGAAAACGTGCTTATCTCGGCGAGAAAAAGCGATTTCGGCAATAAAATTTAAAACGCGTGTAAAACATAAACCAAACGATGAAATTGGTTATTTCTTCATGTATAATGATCAACTCGATACTCCCTAGCCCCCAACAGCCTTTTTTTTCATAACACTTTAACCAGAGTGACGGGAGAGCGGCATTTCAGAAAACGTGCTTATCTCGGCGAAAAAAAGCGATTTTGGCAATAAAATTTAAAACGCGTGTAAAACATAAACCAAACGATGAAATTGGTTATTTCTTCATGTATAATGATCAACTCGATACTCCCTAGCCCCCAACAGCCTTTTTTTTCATAACACTTTAACCAGAGTGACGGGAGAGCGGCATTTCAGAAAACGTGCTTATCTCGGCGAGAAAAAGCGATTTCGGCAATAAAATTTAAAACGCGTGTAAAACATAAACCAAACGATGAAATTGGTTATTTCTTCATGTATAATGATCAACTCGATACTCCCTAGCCCCCAACAGCCTTTTTTTTCATAACAATTTAACCAGAGTGACGGGAGAGCGGCATTTCAGAAAACGTGCTTATCTCGGCGAGAAAAAGCGATTTCGGCAATAAAATTTAAAACGCGTGTAAAACATAAACCAAACGATGAAATTGGTTATTTCTTCATGTATAATGATCAACTCGATACTCCCTAGCCCCCAACAGCCTTTTTTTTCATAACACTTTAACCAGAGTGACGGGAGAGCGGCATTTCAGAAAACGTGCTTATCTCGGCGAGAAAAAGCGATTTCGGCAATAAAATTTAAAACGCGTGTAAAACATAAACCAAACGATGAAATTGGTTATTTCTTCATGTATAATGATCAACTCGATACTCCCTAGCCCCCAACAGCCTTTTTTTTCATAACACTTTAACCAGAGTGACGGGAGAGCGGCATTTCAGAAAACGTGCTTATCTCGGCGAGAAAAAGCGATTTCGGCAATAAAATTTAAAACGCGTGTAAAACATAAACCAAACGATGAAATTGGTTATTTCTTCATGTATAATGATCAACTCGATACTCCCTAGCCCCCAACAGCCTTTTTTTTCATAACACTTTAACCAGAGTGACGGGAGAGCGGCATTTCAGAAAACGTGCTTATCTCGGCGAGAAAAAGCGATTTCGGCAATAAAATTTAAAACGCGTGTAAAACATAAACCAAACGATGAAATTGGTTATTTCTTCATGTATAATGATCAACTCGATACTCCCTAGCCCCCAACAGCCTTTTTTTTCATAACACTTTAACCAGAGTGACGGGAGAGCGGCATTTCAGAAAACGTGCTTATCTCGGCGAGAAAAAGCGATTTCGGCAATAAAATTTAAAACGCGTGTAAAACATAAACCAAACGATGAAATTGGTTATTTCTTCATGTATAATGATCAACTCGATACTCCCTAGCCCCCAACAGCCTTTTTTTTCATAACACTTTATCCAGAGTGACGGGAGAGCGGCATTTCAGAAAACGTGTTTATCTCGGCGAGAAAAAGCGATTTCGGCAATAAAATTTAAAACGCGTGTAAAACATAAACCAAACGATGAAATTGGTTATTTCTTCATGTATAATGATCAACTCGATACTCCCTAGCCCCCAACAGCCTTTTTTTTCATAACACTTTAACCAGAGTGACGGGAGAGCGGCATTTCAGAAAACGTGCTTATCTCGGCGAGAAAAAGCGATTTCGGCAATAAAATTTAAAACGCGTGTAAAACATAAACCAAACGATGAAATTGGTTATTTCTTCATGTATAATGATCAACTCGATACTCCCTAGCCCCCAACAGCCTTTTTTTTCATAACACTTTAACCAGAGTGACGGGAGAGCGGCATTTCAGAAAACGTGCTTATCTCGGCGAGAAAAAGCGATTTCGGCAATAAAATTTAAAACGCGTGTAAAACATAAACCAAACGATGAAATTGGTTATTTCTTCATGTATAATGATCAACTCGATACTCCCTAGCCCCCAACAGCCTTTTTTACATAACACTTTAACCAGAGTGACGGGAGAGCGGCATTTCAGAAAACGTGCTTATCTCGGCGAGAAAAAGCGATTTCGGCAATAAAATTTAAAACGCGTGTAAAACATAAACCAAACGATGAAATTGGTTATTTCTTCATGTATAATGATCAACTCGAGTCGAGCTCCAGGGAGAGAGGCTGATTTTTCGCTTTTTGAGGCCGACCGACGAACCGGCGCGGGGCGGACTCAAAAGCTCGCAGAGCCGTAGGCACTTAGAAAAGTTTCGCCTTTGGCTGTGAGCTCCAGGGGGAGAGGCTGGTTTTGCGTTATTTCAGGCCGGCTGGAGAACCGGCGCTGGTCGGACGCACAATCCCCGCAGAGCCGTGGGCACTTAGAAAATTTTCGCCAAGTTGGCTCTGAGCGCCTGGTACCTAATATGGAAGTATAGAGGCCGACTTTCGGGCAAGATCACGCCGCGTTAGGCTTCCAGGACCCCGGCTAAGCAATTTTACCGGGCCGCCCGGTTCTTTTTTTGAACCAGCCCGGTTCTTTTTACACTTCCAGCTGGAGCTCAGCAGCGGCTTTTGGCGCAAGATCACGCCGGGTTAGGCTTCCAGGACCTCGGCTAAGCAATTCTACCGGGCCGCCCGGTTCTTTTTTTGAACCAGCCCGGTTCTTTTTACACTTCCAGCTGGAGCTCACGAGCGGCTTTTGGGACAAGATCACGCCGTGTTAGGCTTCCAGAGCCCCGGCTAAGCAATTTTACCAGCCCGCCCGGTTCTTTTTTTTTTAACCAGCCCGGTTCTTTTTACACTTCCAGCTGGAGCTCAGCAGCGGCTTTTTGGACAATATCACGCCGGGTTAGGCTTCCAGGACCCCGGCTAAGCAATTTTACCGGGCCGCCCGGTTCTTTTTTTTAACCAGCCCGGTTCTTTTTACACTTCCAGCTGGAGCTCACGAGCGGCTTTTTGGACTAGATCACGCCTGGTTAGGCTTCCAGAGCCCCGGCTAAGCAATTTTAACGGGCCGCCCGGTTCTTTTTTTTAACCAGCCCGGTTCTTTTTACACTTCCAGCTGGAGCTCAGCAGCGGCTTTTTGGACAAGATCACGCCGTGTTAGGCTTCCAGAGCCCCGGCTAAGCAATTTTACCGGGTCGCCCGGTTCTTTTTTTAACCAGCCCGGTTCTTTTTACACTTCCAGCTGGAGCTCAGCAGCGGCTTTTTGCACAGTATCACGCCGGGTTAGGCTTCCAGGACCCCGGCTAGGCATCTTTACCGGGCCGCCCGGTTCTTTTTTTTAACCAGCCCGGTTCTTTTTACACTTCCAGCTGGAGCTCAGCAGCGGCTTTTTGGACAAGATCACGCCGTGTTAGGCTTCCAGAGCCCCGGCTAAGCAATTTTACCGGGTCGCCCGGTTCTTTTTTTTAACCAGCCCGGTTCTTTTTACACTTCCAGCTGTAGCTCAGCAGCGGCTTTTTGGACAAGATCACGCCGTGTTAGGCTTCCAGAGCCCCGGCTAAGCAATTTTACCGGGTCGCCCGGTTCTTTTTTTAACCAGCCCGGTTCTTTTTACACATCCAGCTGGAGCTCAGCAGCGTGTAAAACATAAACCAAACGATGAAATTGGTTATTTCTTCATGTATAATGATCAACTCGATACTCCCTAGCCCCCAACAGCCTTTTTTTTTCATAACACTTTAACCAGAGTGACGGGAGAGCGGCATTTCAGAAAACGTGCTTATCTCGGCGAGAAAAAGCGATTTCGGCAATAAAATTTAAAACGCGTGTAAAACATAAACCAAACGATGAAATTGGTTATTTCTTCATGTATAATGATCAACTCGATACTCCCTAGCCCCCAACAGCCTTTTTTTTCATAACACTTTAACCAGAGTGACGGGAGAGCGGCATTTCAGAAAACGTGCTTATCTCGGCGAGAAAAAGCGATTTCGGCAATAAAATTTAAAACGCGTGTAAAACATAAACCAAACGATGAAATTGGTTATTTCTTCATGTATAATGATCAACTCGATACTCCCTAGCCCCCAACAGCCTTTTTTTTTCATAACACTTTAACCAGAGTGACGGGAGAGCGGCATTTCAGAAAACGTGCTTATCTCGGCGAGAAAAAGCGATTTCGGCAATAAAATTTAAAACGCGTGTAAAACATAAACCAAACGATGAAATTGGTTATTTCTTCATGTATAATGATCAACTCGATACTCCCTAGCCCCCAACAGCCTTTTTTTTCATAACACTTTAACCAGAGTGACGGGAGAGCGGCATTTCAGAAAACGTGCTTATCTCGGCGAGAAAAAGCGATTTCGGCAATAAAATTTAAAACGCGTGTAAAACATAAACCAAACGATGAAATTGGTTATTTCTTCATGTATATTGATCAACTCGATACTCCCTAGCCCCCAACAGCCTTTTTTTTCATAACACTTTAACCAGAGTGACGGGAGAGCGGCATTTCAGAAAACGTGCTTATCTCGGCGAGAAAAAGCGATTTCGGCAATAAAATTTAAAACGCGTGTAAAACATAAACCAAACGATGAAATTGGTTATTTCTTCATGTATAATGATCAACTCGATACTCCCTAGCCCCCAACAGCCTTTTTTTTATAACACTTTAACCAGAGTGACGGGAGAGCGGCATTTCAGAAAACGTGCTTATCTCGGCGAGAAAAAGCGATTTCGGCAATAAAATTTAAAACGCGTGTAAAACATAAACCAAACGATGAAATTGGTTATTTCTTCATGTATAATGATCAACTCGATACTCCCTAGCCCCCAACAGCCTTTTTTTTCATAACAATTTAACCAGAGTGACGGGAGAGCGGCATTTCAGAAAACGTGCTTATCTCGGCGAGAAAAAGCGATTTCGGCAATAAAATTTAAAACGCGTGTAAAACATAAACCAAACGATGAAATTGGTTATTTCTTCATGTATAATGATCAACTCGATACTCCCTAGCCCCCAACAGCCTTTTTTTTCATAACACTTTAACCAGAGTGACGGGAGAGCGGCATTTCAGAAAACGTGCTTATCTCGGCGAGAAAAAGCGATTTCGGCAATAAAATTTAAAACGCGTGTAAAACATAAACCAAACGATGAAATTGGTTATTTCTTCATGTATAATGATCAACTCGATACTCCCTAGCCCCCAACAGCCTTTTTTTTCATAACACTTTAACCAGAGTGACGGGAGAGCGGCATTTCAGAAAACGTGCTTATCTCGGCGAGAAAAAGCGATTTCGGCAATAAAATTTAAAACGCGTGTAAAACATAAACCAAACGATGAAATTGGTTATTTCTTCATGTATAATGATCAACTCGATACTCCCTAGCCCCCAACAGCCTTTTTTTTCATAACACTTTAACCAGAGTGACGGGAGAGCGGCATTTCAGAAAACGTGCTTATCTCGGCGAGAAAAAGCGATTTCGGCAATAAAATTTAAAACGCGTGTAAAACATAAACCAAACGATGAAATTGGTTATTTCTTCATGTATAATGATCAACTCGATACTCCCTAGCCCCCAACAGCCTTTTTTTTCATAACACTTTAACCAGAGTGACGGGAGAGCGGCATTTCAGAAAACGTGCTTATCTCGGCGAAAAAAAGCGATTTTGGCAATAAAATTTAAAACGCGTGTAAAACATAAACCAAACGATGAAATTGGTTATTTCTTCATGTATAATGATCAACTCGATACTCCCTAGCCCCCAACAGCCTTTTTTTTCATAACACTTTAACCAGAGTGACGGGAGAGCGGCATTTCAGAAAACGTGCTTATCTCGGCGAGAAAAAGCGATTTCGGCAATAAAATTTAAAACGCGTGTAAAACATAAACCAAACGATGAAATTGGTTATTTCTTCATGTATAATGATCAACTCGATACTCCCTAGCCCCCAACAGCCTTTTTTTTCATAACAATTTAACCAGAGTGACGGGAGAGCGGCATTTCAGAAAACGTGCTTATCTCGGCGAGAAAAAGCGATTTCGGCAATAAAATTTAAAACGCGTGTAAAACATAAACCAAACGATGAAATTGGTTATTTCTTCATGTATAATGATCAACTCGATACTCCCTAGCCCCCAACAGCCTTTTTTTTCATAACACTTTAACCAGAGTGACGGGAGAGCGGCATTTCAGAAAACGTGCTTATCTCGGCGAGAAAAAGCGATTTCGGCAATAAAATTTAAAACGCGTGTAAAACATAAACCAAACGATGAAATTGGTTATTTCTTCATGTATAATGATCAACTCGATACTCCCTAGCCCCCAACAGCCTTTTTTTTCATAACACTTTAACCAGAGTGACGGGAGAGCGGCATTTCAGAAAACGTGCTTATCTCGGCGAGAAAAAGCGATTTCGGCAATAAAATTTAAAACGCGTGTAAAACATAAACCAAACGATGAAATTGGTTATTTCTTCATGTATAATGATCAACTCGAGTCGAGCTCCAGGGAGAGAGGCTGATTTTTCGCTTTTTGAGGCCGACCGACGAACCGGCGCGGGGCGGACTCAAAAGCTCGCAGAGCCGTAGGCACTTAGAAAAGTTTCGCCTTTGGCTGTGAGCTCCAGGGGGAGAGGCTGGTTTTGCGTTATTTCAGGCCGGCTGGAGAACCGGCGCTGGTCGGACGCACAATCCCCGCAGAGCCGTGGGCACTTAGAAAATTTTCGCCAAGTTGGCTCTGAGCGCCTGGTACCTAATATGGAAGTATAGAGGCCGACTTTCGGGCAAGATCACGCCGCGTTAGGCTTCCAGGACCCCGGCTAAGCAATTTTACCGGGCCGCCCGGTTCTTTTTTTGAACCAGCCCGGTTCTTTTTACACTTCCAGCTGGAGCTCAGCAGCGGCTTTTGGCGCAAGATCACGCCGGGTTAGGCTTCCAGGACCTCGGCTAAGCAATTCTACCGGGCCGCCCGGTTCTTTTTTTGAACCAGCCCGGTTCTTTTTACACTTCCAGCTGGAGCTCACGAGCGGCTTTTGGGACAAGATCACGCCGTGTTAGGCTTCCAGAGCCCCGGCTAAGCAATTTTACCAGCCCGCCCGGTTCTTTTTTTTTTAACCAGCCCGGTTCTTTTTACACTTCCAGCTGGAGCTCAGCAGCGGCTTTTTGGACAATATCACGCCGGGTTAGGCTTCCAGGACCCCGGCTAAGCAATTTTACCGGGCCGCCCGGTTCTTTTTTTTAACCAGCCCGGTTCTTTTTACACTTCCAGCTGGAGCTCACGAGCGGCTTTTTGGACTAGATCACGCCTGGTTAGGCTTCCAGAGCCCCGGCTAAGCAATTTTAACGGGCCGCCCGGTTCTTTTTTTTAACCAGCCCGGTTCTTTTTACACTTCCAGCTGGAGCTCAGCAGCGGCTTTTTGGACAAGATCACGCCGTGTTAGGCTTCCAGAGCCCCGGCTAAGCAATTTTACCGGGTCGCCCGGTTCTTTTTTTAACCAGCCCGGTTCTTTTTACACTTCCAGCTGGAGCTCAGCAGCGGCTTTTTGCACAGTATCACGCCGGGTTAGGCTTCCAGGACCCCGGCTAGGCATCTTTACCGGGCCGCCCGGTTCTTTTTTTTAACCAGCCCGGTTCTTTTTACACTTCCAGCTGGAGCTCAGCAGCGGCTTTTTGGACAAGATCACGCCGTGTTAGGCTTCCAGAGCCCCGGCTAAGCAATTTTACCGGGTCGCCCGGTTCTTTTTTTTAACCAGCCCGGTTCTTTTTACACTTCCAGCTGTAGCTCAGCAGCGGCTTTTTGGACAAGATCACGCCGTGTTAGGCTTCCAGAGCCCCGGCTAAGCAATTTTACCGGGTCGCCCGGTTCTTTTTTTAACCAGCCCGGTTGTTTTTACACATCCAGCTGGAGCTCAGCAGCGTGTAAAACATAAACCAAACGATGAAATTGGTTATTTCTTCATGTATAATGATCAACTCGATACTCCCTAGCCCCCAACAGCCTTTTTTTTCATAACACTTTAACCAGAGTGACGGGAGAGCGGCATTTCAGAAACCGTGCTTATCTCGGCGAGAAAAAGCGATTTCGGCAATAAAATTTAAAACGCGTGTAAAACATAAACCAAACGATGAAATTGGTTATTTCTTCATGTATAATGATCAACTCGATACTCCCTAGCCCCCAACAGCCTTTTTTTTCATAACACTTTAACCAGAGTGACGGGAGAGCGGCATTTCAGAAAACGTGCTTATCTCGGCGAGAAAAAGCGATTTCGGCAATAAAATTTAAAACGCGTGTAAAACATAAACCAAACGATGAAATTGGTTATTTCTTCATGTATAATGATCAACTCGATACTCCCTAGCCCCCAACAGCCTTTTTTTTCATAACACTTTAACCAGAGTGACGGGAGAGCGGCATTTCAGAAAACGTGCTTATCTCGGCGAGAAAAAGCGATTTCGGCAATAAAATTTAAAACGCGTGTAAAACATAAACCAAACGATGAAATTGGTTATTTCTTCATGTATAATGATCAACTCGATACTCCCTAGCCCCCAACAGCCTTTTTTTTCATAACACTTTAACCAGAGTGACGGGAGAGCGGCATTTCAGAAAACGTGCTTATCTCGGCGAGAAAAAGCGATTTCGGCAATAAAATTTAAAACGCGTGTAAAACATAAACCAAACGATGAAATTGGTTATTTCTTCATGTATAATGATCAACTCGATACTCCCTAGCCCCCAACAGCCTTTTTTTTCATAACACTTTAACCAGAGTGACGGGAGAGCGGCATTTCAGAAAACGTGCTTATCTCGGCGAGAAAAAGCGATTTCGGCAATAAAATTTAAAACGCGTGTAAAACATAAACCAAACGATGAAATTGGTTATTTCTTCATGTATAATCATCAACTCGATACTCCCTAGCCCCCAACAGCCTTTTTTTTCATAACACTTTAACCAGAGTGACGGGAGAGCGGCATTTCAGAAAACGTGCTTATCTCGGCGAGAAAAAGCGATTTCGGCAATAAAATTTAAAACGCGTGTAAAACATAAACCAAACGATGAAATTGGTTATTTCTTCATGTATAATGACAACTCGATACTCCCTAGCCCCCAACAGCCTTTTTTTCATAACACTTTAACCAGAGTGACGGGAGAGCGGCATTTCAGAAAACGTGCTTATCTCGGCGAGAAAAAGCGATTTCGGCAATAAAATTTAAAACGCGTGTAAAACATAAACCAAACGATGAAATTGGTTATTTCTTCATGTATAATGATCAACTCGATACTCCCTAGCCCCCAACAGCCTTTTTTTTCATAACACTTTAACCAGAGTGACGGGAGAGCGGCATTTCAGAAAACGTGCTTATCTCGGCGAGAAAAAGCGATTTCGGCAATAAAATTTAAAACGCGTGTAAAACATAAACCAAACGATGAAATTGGTTATTTCTTCATGTATAATGATCAACTCGATACTCCCTAGCCCCCAACAGCCTTTTTTTTCATAACACTTTAACCAGAGTGACGGGAGAGCGGCATTTCAGAAAACGTGCTTATCTCGGCGAGAAAAAGCGATTTCGGCAATAAAATTTAAAACGCGTGTAAAACATAAACCAAACGATGAAATTGGTTATTTCTTCATGTATAATGATCAACTCGAGTCGAGCTCCAGGGAGAGAGGCTGATTTTTCGCTTTTTGAGGCCGACCGACGAACCGGCGCGGGGCGGACTCAAAAGCTCGCAGAGCTGTAGGCACTTAGAAAAGTTTCGCCTTTGGCTGTGAGCTCCAGGGGGAGAGGCTGGTTTTGCGTTATTTCAGGCCGGCTGGAGAACCGGCGCTGGTCGGACGCACAATCCCCGCAGAGCCGTGGGCACTTAGAAAATTTTCGCCAAGTTGGCTCTGAGCGCCTGGTACCTAATATGGAAGTATAGAGGCCGACTTTCGGGCAAGATCACGCCGCGTTAGGCTTCCAGGACCCCGGCTAAGCAATTTTACCGGGCCGCCCGGTTCTTTTTTTGAACCAGCCCGGTTCTTTTTACACTTCCAGCTGGAGCTCAGCAGCGGCTTTTGGCGCAAGATCACGCCGGGTTAGGCTTCCAGGACCTCGGCTAAGCAATTCTACCGGGCCGCCCGGTTCTTTTTTTGAACCAGCCCGGTTCTTTTTACACTTCCAGCTGGAGCTCACGAGCGGCTTTTGGGACAAGATCACGCCGTGTTAGGCTTCCAGAGCCCCGGCTAAGCAATTTTACCAGCCCGCCCGGTTCTTTTTTTTTTAACCAGCCCGGTTCTTTTTACACTTCCAGCTGGAGCTCAGCAGCGGCTTTTTGGACAATATCACGCCGGGTTAGGCTTCCAGGACCCCGGCTAAGCAATTTTACCGGGCCGCCCGGTTCTTTTTTTTAACCAGCCCGGTTCTTTTTACACTTCCAGCTGGAGCTCACGAGCGGCTTTTTGGACTAGATCACGCCTGGTTAGGCTTCCAGAGCCCCGGCTAAGCAATTTTAACGGGCCGCCCGGTTCTTTTTTTTAACCAGCCCGGTTCTTTTTACACTTCCAGCTGGAGCTCAGCAGCGGCTTTTTGGACAAGATCACGCCGTGTTAGGCTTCCAGAGCCCCGGCTAAGCAATTTTACCGGGTCGCCCGGTTCTTTTTTTAACCAGCCCGGTTCTTTTTACACTTCCAGCTGGAGCTCAGCAGCGGCTTTTTGCACAGTATCACGCCGGGTTAGGCTTCCAGGACCCCGGCTAGGCATCTTTACCGGGCCGCCCGGTTCTTTTTTTTAACCAGCCCGGTTCTTTTTACACTTCCAGCTGGAGCTCAGCAGCGGCTTTTTGGACAAGATCACGCCGTGTTAGGCTTCCAGAGCCCCGGCTAAGCAATTTTACCGGGTCGCCCGGTTCTTTTTTTTAACCAGCCCGGTTCTTTTTACACTTCCAGCTGTAGCTCAGCAGCGGCTTTTTGGACAAGATCACGCCGTGTTAGGCTTCCAGAGCCCCGGCTAAGCAATTTTACCGGGTCGCCCGGTTCTTTTTTTAACCAGCCCGGTTCTTTTTACACATCCAGCTGGAGCTCAGCAGCGTGTAAAACATAAACCAAACGATGAAATTGGTTATTTCTTCATGTATAATGATCAACTCGATACTCCCTAGCCCCCAACAGCCTTTTTTTTCATAACACTTTAACCAGAGTGACGGGAGAGCGGCATTTCAGAAACCGTGCTTATCTCGGCGAGAAAAAGCGATTTCGGCAATAAAATTTAAAACGCGTGTAAAACATAAACCAAACGATGAAATTGGTTATTTCTTCATGTATAATGATCAACTCGATACTCCCTAGCCCCCAACAGCCTTTTTTTTCATAACACTTTAACCAGAGTGACGGGAGAGCGGCATTTCAGAAAACGTGCTTATCTCGAGAAAAAGCGATTTCGGCAATAAAATTTAAAACGCGTGTAAAACATAAACCAAACGATGAAATTGGTTATTTCTTCATGTATAATGATCAACTCGATACTCCCTAGCCCCCAACAGCCTTTTTTTTCATAACACTTTAACCAGAGTGACGGGAGAGCGGCATTTCAGAAAACGTGCTTATCTCGGCGAGAAAAAGCGATTTCGGCAATAAAATTTAAAACGCGTGTAAAACATAAACCAAACGATGAAATTGGTTATTTCTTCATGTATAATGATCAACTCGATACTCCCTAGCCCCCAACAGCCTTTTTTTTCATAACACTTTAACCAGAGTGACGGGAGAGCGGCATTTCAGAAAACGTGCTTATCTCGGCGAGAAAAAGCGATTTCGGCAATAAAATTTAAAACGCGTGTAAAACATAAACCAAACGATGAAATTGGTTATTTCTTCATGTATAATGATCAACTCGATACTCCCTAGCCCCCAACAGCCTTTTTTTTCATAACACTTTAACCAGAGTGACGGGAGAGCGGCATTTCAGAAAACGTGCTTATCTCGGCGAGAAAAAGCGATTTCGGCAATAAAATTTAAAACGTGTGTAAAACATAAACCAAACGATGAAATTGGTTATTTCTTCATGTATAATGATCAACTCGATACTCCCTAGCCCCCAACAGCCTTTTTTTTCATAACACTTTAACCAGAGTGACGGGAGAGCGGCATTTCAGAAAACGTGCTTATCTCGGCGAGAAAAAGCGATTTCGGCAATAAAATTTAAAACGCGTGTAAAACATAAACCAAACGATGAAATTGGTTATTTCTTCATGTATAATGATCAACTCGATACTCCCTAGCCCCCAACAGCCTTTTTTTTCATAACACTTTAACCAGAGTGACGGGAGAGCGGCATTTCAGAAAACGTGCTTATCTCGGCGAGAAAAAGCGATTTCGGCAATAAAATTTAAAACGCGTGTAAAACATAAACCAAACGATGAAATTGGTTATTTCTTCATGTATAATGATCAACTCGATACTCCCTAGCCCCCAACAGCCTTTTTTTTCATAACACTTTAACCAGAGTGACGGGAGAGCGGCATTTCAGAAAACGTGCTTATCTCGGCGAGAAAAAGCGATTTCGGCAATAAAATTTAAAACGCGTGTAAAACATAAACCAAACGATGAAATTGGTTATTTCTTCATGTATAATGATCAACTCGATACTCCCTAGCCCCCAACAGCCTTTTTTTTCATAACACTTTAACCAGAGTGACAGGAGAGCGGCATTTCAGAAAACGTGCTTATCTCGGCGAGAAAAAGCGATTTCGGCAATAAAATTTAAAACGCGTGTAAAACATAAACCAAACGATGAAATTGGTTATTTCTTCATGTATAATGATCAACTCGAGTCGAGCTCCAGGGAGAGAGGCTGATTTTTCGCTTTTTGAGGCCGACCGACGAACCGGCGCGGGGCGGACTCAAAAGCTCGCAGAGCCGTAGGCACATAGAAAAGTTTCGCCTTTGGCTGTGAGCTCCAGGGGGAGAGGCTGGTTTTGCGTTATTTCAGGCCGGCTGGAGAACCGGCGCGGGTCGGACGCACAATCCCCGCAGAGCCGTGGGCACTTAGAAAATTTTCGCCAAGTTGGCTCTGAGCGCCTGGTACCTAATATGGAAGTATAGAGGCCGACTTTCGGGAGAGATCACGCCGCGTTAGGCTTCCAGGACCCCGGCTAAGCAATTTTACCGGGCCGCCCGGTTCTTTTTTTGAACCAGCCCGGTTCTTTTTACACTTCCAGCTGGAGCTCAGCAGCGGCTTTTGGCGCAAGATCACGCCGGGTTAGGCTTCCAGGACCTCGGCTAAGCAATTCTACCGGGCCGCCCGGTTCTTTTTTTTGAACCAGCCCGGTTCTTTTTACACTTCCAGCTGGAGCTCACGAGCGGCTTTTGGGACAAGATCACGCCGTGTTAGGCTTCCAGAGCCCCGGCTAAGCAATTTTACCAGCCCGCCCGGTTCTTTTTTTTTTAACCAGCCCGGTTCTTTTTACACTTCCAGCTGGAGCTCACGAGCGGCTTTTTGGACAATATCACGCCGGGTCAGGCTTCCAGGACCCCGGCTAAGCAATTTTACCGGGCCGCCCGGTTCTTTTTTTTAACCAGCCCGGTTCTTTTTACACTTCCAGCTGGATCTCACGAGCGGCTTTTTGGACAAGATCACGCCTGGTTAGGCTTCCAGAGCCCCGGCTAAGCAATTTTAACGGGCCGCCCGGTTCTTTTTTTTAAACAGCCCGGTTCTTTTTACACTTCCAGCTGGAGCTCAGCAGCGGCTTTTTGGACAAGATCACGCCGTGTTAGGCTTCCAGAGCCCCGGCTAAGCAATTTTACCGGGTCGCCCGGTTCTTTTTTTAACCAGCCCGGTTCTTTTTACACTTCCAGCTGGAGCTCAGCAGCGGCTTTTTGCACAGTATCACGCCGGGTTAGGCTTCCAGGACCCCGGCTAGGCAATTTTACCGGGCCGCCCGGTTCTTTTTTTTAACCAGCCCGGTTCTTTTTACACTTCCAGCTGGAGCTCAGCAGCGGCTTTTTGGACAAGATCACGCCGTGTTAGGCTTCCAGAGCCCCGGCTAAGCAATTTTACCGGGTCGCCCGGTTCTTTTTTTTAACCAGCCCGGTTCTTTTTACACTTCCAGCTGGAGCTCAGCAGCGGCTTTTTGGACAAGATCACGCCGTGTTAAGCTTCCAGAGCCCCGGCTAAGCAATTTTACCGGGTCGCCCGGTTCTTTTTTTAACCAGCCCGGTTCTTTTTACACATCCAGCTGGAGCTCAGCAGCGTGTAAAACATAAACCAAACGATGAAATTGGTTATTTCTTCATGTATAATGATCAACTCGATACTCCCTAGCCCCCAACAGCCTTTTTTTTCATAACACTTTAACCAGAGTGACGGGAGAGCGGCATTTCAGAAAACGTGCTTATCTCGGCGAGAAAAAGCGATTTCGGCAATAAAATTTAAAACGCGTGTAAAACATAAACCAAACGATGAAATTGGTAATCTCTTCATGTATAATGATCAACTCGATACTCCCTAGCCCCCAACAGCCTTTTTTTTCATAACACTTTAACCAGAGTGACGGGAGAGCGGCATTTCAGAAAACGTGCTTATCTCGGCGAGAAAAAGCGATTTCGGCAATAAAATTTAAAACGCGTGTAAAACATAAACCAAACGATGAAATTGGTTATTTCTTCATGTATAATGATCAACTCGATACTCCCTAGCCCCCAACAGCCTTTTTTTTCATAACACTTTAACCAGAGTGACGGGAGAGCGGCATTTCAGAAAACGTGCTTATCTCGGCGAGAAAAAGCGATTTCGGCAATAAAATTTAAAACGCGTGTAAAACATAAACCAAACGATGAAATTGGTTATCTCTTCATGTATAATGATCAACTCGATACTCCCTAGCCCCCAACAGCCTTTTTTTTCATAACACTTTAACCAGAGTGACGGGAGAGCGGCATTTCAGAAAACGTGCTTATCTCGGCGAGAAAAAGCGATTTCGGCAATAAAATTTAAAACGCGTGTAAAACATAAACCAAACGATGAAATTGGTTATTTCTTCATGTATAATGATCAACTCGATACTCCCTAGCCCCCAACAGCCTTTTTTTTCATAACACTTTAACCAGAGTGACGGGAGAGCGGCATTTCAGAAAACGTGCTTATCTCGGCGAGAAAAAGCGATTTCGGCAATAAAATTTAAAACGCGTGTAAAACATAAACCAAACGATGAAATTGGTTATTTCTTCATGTATAATGATCAACTCGATACTCCCTAGCCCCCAACAGCCTTTTTTTTCATAACACTTTAACCAGAGTGACGGGAGAGCGGCATTTCAGAAAACGTGCTTATCTCGGCGAGAAAAAGCGATTTCGGCAATAAAATTTAAAACGCGTGTAAAACATAAACCAAACGATGAAATTGGTTATTTCTTCATGTATAATGATCAACTCGATACTCCCTAGCCCCCAACAGCCTTTTTTTTCATAACACTTTAACCAGAGTGACGGGAGAGCGGCATTTCAGAAAACGTGCTTATCTCGGCGAGAAAAAGCGATTTCGGCAATAAAATTTAAAACGCGTGTAAAACATAAACCAAACGATGAAATTGGTAATCTCTTCATGTATAATGATCAACTCGATACTCCCTAGCCCCCAACAGCCTTTTTTTTCATAACACTTTAACCAGAGTGACGGGAGAGCGGCATTTCAGAAAACGTGCTTATCTCGGCGAGAAAAAGCGATTTCGGCAATAAAATTTAAAACGCGTGTAAAACATAAACCAAACGATGAAATTGGTTATTTCTTCATGTATAATGATCAACTCGATACTCCCTAGCCCCCAACAGCCTTTTTTTTCATAACACTTTAACCAGAGTGACGGGAGAGCGGCATTTCAGAAAACGTGCTTATCTCGGCGAGAAAAAGCGATTTCGGCAATAAAATTTAAAACGCGTGTAAAACATAAACCAAACGATGAAATTGGTTATCTCTTCATGTATAATGATCAACTCGATACTCCCTAGCCCCCAACAGCCTTTTTTTTCATAACACTTTAACCAGAGTGACGGGAGAGCGGCATTTCAGAAAACGTGCTTATCTCGGCGAGAAAAAGCGATTTCGGCAATAAAATTTAAAACGCGTGTAAAACATAAACCAAACGATGAAATTGGTTATTTCTTCATGTATAATGATCAACTCGATACTCCCTAGCCCCCAACAGCCTTTTTTTTCATAACACTTTAACCAGAGTGACGGGAGAGCGGCATTTCAGAAAACGTGCTTATCTCGGCGAGAAAAAGCGATTTCGGCAATAAAATTTAAAACGCGTGTAAAACATAAACCAAACGATGAAATTGGTTATTTCTTCATGTATAATGATCAACTCGATACTCCCTAGCCCCCAACAGCCTTTTTTTTCATAACACTTTAACCAGAGTGACGGGAGAGCGGCATTTCAGAAAACGTGCTTATCTCGGCGAGAAAAAGCGATTTCGGCAATAAAATTTAAAACGCGTGTAAAACATAAACCAAACGATGAAATTGGTTATTTCTTCATGTATAATGATCAACTCGATACTCCCTAGCCCCCAACAGCCTTTTTTTTCATAACACTTTAACCAGAGTGACGGGAGAGCGGCATTTCAGAAAACGTGCTTATCTCGGCGAGAAAAAGCGATTTCGGCAATAAAATTTAAAACGCGTGTAAAACATAAACCAAACGATGAAATTGGTTATTTCTTCATGCATAATGATCAACTCGATACTCCCTAGCCCCCAACAGCCTTTTTTTTCATAACACTTTAACCAGAGTGACGGGAGAGCGGCATTTCAGAAAACGTGCTTATCTCGGCGAGAAAAAGCGATTTCGGCAATAAAATTTAAAACGCGTGTAAAACATAAACCAAACGATGAAATTGGTTATTTCTTCATGTATAATGATCAACTCGATACTCCCTAGCCCCCAACAGCCTTTTTTTTCATAACACTTTAACCAGAGTGACGGGAGAGCGGCATTTCAGAAAACGTGCTTATCTCGGCGAGAAAAAGCGATTTCGGCAATAAAATTTAAAACGCGTGTAAAACATAAACCAAACGATGAAATTGGTTATTTCTTCATGTATAATGATCAACTCGATACTCCCTAGCCCCCAACAGCCTTTTTTTTCATAACACTTTAACCAGAGTGACGGGAGAGCGGCATTTCAGAAAACGTGCTTATCTCGGCGAGAAAAAGCGATTTCGGCAATAAAATTTAAAACGCGTGTAAAACATAAACCAAACGATGAAATTGGTTATTTCTTCATGTATAATGATCAACTCGATACTCCCTAGCCCCCAACAGCCTTTTTTTTCATAACACTTTAACCAGAGTGACGGGAGAGCGGCATTTCAGAAAACGTGCTTATCTCGGCGAGAAAAAGCGATTTCGGCAATAAAATTTAAAACGCGTGTAAAACATAAACCAGACGATGAAATTGGTAATTTCTTCATGTATAATGATCAACTCGATACTCCCTAGCCCCCAACAGCCTTTTTTTTCATAACACTTTAACCAGAGTGACGGGAGAGCGGCATTTCAGAAAACGTGCTTATCTCGGCGAGAAAAAGCGATTTCGGCAATAAAATTTAAAACGCGTGTAAAACATAAACCAAACGATGAAATTGGTTATTTCTTCATGTATAATGATCAACTCGATACTCCCTAGCCCCCAACAGCCTTTTTTTTCATAACACTTTAACCAGAGTGACGGGAGAGCGGCATTTCAGAAAACGTGCTTATCTCGGCGAGAAAAAGCGATTTCGGCAATAAAATTTAAAACGCGTGTAAAACATAAACCAAACGATGAAATTGGTAATCTCTTCATGTATAATGATCAACTCGATACTCCCTAGCCCCCAACAGCCTTTTTTTTCATAACACTTTAACCAGAGTGACGGGAGAGCGGCATTTCAGAAAACGTGCTTATCTCGGCGAGAAAAAGCGATTTCGGCAATAAAATTTAAAACGCGTGTAAAACATAAACCAAACGATGAAATTGGTTATTTCTTCATGTATAATGATCAACTCGATACTCCCTAGCCCCCAACAGCCTTTTTTTTCATAACACTTTAACCAGAGTGACGGGAGAGCGGCATTTCAGAAAACGTGCTTATCTCGGCGAGAAAAAGCGATTTCGGCAATAAAATTTAAAACGCGTGTAAAACATAAACCAAACGATGAAATTGGTTATCTCTTCATGTATAATGATCAACTCGATACTCCCTAGCCCCCAACAGCCTTTTTTTTCATAACACTTTAACCAGAGTGACGGGAGAGCGGCATTTCAGAAAACGTGCTTATCTCGGCGAGAAAAAGCGATTTCGGCAATAAAATTTAAAACGCGTGTAAAACATAAACCAAACGATGAAATTGGTTATTTCTTCATGTATAATGATCAACTCGATACTCCCTAGCCCCCAACAGCCTTTTTTTTCATAACACTTTAACCAGAGTGACGGGAGAGCGGCATTTCAGAAAACGTGCTTATCTCGGCGAGAAAAAGCGATTTCGGCAATAAAATTTAAAACGCGTGTAAAACATAAACCAAACGATGAAATTGGTTATTTCTTCATGTATAATGATCAACTCGATACTCCCTAGCCCCCAACAGCCTTTTTTTTCATAACACTTTAACCAGAGTGACGGGAGAGCGGCATTTCAGAAAACGTGCTTATCTCGGCGAGAAAAAGCGATTTCGGCAATAAAATTTAAAACGCGTGTAAAACATAAACCAAACGATGAAATTGGTTATTTCTTCATGTATAATGATCAACTCGATACTCCCTAGCCCCCAACAGCCTTTTTTTTCATAACACTTTAACCAGAGTGACGGGAGAGCGGCATTTCAGAAAACGTGCTTATCTCGGCGAGAAAAAGCGATTTCGGCAATAAAATTTAAAACGCGTGTAAAACATAAACCAAACGATGAAATTGGTTATTTCTTCATGTATAATGATCAACTCGATACTCCCTAGCCCCCAACAGCCTTTTTTTTCATAACACTTTAACCAGAGTGACGGGAGAGCGGCATTTCAGAAAACGTGCTTATCTCGGCGAGAAAAAGCGATTTCGGCAATAAAATTTAAAACGCGTGTAAAACATAAACCAAACGATGAAATTGGTTATTTCTTCATGTATAATGATCAACTCGATACTCCCTAGCCCCCAACAGCCTTTTTTTTCATAACACTTTAACCAGAGTGACGGGAGAGCGGCATTTCAGAAAACGTGCTTATCTCGGCGAGAAAAAGCGATTTCGGCAATAAAATTTAAAACGCGTGTAAAACATAAACCAAACGATGAAATTGGTTATTTCTTCATGTATAATGATCAACTCGATACTCCCTAGCCCCCAACAGCCTTTTTTTTCATAACACTTTAACCAGAGTGACGGGAGAGCGGCATTTCAGAAAACGTGCTTATCTCGGCGAGAAAAAGCTATTTCGGCAATAAAATTTAAAACGCGTGTAAAACATAAACCAAACGATGAAATTGGTAATTTCTTCATGTATAATGATCAACTCGATACTCCCTAGCCCCCAACAGCCTTTTTTTTCATAACACTTTAACCAGAGTGACGGGAGAGCGGCATTTCAGAAAACGTGCTTATCTCGGCGAGAAAAAGCGATTTCGGCAATAAAATTTAAAACGCGTGTAAAACATAAACCAAACGATGAAATTGGTTATTTCTTCATGTATAATGATCAACTCGATACTCCCTAGCCCCCAACAGCCTTTTTTTTCATAACATTTTAACCAGAGTGACGGGAGAGCGGCATTTCAGAAAACGTGCTTATCTCGGCGAGAAAAAGCGATTTCGGCAATAAAATTTAAAACGCGTGTAAAACATAAACCAAACGATGAAATTGGTTATTTCTTCATGTATAATGATCAACTCGATACTCCCTAGCCCCCAACAGCCTTTTTTTTCATTACACTTTAACCAGAGTGACGGGAGAGCGGCATTTCAGAAAACGTGCTTATCTCGGCGAGAAAAAGCGATTTCGGCAATAAAATTTAAAACGCGTGTAAAACATAAACCAAACGATGAAATTGGTTATTTCTTCATGTATAATGATCAACTCGATACTCCCTAGCCCCCAACAGCCTTTTTTTTCATAACACTTTAACCAGAGTGACGGGAGAGCGGCATTTCAGAAAACGTGCTTATCTCGGCGAGAAAAAGCGATTTCGGCAATAAAATTTAAAACGCGTGTAAAACATAAACCAAACGATGAAATTGGTTATTTCTTCATGTATAATGATCAACTCGATACTCCCTAGCCCCCAACAGCCTTTTTTTTCATAACACTTTAACCAGAGTGACGGGAGAGCGGCATTTCAGAAAACGTGCTTATCTCGGCGAGAAAAAGCGATTTCGGCAATAAAATTTAAAACGCGTGTAAAACATAAACCAAACGATGAAATTGGTTATTTCTTCATGTATAATGATCAACTCGATACTCCCTAGCCCCCAACAGCCTTTTTTTTCATAACACTTTAACCAGAGTGACGGGAGAGCGGCATTTCAGAAAACGTGCTTATCTCGGCGAGAAAAAGCGATTTCGGCAATAAAATTTAAAACGCGTGTAAAACATAAACCAAACGATGAAATTGGTTATTTCTTCATGTATAATGATCAACTCGATACTCCCTAGCCCCCAACAGCCTTTTTTTTCATAACACTTTAACCAGAGTGACGGGAGAGCGGCATTTCAGAAAACGTGCTTATCTCGGCGAGAAAAAGCGATTTCGGCAATAAAATTTAAAACGCGTGTAAAACATAAACCAAACGATGAAATTGGTTATTTCTTCATGTATAATGATCAACTCGATACTCCCTAGCCCCCAACAGCCTTTTTTTTCATAACACTTTAACCAGAGTGACGGGAGAGCGGCATTTCAGAAAACGTGCTTATCTCGGCGAGAAAAAGCGATTTCGGCAATAAAATTTAAAACGCGTGTAAAACATAAACCAAACGATGAAATTGGTTATTTCTTCATGTATAATGATCAACTCGATACTCCCTAGCCCCCAACAGCCTTTTTTTTCATAACACTTTAACCAGAGTGACGGGAGAGCGGCATTTCAGAAAACGTGCTTATCTCGGCGAGAAAAAGCGATTTCGGCAATAAAATTTAAAACGTGTGTAAAACATAAACCAAACGATGAAATTGGTTATTTCTTCATGTATAATGATCAACTCGATACTCCCTAGCCCCCAACAGCCTTTTTTTTCATAACACTTTAACCAGAGTGACGGGAGAGCGGCATTTCAGAAAACGTGCTTATCTCGGCGAGAAAAAGCGATTTCGGCAATAAAATTTAAAACGCGTGTAAAACATAAACCAAACGATGAAATTGGTTATTTCTTCATGTATAATGATCAACTCGATACTCCCTAGCCCCCAACAGCCTTTTTTTTCATAACACTTTAACCAGAGTGACGGGAGAGCGGCATTTCAGAAAACGTGCTTATCTCGGCGAGAAAAAGCGATTTCGGCAATAAAATTTAAAACGCGTGTAAAACATAAACCAAACGATGAAATTGGTTATTTCTTCATGTATAATGATCAACTCGATACTCCCTAGCCCCCAACAGCCTTTTTTTTCATAACACTTTAACCAGAGTGACGGGAGAGCGGCATTTCAGAAAACGTGCTTATCTCGGCGAGAAAAAGCGATTTCGGCAATAAAATTTAAAACGCGTGTAAAACATAAACCAAACGATGAAATTGGTTATTTCTTCATGTATAATGATCAACTCGATACTCCCTAGCCCCCAACAGCCTTTTTTTTCATAACACTTTAACCAGAGTGACGGGAGAGCGGCATTTCAGAAAACGTGCTTATCTCGGCGAGAAAAAGCGATTTCGGCAATAAAATTTAAAACGCGTGTAAAACATAAACCAAACGATGAAATTGGTTATTTCTTCATGTATAATGATCAACTCGATACTCCCTAGCCCCCAACAGCCTTTTTTTTCATAACACTTTAACCAGAGTGACGGGAGAGCGGCATTTCAGAAAACGTGCTTATCTCGGCGAGAAAAAGCGATTTCGGCAATAAAATTTAAAACGCGTGTAAAACATAAACCAAACGATGAAATTGGTTATTTCTTCATGTATAATGATCAACTCGATACTCCCTAGCCCCCAACAGCCTTTTTTTTCATAACACTTTAACCAGAGTGACGGGAGAGCGGCATTTCAGAAAACGTGCTTATCTCGGCGAGAAAAAGCGATTTCGGCAATAAAATTTAAAACGTGTGTAAAACATAAACCAAACGATGAAATTGGTTATTTCTTCATGTATAATGATCAACTCGATACTCCCTAGCCCCCAACAGCCTTTTTTTTTCATAACACTTTAACCAGAGTGACGGGAGAGCGGCATTTCAGAAAACGTGCTTATCTCGGCGAGAAAAAGCGATTTCGGCAATAAAATTTAAAACGCGTGTAAAACATAAACCAAACGATGAAATTGGTTATTTCTTCATGTATAATGATCAACTCGATACTCCCTAGCCCCCAACAGCCTTTTTTTTCATAACACTTTAACCAGAGTGACGGGAGAGCGGCATTTCAGAAAACGTGCTTATCTCGGCGAGAAAAAGCGATTTCGGCAATAAAATTTAAAACGCGTGTAAAACATAAACCAAACGATGAAATTGGTTATTTCTTCATGTATAATGATCAACTCGATACTCCCTAGCCCCCAACAGCCTTTTTTTTCATAACACTTTAACCAGAGTGACGGGAGAGCGGCATTTCAGAAAACGTGCTTATCTCGGCGAGAAAAAGCGATTTCGGCAATAAAATTTAAAACGCGTGTAAAACATAAACCAAACGATGAAATTGGTTATTTCTTCATGTATAATGATCAACTCGATACTCCCTAGCCCTCAACAGCCTTTTTTTTCAAAACACTTTAACCAGAGTGACGGGAGAGCGGCATTTCAGAAAATGTGCTTATCTCGGCGAGAAAAAGCGATTTCGGCAATAAAATTTAAAACGCGTGTAAAACATAAACCAAACGATGAAATTGGTTATTTCTTCATGTATAATGATCAACTCGATACTCCCTAGCCCCCAACAGCCTTTTTTTTCATAACACTTTAACCAGAGTGACGGGAGAGCGGCATTTCAGAAAACGTGCTTATCTCGGCGAGAAAAAGCGATTTCGGCAATAAAATTTAAAACGCGTGTAAAACATAAACCAAACGATGAAATTGGTTATTTCTTCATGTATAATGATCAACTCGAGTCGAGCTCCAGGGAGAGAGGCTGATTTTTCGCTTTTTGAGGCCGACCGACGAACCGGCGCGGGGCGGACTCAAAAGCTCGCAGAGCCGTAGGCACATAGAAAAGTTTCGCCTTTGGCTGTGAGCTCCAGGGGGAGAGGCTGGTTTTGCGTTATTTCAGGCCGGCTGGAGAACCGGCGCGGGTCGGACGCACAATCCCCGCAGAGCCGTGGGCACTTAGAAAATTTTCGCCAAGTTGGCTCTGAGCGCCTGGTACCTAATATGGAAGTATAGAGGCCGACTTTCGGGCAAGATCACGCCGCGTTAGGCTTCCAGGACCCCGGCTAAGCAATTTTACCGGGCCGCCCGGTTCTTTTTTTGAACCAGCCCGGTTCTTTTTACACTTCCAGCTGGAGCTCAGCAGCGGCTTTTGGCGCAAGATCACGCCGGGTTAGGCTTCCAGGACCTCGGCTAAGCAATTCTACCGGGCCGCCCGGTTCTTTTTTTGAACCAGCCCGGTTCTTTTTACACTTCCAGCTGGAGCTCACGAGCGGCTTTTGGGACAAGATCACGCCGTGTTAGGCTTCCAGAGCCCCGGCTAAGCAATTTTACCGGCCCGCCCGGTTCTTTTTTTTTTAACCAGCCCGGTTCTTTTTACACTTCCAGCTGGAGCTCACGAGCGGCTTTTTGGACAATATCACGCCGGGTCAGGCTTCCAGGACCCCGGCTAAGCAATTTTAGCGGGCCGCCCGGTTCTTTTTTTTAACCAGCCCGGTTCTTTTTACACTTCCAGCTGGAGCTCACGAGCGGCTTTTTGGACAAGATCACGCCTGGTTAGGCTTCCAGAGCCCCGGCTAAGCAATTTTAACGGGCCGCCCGGTTCTTTTTTTTAAACAGCCCGGTTCTTTTTACACTTCCAGCTGGAGCTCAGCAGCGGCTTTTTGGACAAGATCACGCCGTGTTAGGCTTCCAGAGCCCCGGCTAAGCAATTTTACCGGGTCGCCCGGTTCTTTTTTTAACCAGCCCGGTTCTTTTTACACTTCCAGCTGGAGCTCAGCAGCGGCTTTTTGCACAGTATCACGCCGGGTTAGGCTTCCAGGACCCCGGCTAGGCAATTTTACCGGGCCGCCCGGTTCTTTTTTTTAACCAGCCCGGTTCTTTTTACACTTCCAGCTGGAGCTCAGCAGCGGCTTTTTGGACAAGATCACGCCGTGTTAGGCTTCCAGAGCCCCGGCTAAGCAATTTTACCGGGTCGCCCGGTTCTTTTTTTTAACCAGCCCGGTTCTTTTTACACTTCCAGCTGGAGCTCAGCAGCGGCTTTTTGGACAAGATCACGCCGTGTTAAGCTTCCAGAGCCCCGGCTAAGCAATTTTACCGGGTCGCCCGGTTCTTTTTTTAACCAGCCCGGTTCTTTTTACACATCCAGCTGGAGCTCAGCAGCGTGTAAAACATAAACCAAACGATGAAATTGGTTATTTCTTCATGTATAATGATCAACTCGATACTCCCTAGCCCCCAACAGCCTTTTTTTTCATAACACTTTAACCAGAGTGACGGGAGAGCGGCATTTCAGAAAACGTGCTTATCTCGGCGAGAAAAAGCGATTTCGGCAATAAAATTTAAAACGCGTGTAAAACATAAACCAAACGATGAAATTGGTAATTTCTTCATGTATAATAATCAACTCGATACTCCCTAGCCCCCAACAGCCTTTTTTTTCATAACACTTTAACCAGAGTGACGGGAGAGCGGCATTTCAGAAAACGTGCTTATCTCGGCGAGAAAAAGCGATTTCGGCAATAAAATTTAAAACGCGTGTAAAACATAAACCAAACGATGAAATTGGTTATTTCTTCATGTATAATGATCAACTCGATACTCCCTAGCCCCCAACTGCCTTTTTTTTCATAACACTTTAACCAGAGTGACGGGAGAGCGGCATTTCAGAAAACGTGCTTATCTCGGCGAGAAAAAGCGATTTCGGCAATAAAATTTAAAACGCGTGTAAAACATAAACCAAACGATGAAATTGGTTATTTCTTCATGTATAATGATCAACTCGATACTCCCTAGCCCCCAACAGCCTTTTTTTTCATAACACTTTAACCAGAGTGACGGGAGAGCGGCATTTCAGAAAACGTGCTTATCTCGGCGAGAAAAAGCGATTTCCGTAATAAAATTTAAAACGCGTGAAAAACATAAACCAAACGATGAAATTGGTTATTTCTTCATGTATAATGATCAACTCGATACTCCCTAGCCCCCAACAGCCTTTTTTTTCATAACACTTTAACCAGAGTGACGGGAGAGCGGCATTTCAGAAAACGTGCTTATCTCGGCGAGAAAAAGCGATTTCGGCAATAAAATTTAAAACGCGTGTAAAACATAAACCAAACGATGAAATTGGTTATTTCTTCATGTATAATGATCAACTCGATACTCCCTAGCCCCCAACAGCCTTTTTTTTCATAACACTTTAACCAGAGTAACGGGAGAGCGGCATTTCAGAAAACGTGCTTATCTCGGCGAGAAAAAGCGATTTCGGCAATAAAATTTAAAACGCGTGTAAAACATAAACCAAACGATGAAATTGGTTATTTCTTCATGTATAATGATCAACTCGATACTCCCTAGCCCCCAACAGCCTTTTTTTTCATAACACTTTAACCAGAGTGACGGGAGAGCGGCATTTCAGAAAACGTGCTTATCTCGGCGAGAAAAAGCGATTTCGGCAATAAAATTTAAAACGCGTGTAAAACATAAACCAAACGATGAAATTGGTTATTTCTTCATGTATAATGATCAACTCGATACTCCCTAGCCCCCAACAGCCTTTTTTTTCATAACACTTTAACCAGAGTGACGGGAGAGCGGCATTTCAGAAAACGTGCTTATCTCGGCGAGAAAAAGCGATTTCGGCAATAAAATTTAAAACGCGTGTAAAACATAAACCGAACGATGAAATTGGTTATTTCTTCATGTATAATGATCAACTCGATACTCCCTAGCCCCCAACAGCCTTTTTTTTCATAACACTTTAACCAGAGTGACGGGAGAGCGGCATTTCAGAAAACGTGCTTATCTCGGCGAGAAAAAGCGATTTCGGCAATAAAATTTAAAACGCGTGTAAAACATAAACCAAACGATGAAATTGGTTATTTCTTCATGTATAATGATCAACTCGATACTCCCTAGCCCCCAACAGCCTTTTTTTTCATAACACTTTAACCAGAGTGATGGGAGAGCGGCATTTCAGAAAACGTGCTTATCTCGGCGAGAAAAAGCGATTTCGGCAATAAAATTTAAAACGCGTGTAAAACATAAACCAAACGATGAAATTGGTTATTTCTTCATGTATAATGATCAACTCGATACTCCCTAGCCCCCAACTGCCTTTTTTTTCATAACACTTTAACCAGAGTGACGGGAGAGCGGCATTTCAGAAAACGTGCTTATCTCGGCGAGAAAAAGCGATTTCGGCAATAAAATTTAAAACGCGTGTAAAACATAAACCAAACGATGAAATTGGTTATTTCTTCATGTATAATGATCAACTCGATACTCCCTAGCCCCCAACAGCCTTTTTTTTCATAACACTTTAACCAGAGTGACGGGAGAGCGGCATTTCAGAAAACGTGCTTATCTCGGCGAGAAAAAGCGATTTCGGCAATAAAATTTAAAACGCGTGTAAAACATAAACCAAACGATGAAATTGGTTATTTCTTCATGTATAATGATCAACTCGATACTCCCTAGCCCCCAACAGCCTTTTTTTTCATAACACTTTAACCAGAGTGACGGGAGAGCGGCATTTCAGAAAACGTGCTTATCTCGGCGAGAAAAAGCGATTTCGGCAATAAAATTTAAAACGCGTGTAAAACATAAACCAAACGATGAAATTGGTTATTTCTTCATGTATAATGATCAACTCGATACTCCCTAGCCCCCAACTGCCTTTTTTTTCATAACACTTTAACCAGAGTGACGGGAGAGCGGCATTTCAGAAAACGTGCTTATCTCGGCGAGAAAAAGCGTTCGGCAATAAAATTTAAAACGCGTGTAAAACATAAACCAAACGATGAAATTGGTTATTTCTTCATGTATAATGATCAACTCGATACTCCCTAGCCCCCAACAGCCTTTTTTTTCATAACACTTTAACCAGAGTGACGGGAGAGCGGCATTTCAGAAAACGTGCTTATCTCGGCGAGAAAAAGCGATTTCGGCAATAAAATTTAAAACGCGTGTAAAACATAAACCAAACGATGAAATTGGTTATTTCTTCATGTATAATGATCAACTCGATACTCCCTAGCCCCCAACAGCCTTTTTTTTCATAACACTTTAACCAGAGTGACGGGAGAGCGGCATTTCAGAAAACGTGCTTATCTCGGCGAGAAAAAGCGATTTCGGCAATAAAATTTAAAACGCGTGTAAAACATAAACCAAACGATGAAATTGGTTATTTCTTCATGTATAATGATCAACTCGATACTCCCTAGCCCCCAACAGCCTTTTTTTTCATAACACTTTAACCAGAGTGACGGGAGAGCGGCATTTCAGAAAACGTGCTTATCTCGGCGAGAAAAAGCGATTTCGGCAATAAAATTTAAAACGCGTGTAAAACATAAACCAAACGATGAAATTGGTTATTTCTTCATGTATAATGATCAACTCGATACTCCCTAGCCCCCAACAGCCTTTTTTTTCATAACACTTTAACCAGAGTGACGGGAGAGCGGCATTTCAGAAAACGTGCTTATCTCGGCGAGAAAAAGCGATTTCGGCAATAAAATTTAAAACGCGTGTAAAACATAAACCAAACGATGAAATTGGTTATTTCTTCATGTATAATGATCAACTCGATACTCCCTAGCCCCCAACAGCCTTTTTTTTCATAACACTTTAACCAGAGTGACGGGAGAGCGGCATTTCAGAAAACGTGCTTATCTCGGCGAGAAAAAGCGATTTCGGCAATAAAATTTAAAACGCGTGTAAAACATAAACCAAACGATGAAATTGGTTATTTCTTCATGTATAATGATCAACTCGATACTCCCTAGCCCCCAACAGCCTTTTTTTTCATAACACTTTAACCAGAGTGACGGGAGAGCGGCATTTCAGAAAACGTGCTTATCTCGGCGAGAAAAAGCGATTTCGGCAATAAAATTTAAAACGCGTGTAAAACATAAACCAAACGATGAAATTGGTTATTTCTTCATGTATAATGATCAACTCGATACTCCCTAGCCCCCAACAGCCTTTTTTTTCATAACACTTTAACCAGAGTGACGGGAGAGCGGCATTTCAGAAAACGTGCTTATCTCGGCGAGAAAAAGCGATTTCGGCAATAAAATTTAAAACGTGTGTAAAACATAAACCAAACGATGAAATTGGTTATTTCTTCATGTATAATGATCAACTCGATACTCCCTAGCCCCCAACAGCCTTTTTTTTTCATAACACTTTAACCAGAGTGACGGGAGAGCGGCATTTCAGAAAACGTGCTTATCTCGGCGAGAAAAAGCGATTTCGGCAATAAAATTTAAAACGCGTGTAAAACATAAACCAAACGATGAAATTGGTTATTTCTTCATGTATAATGATCAACTCGATACTCCCTAGCCCCCAACAGCCTTTTTTTTCATAACACTTTAACCAGAGTGACGGGAGAGCGGCATTTCAGAAAACGTGCTTATCTCGGCGAGAAAAAGCGATTTCGGCAATAAAATTTAAAACGCGTGTAAAACATAAACCAAACGATGAAATTGGTTATTTCTTCATGTATAATGATCAACTCGATACTCCCTAGCCCCCAACAGCCTTTTTTTTCATAACACTTTAACCAGAGTGACGGGAGAGCGGCATTTCAGAAAACGTGCTTATCTCGGCGAGAAAAAGCGATTTCGGCAATAAAATTTAAAACGCGTGTAAAACATAAACCAAACGATGAAATTGGTTATTTCTTCATGTATAATGATCAACTCGATACTCCCTAGCCCTCAACAGCCTTTTTTTTCAAAACACTTTAACCAGAGTGACGGGAGAGCGGCATTTCAGAAAATGTGCTTATCTCGGCGAGAAAAAGCGATTTCGGCAATAAAATTTAAAACGCGTGTAAAACATAAACCAAACGATGAAATTGGTTATTTCTTCATGTATAATGATCAACTCGATACTCCCTAGCCCCCAACAGCCTTTTTTTTCATAACACTTTAACCAGAGTGACGGGAGAGCGGCATTTCAGAAAACGTGCTTATCTCGGCGAGAAAAAGCGATTTCGGCAATAAAATTTAAAACGCGTGTAAAACATAAACCAAACGATGAAATTGGTTATTTCTTCATGTATAATGATCAACTCGAGTCGAGCTCCAGGGAGAGAGGCTGATTTTTCGCTTTTTGAGGCCGACCGACGAACCGGCGCGGGGCGGACTCAAAAGCTCGCAGAGCCGTAGGCACATAGAAAAGTTTCGCCTTTGGCTGTGAGCTCCAGGGGGAGAGGCTGGTTTTGCGTTATTTCAGGCCGGCTGGAGAACCGGCGCGGGTCGGACGCACAATCCCCGCAGAGCCGTGGGCACTTAGAAAATTTTCGCCAAGTTGGCTCTGAGCGCCTGGTACCTAATATGGAAGTATAGAGGCCGACTTTCGGGCAAGATCACGCCGCGTTAGGCTTCCAGGACCCCGGCTAAGCAATTTTACCGGGCCGCCCGGTTCTTTTTTTGAACCAGCCCGGTTCTTTTTACACTTCCAGCTGGAGCTCAGCAGCGGCTTTTGGCGCAAGATCACGCCGGGTTAGGCTTCCAGGACCTCGGCTAAGCAATTCTACCGGGCCGCCCGGTTCTTTTTTTGAACCAGCCCGGTTCTTTTTACACTTCCAGCTGGAGCTCACGAGCGGCTTTTGGGACAAGATCACGCCGTGTTAGGCTTCCAGAGCCCCGGCTAAGCAATTTTACCGGCCCGCCCGGTTCTTTTTTTTTTAACCAGCCCGGTTCTTTTTACACTTCCAGCTGGAGCTCACGAGCGGCTTTTTGGACAATATCACGCCGGGTCAGGCTTCCAGGACCCCGGCTAAGCAATTTTAGCGGGCCGCCCGGTTCTTTTTTTTAACCAGCCCGGTTCTTTTTACACTTCCAGCTGGAGCTCACGAGCGGCTTTTTGGACAAGATCACGCCTGGTTAGGCTTCCAGAGCCCCGGCTAAGCAATTTTAACGGGCCGCCCGGTTCTTTTTTTTAAACAGCCCGGTTCTTTTTACACTTCCAGCTGGAGCTCAGCAGCGGCTTTTTGGACAAGATCACGCCGTGTTAGGCTTCCAGAGCCCCGGCTAAGCAATTTTACCGGGTCGCCCGGTTCTTTTTTTAACCAGCCCGGTTCTTTTTACACTTCCAGCTGGAGCTCAGCAGCGGCTTTTTGCACAGTATCACGCCGGGTTAGGCTTCCAGGACCCCGGCTAGGCAATTTTACCGGGCCGCCCGGTTCTTTTTTTTAACCAGCCCGGTTCTTTTTACACTTCCAGCTGGAGCTCAGCAGCGGCTTTTTGGACAAGATCACGCCGTGTTAGGCTTCCAGAGCCCCGGCTAAGCAATTTTACCGGGTCGCCCGGTTCTTTTTTTTAACCAGCCCGGTTCTTTTTACACTTCCAGCTGGAGCTCAGCAGCGGCTTTTTGGACAAGATCACGCCGTGTTAAGCTTCCAGAGCCCCGGCTAAGCAATTTTACCGGGTCGCCCGGTTCTTTTTTTAACCAGCCCGGTTCTTTTTACACATCCAGCTGGAGCTCAGCAGCGTGTAAAACATAAACCAAACGATGAAATTGGTTATTTCTTCATGTATAATGATCAACTCGATACTCCCTAGCCCCCAACAGCCTTTTTTTTCATAACACTTTAACCAGAGTGACGGGAGAGCGGCATTTCAGAAAACGTGCTTATCTCGGCGAGAAAAAGCGATTTCGGCAATAAAATTTAAAACGCGTGTAAAACATAAACCAAACGATGAAATTGGTAATTTCTTCATGTATAATAATCAACTCGATACTCCCTAGCCCCCAACAGCCTTTTTTTTCATAACACTTTAACCAGAGTGACGGGAGAGCGGCATTTCAGAAAACGTGCTTATCTCGGCGAGAAAAAGCGATTTCGGCAATAAAATTTAAAACGCGTGTAAAACATAAACCAAACGATGAAATTGGTTATTTCTTCATGTATAATGATCAACTCGATACTCCCTAGCCCCCAACTGCCTTTTTTTTCATAACACTTTAACCAGAGTGACGGGAGAGCGGCATTTCAGAAAACGTGCTTATCTCGGCGAGAAAAAGCGATTTCGGCAATAAAATTTAAAACGCGTGTAAAACATAAACCAAACGATGAAATTGGTTATTTCTTCATGTATAATGATCAACTCGATACTCCCTAGCCCCCAACAGCCTTTTTTTTCATAACACTTTAACCAGAGTGACGGGAGAGCGGCATTTCAGAAAACGTGCTTATCTCGGCGAGAAAAAGCGATTTCCGTAATAAAATTTAAAACGCGTGAAAAACATAAACCAAACGATGAAATTGGTTATTTCTTCATGTATAATGATCAACTCGATACTCCCTAGCCCCCAACAGCCTTTTTTTTCATAACACTTTAACCAGAGTGACGGGAGAGCGGCATTTCAGAAAACGTGCTTATCTCGGCGAGAAAAAGCGATTTCGGCAATAAAATTTAAAACGCGTGTAAAACATAAACCAAACGATGAAATTGGTTATTTCTTCATGTATAATGATCAACTCGATACTCCCTAGCCCCCAACAGCCTTTTTTTTCATAACACTTTAACCAGAGTAACGGGAGAGCGGCATTTCAGAAAACGTGCTTATCTCGGCGAGAAAAAGCGATTTCGGCAATAAAATTTAAAACGCGTGTAAAACATAAACCAAACGATGAAATTGGTTATTTCTTCATGTATAATGATCAACTCGATACTCCCTAGCCCCCAACAGCCTTTTTTTTCATAACACTTTAACCAGAGTGACGGGAGAGCGGCATTTCAGAAAACGTGCTTATCTCGGCGAGAAAAAGCGATTTCGGCAATAAAATTTAAAACGCGTGTAAAACATAAACCAAACGATGAAATTGGTTATTTCTTCATGTATAATGATCAACTCGATACTCCCTAGCCCCCAACAGCCTTTTTTTTCATAACACTTTAACCAGAGTGACGGGAGAGCGGCATTTCAGAAAACGTGCTTATCTCGGCGAGAAAAAGCGATTTCGGCAATAAAATTTAAAACGCGTGTAAAACATAAACCGAACGATGAAATTGGTTATTTCTTCATGTATAATGATCAACTCGATACTCCCTAGCCCCCAACAGCCTTTTTTTTCATAACACTTTAACCAGAGTGACGGGAGAGCGGCATTTCAGAAAACGTGCTTATCTCGGCGAGAAAAAGCGATTTCGGCAATAAAATTTAAAACGCGTGTAAAACATAAACCAAACGATGAAATTGGTTATTTCTTCATGTATAATGATCAACTCGATACTCCCTAGCCCCCAACAGCCTTTTTTTTCATAACACTTTAACCAGAGTGATGGGAGAGCGGCATTTCAGAAAACGTGCTTATCTCGGCGAGAAAAAGCGATTTCGGCAATAAAATTTAAAACGCGTGTAAAACATAAACCAAACGATGAAATTGGTTATTTCTTCATGTATAATGATCAACTCGATACTCCCTAGCCCCCAACTGCCTTTTTTTTCATAACACTTTAACCAGAGTGACGGGAGAGCGGCATTTCAGAAAACGTGCTTATCTCGGCGAGAAAAAGCGATTTCGGCAATAAAATTTAAAACGCGTGTAAAACATAAACCAAGCGATGAAATTGGTTATTTCTTCATGTATAATGATCAACTCGATACTCCCTAGCCCCCAACAGCCTTTTTTTTCATAACACTTTAACCAGAGTGACGGGAGAGCGGCATTTCAGAAAACGTGCTTATCTCGGCGAGAAAAAGCGATTTCGGCAATAAAATTTAAAACGCGTGTAAAACATAAACCAAACGATGAAATTGGTTATTTCTTCATGTATAATGATCAACTCGATACTCCCTAGCCCCCAACAGCCTTTTTTTTCATAACACTTTAACCAGAGTGACGGGAGAGCGGCATTTCAGAAAACGTGCTTATCTCGGCGAGAAAAAGCGATTTCGGCAATAAAATTTAAAACGCGTGTAAAACATAAACCAAACGATGAAATTGGTTATTTCTTCATGTATAATGATCAACTCGATACTCCCTAGCCCCCAACTGCCTTTTTTTTCATAACACTTTAACCAGAGTGACGGGAGAGCGGCATTTCAGAAAACGTGCTTATCTCGGCGAGAAAAAGCGTTCGGCAATAAAATTTAAAACGCGTGTAAAACATAAACCAAACGATGAAATTGGTTATTTCTTCATGTATAATGATCAACTCGATACTCCCTAGCCCCCAACAGCCTTTTTTTTCATAACACTTTAACCAGAGTGACGGGAGAGCGGCATTTCAGAAAACGTGCTTATCTCGGCGAGAAAAAGCGATTTCGGCAATAAAATTTAAAACGCGTGTAAAACATAAACCAAACGATGAAATTGGTTATTTCTTCATGTATAATGATCAACTCGATACTCCCTAGCCCCCAACAGCCTTTTTTTTCATAACACTTTAACCAGAGTGACGGGAGAGCGGCATTTCAGAAAACGTGCTTATCTCGGCGAGAAAAAGCGATTTCCGTAATAAAATTTAAAACGCGTGTAAAACATAAACCAAACGATGAAATTGGTAATTTCTTCATGTATAATGATCAACTCGATACTCCCTAGCCCCCAACAGCCTTTTTTTTCATAACACTTTAACCAGAGTGACGGGAGAGCGGCATTTCAGAAAACGTGCTTATCTCGGCGAGAAAAAGCGATTTCGGCAATAAAATTTAAAACGCGTGTAAAACATAAACCAAACGATGAAATTGGTTATTTCTTCATGTATAATGATCAACTCGATACTCCCTAGCCCCCAACAGCCTTTTTTTTCATAACACTTTAACCAGAGTGACGGGAGAGCGGCATTTCAGAAAACGTGCTTATCTCGGCGAGAAAAAGCGATTTCGGCAATAAAATTTAAAACGCGTGTAAAACATAAACCAAACGATGAAATTGGTTATTTCTTCATGTATAATGATCAACTCGATACTCCCTAGCCCCCAACAGCCTTTTTTTTCATAACACTTTAACCAGAGTGACGGGAGAGCGGCATTTCAGAAAACGTGCTTATCTCGGCGAGAAAAAGCGATTTCGGCAATAAAATTTAAAACGCGTGTAAAACATAAACCAAACGATGAAATTGGTTATTTCTTCATGTATAATGATCAACTCGATACTCCCTAGCCCTCAACAGCCTTTTTTTTCAAAACACTTTAACCAGAGTGACGGGAGAGCGGCATTTCAGAAAATGTGCTTATCTCGGCGAGAAAAAGCGATTTCGGCAATAAAATTTAAAACGCGTGTAAAACATAAACCAAACGATGAAATTGGTTATTTCTTCATGTATAATGATCAACTCGATACTCCCTAGCCCCCAACAGCCTTTTTTTTCATAACACTTTAACCAGAGTGACGGGAGAGCGGCATTTCAGAAAACGTGCTTATCTCGGCGAGAAAAAGCGATTTCGGCAATAAAATTTAAAACGCGTGTAAAACATAAACCAAACGATGAAATTGGTTATTTCTTCATGTATAATGATCAACTCGATACTCCCTAGCCCCCAACAGCCTTTTTTTTCATAACACTTTAACCAGAGTGACGGGAGAGCGGCATTTCAGAAAACGTGCTTATCTCGGCGAGAAAAAGCGATTTCGGCAATAAAATTTAAAACGCGTGTAAAACATAAACCAAACGATGAAATTGGTTATTTCTTCATGTATAATGATCAACTCGATACTCCCTAGCCCCCAACAGCCTTTTTTTTCATAACACTTTAACCAGAGTGACGGGAGAGCGGCATTTCAGAAAACGTGCTTATCTCGGCGAGAAAAAGCGATTTCGGCAATAAAATTTAAAATGCGTGTAAAACATAAACCAAACGATGAAATTGGTTATTTCTTCATGTATAATGATCAACTCGATACTCCCTAGCCCCCAACAGCCTTTTTTTTCATAACACTTTAACCAGAGTGACGGGAGAGCGGCATTTCAGAAAACGTGCTTATCTCGGCGAGAAAAAGCGATTTCGGCAATAAAATTTAAAACGTGTGTAAAACATAAACCAAACGATGAAATTGGTTATTTCTTCATGTATAATGATCAACTCGATACTCCCTAGCCCCCAACAGCCTTTTTTTTCATAACACTTTAACCAGAGTGACGGGAGAGCGGCATTTCAGAAAACGTGCTTATCTCGGCGAGAAAAAGCGATTTCGGCAATAAAATTTAAAACGCGTGTAAAACATAAACCAAACGATGAAATTGGTTATTTCTTCATGTATAATGATCAACTCGATACTCCCTAGCCCCCAACAGCCTTTTTTTTCATAACACTTTAACCAGAGTGACGGGAGAGCGGCATTTCAGAAAACGTGCTTATCTCGGCGAGAAAAAGCGATTTCGGCAATAAAATTTAAAACTCGTGTAAAACATAAACCAAACGATGAAATTGGTTATTTTTTCATGTATAATGATCAACTCGATACTCCCTAGCCCCCAACAGCCTTTTTTTTCATAACACTTTAACCAGAGTGACGGGAGAGCGGCATTTCAGAAAACGTGCTTATCTCGGCGAGAAAAAGCGATTTCGGCAATAAAATTTAAAACGCGTGTAAAACATAAACCAAACGATGAAATTGGTTATTTCTTCATGTATAATGATCAACTCGATACTCCCTAGCCCCCAACAGCCTTTTTTTTCATAACACTTTAACCAGAGTGACGGGAGAGCGGCATTTCAGAAAACGTGCTTATCTCGGCGAGAAAAAGCGATTTCGGCAATAAAATTTAAAACGCGTGTAAAACATAAACCAAACGATGAAATTGGTTATTTCTTCATGTATAATGATCAACTCGATACTCCCTAGCCCCCAACAGCCTTTTTTTTCATAACACTTTAACCAGAGTGACGGGAGAGCGGCATTTCAGAAAACGTGCTTATCTCGGCGAGAAAAAGCGATTTCGGCAATAAAATTTAAAACGCGTGTAAAACATAAACCAAACGATGAAATTGGTTATTTCTTCATGTATAATGATCAACTCGATACTCCCTAGCCCCCAACAGCCTTTTTTTTCATAACACTTTAACCAGAGTGACGGGAGAGCGGCATTTCAGAAAACGTGCTTATCTCGGCGAGAAAAAGCGATTTCGGCAATAAAATTTAAAACGCGTGTAAAACATAAACCAAACGATGAAATTGGTTATTTCTTCATGTATAATGATCAACTCGATACTCCCTAGCCCCCAACAGCCTTTTTTTTCATAACACTTTAACCAGAGTGACGGGAGAGCGGCATTTCAGAAAACGTGCTTATCTCGGCGAGAAAAAGCGATTTCGGCAATAAAATTTAAAACGCGTTTAAAACATAAACCAAACGATGAAATTGGTAATTTCTTCATGTATAATGATCAACTCGATACTCCCTAGCCCCCAACAGCCTTTTTTTTCATAACACTTTAACCAGAGTGACGGGAGAGCGGCATTTCAGAAAACGTGCTTATCTCGGCGAGAAAAAGCGATTTCGGCAATAAAATTTAAAACGCGTGTAAAACATAAACCAAACGATGAAATTGGTTATTTCTTCATGTATAATGATCAACTCGATACTCCCTAGCCCCCAACAGCCTTTTTTTTCATAACACTTTAACCAGAGTGACGGGAGAGCGGCATTTCAGAAAACGTGCTTATCTCGGCGAGAAAAAGCGATTTCGGCAATAAAATTTAAAACGCGTGTAAAACATAAACCAAACGATGAAATTGGTTATTTCTTCATGTATAATGATCAACTCGATACTCCCTAGCCCCCAACAGCCTTTTTTTTCATAACACTTTAACCAGAGTGACGGGAGAGCGGCATTTCAGAAAACGTGCTTATCTCGGCGAGAAAAAGCGATTTCGGCAATAAAATTTAAAACGCGTGTAAAACATAAACCAAACGATGAAATTGGTTATTTCTTCATGTATAATGATCAACTCGATACTCCCTAGCCCCCAACAGCCTTTTTTTTCATAACACTTTAACCAGAGTGACGGGAGAGCGGCATTTCAGAAAACGTGCTTATCTCGGCGAGAAAAAGCGATTTCGGCAATAAAATTTAAAACGTGTGTAAAACATAAACCAAACGATGAAATTGGTTATTTCTTCATGTATAATGATCAACTCGATACTCCCTAGCCCCCAACAGCCTTTTTTTTCATAACACTTTAACCAGAGTGACGGGAGAGCGGCATTTCAGAAAACGTGCTTATCTCGGCGAGAAAAAGCGATTTCGGCAATAAAATTTAAAACGCGTGTAAAACATAAACCAAACGATGAAATTGGTTATTTCTTCATGTATAATGATCAACTCGATACTCCCTAGCCCCCAACAGCCTTTTTTTTCATAACACTTTAACCAGAGTGACGGGAGAGCGGCATTTCAGAAAACGTGCTTATCTCGGCGAGAAAAAGCGATTTCGGCAATAAAATTTAAAACGCGTGTAAAACATAAACCAAACGATGAAATTGGTTATTTCTTCATGTATAATGATCAACTCGATACTCCCTAGCCCCCAACAGCCTTTTTTTTCATAACACTTTAACCAGAGTGACGGGAGAGCGGCATTTCAGAAAACGTGCTTATCTCGGCGAGAAAAAGCGATTTCGGCAATAAAATTTAAAACGCGTGTAAAACATAAACCAAACGATGAAATTGGTTATTTCTTCATGTATAATGATCAACTCGATACTCCCTAGCCCCCAACAGCCTTTTTTTCCCATAACACTTTAACCAGAGTGACGGGAGAGCGGCATTTCAGAAAACGTGCTTATCTCGGCGAGAAAAAGCGATTTCGGCAATAAAATTTAAAACGCGTGTAAAACATAAACCAAACGATGAAATTGGTTATTTCTTCATGTATAATGATCAACTCGAGTCGAGCTCCAGGGAGAGAGGCTGATTTTTCGCTTTTTGAGGCCGACCGACGAACCGGCGCGGGGCGGACTCAAAAGCTCGCAGAGCCGTAGGCACATAGAAAAGTTTTGCCTTTGGCTGTGAGCTCCAGGGGGAGAGGCTGGTTTTGCGTTATTTCAGGCCGGCTGGAGAACCGGCGCGGGTCGGACGCACAATCCCCGCAGAGCCGTGGGCACTTAGAAAATTTTCGCCAAGTTGGCTCTGAGCGCCTGGTACCTAATATGGAAGTATAGAGGCCGACTTTCGGGCAAGATCACGCCGCGTTAGGCTTCCAGGACCCCGGCTAAGCAATTTTACCGGGCCGCCCGGTTCTTTTTTTGAACCAGCCCGGTTCTTTTTACACTTCCAGCTGGAGCTCAGCAGCGGCTTTTGGCGCAAGATCACGCCGGGTTAGGCTTCCAGGACCTCGGCTAAGCAATTCTACCGGGCCGCCCGGTTCTTTTTTTGAACCAGCCCGGTTCTTTTTACACTTCCAGCTGGAGCTCACGAGCGGCTTTTGGGACAAGATCACGCCGTGTTAGGCTTCCAGAGCCCCGGCTAAGCAATTTTACCGGCCCACCCGGTTCTTTTTTTTTTTAACCAGCCCGGTTCTTTTTACACTTCCAGCTGGAGCTCACGAGCGGCTTTTTGGACAATATCACGCCGGGTCAGGCTTCCAGGACCCCGGCTAAGCAATTTTACCGGGCCGCCCGGTTCTTTTTTTTAACCAGCCCGGTTCTTTTTACACTTCCAGCTGGAGCTCACGAGCGGCTTTTTGGACAAGATCACGCCTGGTTAGGCTTCCAGAGCCCCGGCTAAGCAATTTTAACGGGCCGCCCGGTTCTTTTTTTTTAAACAGCCCGGTTCTTTTTACACTTCCAGCTGGAGCTCAGCAGCGGCTTTTTGGACAAGATCACGCCGTGTTAGGCTTCCAGAGCCCCGGCTAAGCAATTTTACCGGGTCGCCCGGTTCTTTTTTTAACCAGCCCGGTTCTTTTTACACTTCCAGCTGGAGCTCAGCAGCGGCTTTTTGCACAGTATCACGCCGGGTTAGGCTTCCAGGACCCCGGCTAGGCAATTTTACCGGGCCCGCCCGGTTCTTTTTTTTAACCAGCCCGGTTCTTTTTACACTTCCAGCTGGAGCTCAGCAGCGGCTTTTTGGACAAGATCACGCCGTGTTAGGCTTCCAGAGCCCCGGCTAAGCAATTTTACCGGGTCGCCCGGTTCTTTTTTTTAACCAGCCCGGTTCTTTTTACACTTCCAGCTGGAGCTCAGCAGCGGCTTTTTGGACAAGATCACGCCGTGTTAAGCTTCCAGAGCCCCGGCTAAGCAATTTTACCGGGTCGCCCGGTTCTTTTTTTAACCAGCCCGGTTCTTTTTACACATCCAGCTGGAGCTCAGCAGCGTGTAAAACATAAACCAAACGATGAAATTGGTTATTTCTTCATGTATAATGATCAACTCGATACTCCCTAGCCCCCAACAGCCTTTTTTTTCATAACACTTTAACCAGAGTGACGGGAGAGCGGCATTTCAGAAAACGTGCTTATCTCGGCGAGAAAAAGCGATTTCGGCAATAAAATTTAAAACGCGTGTAAAACATAAACCAAACGATGAAATTGGTAATTTCTTCATGTATAATGATCAACTCGATACTCCCTAGCCCCCAACAGCCTTTTTTTTCATAACACTTTAACCAGAGTGACGGGAGAGCGGCATTTCAGAAAACGTGCTTATCTCGGCGAGAAAAAGCGATTTCGGCAATAAAATTTAAAACGCGTGTAAAACATAAACCAAACGATGAAATTGGTTATTTCTTCATGTATAATGATCAACTCGATACTCCCTAGCCCCCAACAGCCTTTTTTTTCATAACACTTTAACCAGAGTGACGGGAGAGCGGCATTTCAGAAAACGTGCTTATCTCGGCGAGAAAAAGCGATTTCGGCAATAAAATTTAAAACGCGTGTAAAACATAAACCAAACGATGAAATTGGTTATTTCTTCATGTATAATGATCAACTCGATACTCCCTAGCCCCCAACAGCCTTTTTTTTCATAACACTTTAACCAGAGTGACGGGAGAGCGGCATTTCAGAAAACGTGCTTATCTCGGCGAGAAAAAGCGATTTCGGCAATAAAATTTAAAACGCGTGTAAAACATAAACCAAACGATGAAATTGGTTATTTCTTCATGTATAATGATCAACTCGATACTCCCTAGCCCCCAACAGCCTTTTTTTTCATAACACTTTAACCAGAGTGACGGGAGAGCGGCATTTCAGAAAGCGTGCTTATCTCGGCGAGAAAAAGCGATTTCGGCAATGAAATTTAAAACGCGTGTAAAACATAAACCAAACGATGAAATTGGTTATTTCTTCATGTATAATGATCAACTCGATACTCCCTAGCCCCCAACAGCCTTTTTTTTCATAACACTTTAACCAGAGTGACGGGAGAGCGGCATTTCAGAAAACGTGCTTATCTCGGCGAGAAAAAGCGATTTCGGCAATAAAATTTAAAACGCGTGTAAAACATAAACCAAACGATGAAATTGGTTATTTCTTCATGTATAATGATCAACTCGATACTCCCTAGCCCCCAACAGCCTTTTTTTTCATAACACTTTAACCAGAGTGACGGGAGAGCGGCATTTCAGAAAACGTGCTTATCTCGGCGAGAAAAAGCGATTTCGGCAATAAAATTTAAAACGCGTGTAAAACATAAACCAAACGATGAAATTGGTAATTTCTTCATGTATAATGATCAACTCGATACTCCCTAGCCCCCAACAGCCTTTTTTTTCATAACACTTTAACCAGAGTGACGGGAGAGCGGCATTTCAGAAAACGTGCTTATCTCGGCGAGAAAAAGCGATTTCGGCAATAAAATTTAAAACGCGTGTAAAACATAAACCAAACGATGAAATTGGTTATTTCTTCATGTATAATGATCAACTCGATACTCCCTAGCCCCCAACAGCCTTTTTTTTCATAACACTTTAACCAGAGTGACGGGAGAGCGGCATTTCAGAAAACGTGCTTATCTCGGCGAGAAAAAGCGATTTCGGCAATAAAATTTAAAACGCGTGTAAAACATAAACCAAACGATGAAATTGGTTATTTCTTCATGTATAATGATCAACTCGATACTCCCTAGCCCCCAACAGCCTTTTTTTTCATAACACTTTAACCAGAGTGACGGGAGAGCGGCATTTCAGAAAACGTGCTTATCTCGGCGAGAAAAAGCGATTTCGGCAATAAAATTTAAAACGCGTGTAAAACATAAACCAAACGATGAAATTGGTTATTTCTTCATGTATAATGATCAACTCGATACTCCCTAGCCCCCAACAGCCTTTTTTTTCATAACACTTTAACCAGAGTGACGGGAGAGCGGCATTTCAGAAAACGTGCTTATCTCGGCGAGAAAAAGCGATTTCGGCAATAAAATTTAAAACGCGTGTAAAACATAAACCAAACGATGAAATTGGTTATTTCTTCATGTATAATGATCAACTCGATACTCCCTAGCCCCCAACAGCCTTTTTTTTCATAACACTTTAACCAGAGTGACGGGAGAGCGGCATTTCAGAAAACGTGCTTATCTCGGCGAGAAAAAGCGATTTCGGCAATAAAATTTAAAACGCGTGTAAAACATAAACCAAACGATGAAATTGGTTATTTCTTCATGTATAATGATCAACTCGATACTCCCTAGCCCCCAACAGCCTTTTTTTTCATAACACTTTAACCAGAGTGACGGGAGAGCGGCATTTCAGAAAACGTGCTTATCTCGGCGAGAAAAAGCGATTTCGGCAATAAAATTTAAAACGCGTGTAAAACATAAACCAAACGATGAAATTGGTTATTTCTTCATGTATAATGATCAACTCGATACTCCCTAGCCCCCAACAGCCTTTTTTTTCATAACACTTTAACCAGAGTGACGGGAGAGCGGCATTTCAGAAAACGTGCTTATCTCGGCGAGAAAAAGCGATTTCGGCAATAAAATTTAAAACGCGTGTAAAACATAAACCAAACGATGAAATTGGTTATTTCTTCATGTATAATGATCAACTCGATACTCCCTAGCCCCCAACAGCCTTTTTTTTCATAACACTTTAACCAGAGTGACGGGAGAGCGGCATTTCAGAAAACGTGCTTATCTCGGCGAGAAAAAGCGATTTCGGCAATAAAATTTAAAACGCGTGTAAAACATAAACCAAACGATGAAATTGGTTATTTCTTCATGTATAATGATCAACTCGATACTCCCTAGCCCCCAACAGCCTTTTTTTTCATAACACTTTAACCAGAGTGACGGGAGAGCGGCATTTCAGAAAACGTGCTTATCATCGGCGAGAAAAAGCGATTTCGGCAATAAAATTTAAAACGCGTGTAAAACATAAACCAAACGATGAAATTGGTTATTTCTTCATGTATA